>NW_027187380.1:16568905-16578721 GCF_028583685.1 Petaurus breviceps papuanus | reverse complement strand
AGAGAGAGAGAGAGAGAGAGAGAGAGAGAGAGAGAGAGAGAGAGAGACACGATGGTCTTCTCTGCAACCTTCATGTCCTTGACATCCTGAATAGCAAATGTGATTTGAGGGAGTAGGAATCAGGCCAGGTAGCCTCACCCAGTTGCCTCCCTGGGTTGGTTCTCTTAAACAGCTTTTTTCCTTTCTTTCTTTTTAATCTTTCTTGGATGGCTCAATGAGCAAGGAAAGGATATGTCTGGAAATAAATGTGATTCAAAACAAAAAATAATAATAATAATAAGATAAAAAAAACCCTCAAAGCTCAACTAGAACATTCAAAAAGTATGTACGTTTTTGAAAAAAAAAAATACAAAAAACTATGAAGAAGAGAGCCAGATAATCCATAGTACTCTCTGATCACTCAGCATTTATTTCCTTAGCGGGAACTCCACTAATTTGTACTTGCTTGTGTGCTGATTCATAATTCTCTAGTCTCTCTCACCTCCTGTCTCTCCAATTAGACTGTTGTTTCCCAGAGGGTAAATAGCTGCTATCTGTTCTTCAATCCCTCATGTGGTACTTAACAGGGAGCTCTGAATGTTTTCTCTCCCCTTAGGGAGGCTATCTTAAGTGAAAAAAAAAGGGCTGTGAATCTTTAAGAGCAGAAAAAAGGCCACATTCCCCAGATGCTTGGGTATGTAGTTCTAAGGCAGGTGGCTAGATGAGATGACCTCCTGGGGGTCCCCCACATCTGTTCAGCCATTTGGGGTGATTCACCAGGCACAAAAGCTGGGAATGCCTGTAAATTCCTTTTTGTCACATCTCCATTTTTTCCTGTTTATTTCTAGTGTTTTTCTCAAAATGTTTGTGAGTTTCTACCAACAGTAGATTCTCCTAAAAGTATGAGCTAATAATGAAAAACCCTGATTTATGTTGGTGAATGTCCCTACAGACTGTGTGCTTCAGGGAGGGGGCAGAGGGACTCCTTTCTATTAAGATATCCCTTTGAGTTCAAGTTTAAGTCTGCAGCAAATTTTTATAGCTAACTCATAATAAGAAAAAATGATGGTCTCTTAATTACAGTACTTCTTAGGGGAAGCATAGTTATTATTAAACAGAGAAAAGAAAGAAAAAGGACACAGTGGAATGGGCATTTACCCACTTTCCAGCTAAGGTGAAATCAACAATATATTCAACTGTAAGGAGGAAAGATTTGGGTACTCCCACCCTTGCTCACCACACGTCATCATATGATTTGGTGTTAATGTGTTAACAAGGTATTATACGCCCACTGATCCCTTAAAGAATATGAACATCTTTATGACTGAATTGAAAGGGGCAATGTCATTAGTGAAGCTGAAAGTTGCCTTGTCCTTGAGGGCTTTAAATTACTAACCCTGCTGGCTCATTAAATCTGAGAGTAGGAGACAGTGGAAGAGAAAGCCAGAACTGAAAGGAGGACCTAGATCTTTACCTCTAAAGTGGGGCAAGGGGTTTTATCTTGTTTCTCCCCTATCAGCCATGGCATCTAGAAATGAAGCAAGTATACCTAAAGAAGGAAAAAGCTATTCATTTGGCAGTTGCATAAGCAGTTTGAGAGCTCATCAGTTCTATTCAGTTCAGGCCAAGAGCAGCCCATGGGAGAGACCCCTGCAGGAGTGCTTTGCAATATTCATCAGCTATGGCATCCAGTCATTTGTCCAGAAAGAGACTACTTTTGGCACTTGAAGAGTGAGAGAGCTGCAGGTATAGTTGAGGGAGCAGAGGCACTCTCTATATAGATACAGATACAGAGAGGGAGGAAGGTGGAAAGGGAGGAAGTAGTTTCCAGGAGTAGGACCTCTAGAGACACAGGAGAGGATGATGAATGAACAAGCCAGTTACAGATTGTATGCTTCAGAGAAGGGACGACTGAGCTCAGCTGGAGGCTGGAGTGGCTATAGCATGTCCTTCGAGTAAGACAATAATGAAGTTTGCCCATTGACTCTTCCTTTCACTAGAATACTTAAAGGCCCTTGCAGAGTTATTAATTGGACTAATTTCAGTATTGTTGTATTCAGGGAATAGGGAGGCCCCAAAAAGGGGGGGACGCTAGTCCATAGAGCTGTCAGAATACACATAACATTTATTAAATTCACCATCTTATATGGGTATCGTTTGTAGAACCTCAAAATAAAGACAACAGTAACAGTAAAAAATCATTGATCATAGATCACCATAACAGACATAATAATAATGAAAAACTTTGAAATATTATAATAATTACAAAATGTGACACGGAAACATATATGAACACACATTGTTGGAAAAATGGCATTGATAGATTTGCTCAGTGCAGGGTTGCCACAAATTCTCAATTTGTAAAAAAAAAAAAAAGCAACCTGTACTACAAATATTCAAATGGCTCTGTGATCTCATTGCTTTGGAGCTCCTTTCAATGATGCAGATTTCAAGCCATCCAGGCTGGTCATCCTGTAAGATGCTTGTCCACGTCCCTTCAAAGTTCCCAAGAGATGGTCCGCCCAATGTGTTTGAGACCTTCCTTGCTTATTCCTGACATCATGAGGGGCCCCCAACACCTGTCATCCCTTGTTCTCTCTATGATCAGCTCATCTTCTCATTCTGTTATACAATTCATTACTCTCATTCTTCAGAGCTCCTCATCGGTTCTTTGGTGCAGCCTGCTCACACTCACCATGTGCCTTTCCATTGTCCTCTGTGTGATACTCGCCTTATTTCTTGGGAGATGGTAGTATTCCATCTCTCTCCATCTTATAGCTCTACCAGTAAAGCACTAGTATTGAAAAGATGGGCCCTTGCTTTTTCATAAAGGTTGAGGTCTGTAAAAGAGCTCTGGAATTTTCCAAGAGGAATCTAGTTCACCTTCTTCCTTTCTTTCGATTCTAGGCCAAGTTCATTGCCTCTTTGTACTCTCTGTCCCAGATATACACACTGTTAGACAAGCTTCATTGGGTGTCCATTCAAATGCATGTTGAAATCTGGGCAACAGACATTCTTCATCTACTTGGTCTTTCTTGTATGCATTGAAAGACCAAATTCCTAAAAATCACTTCCAAAAGGCTGTACAATGCCCCAAGACAATTTAGTATCATCTACAAATGGGAGCATTTTGAAGACCTCATTATCCACAGAGATTTCTTCCTTGATTTATATTCTGCCCCGGATCTCCTCCATCATTGCAGTGAATACTTTTGCTGAGTGAATACATCTCCTTGTTTTATTTCTTTGATGTTCATTATCAGAGGGACACTGAACAGAGTACTAGTTCACAAAAGTCCTACTCTGATGCCTCATACGGTATAGAGAAATGACCCAGGTTG
The DNA here is from genome assembly GCF_028583685.1 of Petaurus breviceps papuanus. Lineage (NCBI taxonomy): Eukaryota > Metazoa > Chordata > Mammalia > Diprotodontia > Petauridae > Petaurus > Petaurus breviceps. The sequence goes on along the minus strand of NW_027187380.1, from coordinate 16,575,401 downwards.
TCAAGGGCTATGCCAGTGGAGCATGAGATCTAGAAGGTTCTACCATATTGGGAAGGCTTTGAGAATGGCCTCAGTAATCATAAGTTTTCTAAGAAGCTGCTTAACTAATCATGGAGAAACATGGCCAGAAAGCCAACTGCCAATGAATTTTTTTTCAGTCATGGCAACTCATGAAATTTATTGCCATTATTGAAAACCAACCTAAATACCTTTGGATAACTAAATATTAAAACTGGGTAACTGAAATATTGAAGTATTTTGTTACTTTTGTATTGAAGGGGGGGGAAGTGTGTGACTAATTCATATGGAAAATATAAACAAAATTCAGAAGAGTGGAGTTCTGTGGATCACTGGAGTGAAGAAACAACAGATATACAGGTGCTGCCCTTCTTAGCTATAGAGTTTCCTCCCTGTGGAGGGAGGTGGGGAGGGCAGTAATTGGAGTCCCACATGAGCGGAAGGACCAAGAGACAGGGTGGTGTACTGAATAAAGGCACTGGACCTTGAGTCAGGAAGGCCTATTAGATACCATCTTGGAGATTTACTAGCTGTGTGACCTTTGCTGCACATGTCACTTAAACTCTCTGTGCCCCAGTTTCTTCACCTGTAAGATGGGATGGTAGTGGATTTTATGGCTTCACTTCTCTTTCAGTTTAAATCAATGATCCCATGATCTCATGGCCCTATAAGTAAAATGGGCAGACTATTGATGGAGGGTGACAGATAATGTCTTAAAAACTGGCCTTGGTGCTAAGAGGGCATCATGTATTAGAGAGGGTTGAGGGTTACGCTGAGCTGTGAGTTAGCATGAGAAGTTGGCATGAGAAGATTGTGTAATTAGTAGAGTAATTTTGGTGGAAAGACTGGGAGAGGATAGGAGGCACAGGGCAACAACATCCTTATGTCTTGGCCTTGAGTGGTTACGATGTACATGGGGGATGTACACGGTATTGGGTCATGTTTAATGTTGGTGTTAAGCACACACATGCCCTGCATATGACAACGAAGCAAATGAGTAAACATACAACAATAAGAGCTATTTATCTGAATTACTTTGGCTGAGCTTGCTCCTGGTTCCTGTGCCTAAAGTGGGGTGCTCCAGGGGGGAGGGATTTGCACAGTGACTTGCACACAATAAACACTTCAACACTGAGTTACCTTACACCAAGAAGAAGTTTGGCTTCATCACCCCACCTCAATGACGCCATTATAGGCTGCACAGTCTCTAATCCCATCACTTGGCCTCATGAGAAAATCCTCGGTGGCTCCTCATTTCCTCTCATGACACGTGGTGGCCCAGACTTCTTGACTTTCCCACAAAACCTGATTTGCATGTGCTTGTAGCAGCCAAACAGGGTAAAAAGTGCCAGAGACATTTACAGCCTCCTCCCAGGCTTCAATAGCCTAATGTAGTCATATTTGTTTTCCTGCTGATTAAGTTACTCACACGCGATTTGTTCAGTTTCCTGAAACAATTTTTCTTGGATGAAGGTTGGAACCTGAATCCCTGCGGTTCTCCTGAATGGGCTTGTCCCCAAAGGGGACCCCGGGAACTAAAGTTATCATATTCCATGGGTTTCTGCCCTCCTTGCCTGGGCTGTCTTTATGAAAAGAATCAACTTCCTCTAGAAACCTGCATTACAGATGGAATTCCTGACTTTCTTCTGTTTCCCACTGGAACAAAAGGAAAATCTTACCCACTTTGCCATGCTCTTAAGAGAGATTTTCTTTCCTGGCAGAAAGAGGACAAGAAACACATTGCAAACTCAACAAAGCATAAAAACCAGACAAGGGGCCATCGGCCTATTGGTAAACAAGCTCGAGGAAGACAAAATGCATTTCAGCTTGTTCACTCTTGCCTGTCAGAGAGGTTTTTAATTTATCCTGTTTCTGTTTTCCCTCAGCTCTTGACCCAAGTTTCAGCTTGCTTAATTTCTGTTTACAATGCAGAACTCATGGCAAAAGCTATGCTGGAGAAAAGACTCCAGAAGGGGAAGGGGAAAGGTCTCACTTCACCAGGGGCAGGAGAGAGTGAATTCCCTTGCAGACAACAGCACCAGGTGGATTTCCAGGGACTCAGGTCACTGTTCATCCTTTGGAAAAGTGCAGCTTTTACTGACCTTTTCCTTCCAATCCACCTGTCTTCTTGGCTTTCCTCTTTCTGTTAAGGGCACCACTTTCTTTCCAGTTACCCAAGCTCACAACCTCAGTGTTGTCTTTGAATCTCCCTCACCCTACAAATCAGCTGCCAAACCCTGCCATTTACAGCATCTCTCATATATATTCCCACCCCACTCCACTCACATGGCCCTCACTGCCTCTCACCTCAAAATAACCTTCCAGTGGGTCTCCCTACATTGAAGCTCTTCTCCCCACAGACACCAGAGCAAACATCTCATCCTATCAACACCCTCCTTTGCACTGGTCATACTCTGTTCCTGGAAGGCATCCAACTCTCTTCTTCCATGCCTTAGAATCCTTGTTACTGTCAAAACTCAACTCAAGCACCACCTTCTACATGAAGTCTTATATGATTCATCCCCCAGCTGCTAAGGTACTCTCCTCTCCAAATTGCCTTTTATTTATTTTGCATATCATATATGTACATGTTATCTCACTTAATAGACTATAAGGAAAGGAATAAATATATATATATATATATATATATATATATATATAGCACCTACTATGTTCCAGGCACTGTACCTTAGTACAAAATCATTTAAAATCACTTTTTAAATTTTATAAAGATTTTTCATTTGATTCTTATAATAACCCGGGCCAAGGTAGATTCTAATATAAGCTTCCTAATTTGTGTCCCTAGCACGTAGCATAGTATCTGGCATATAGTAATGTTTGTTGATTAATAAAAGTTTGCTGATCGATTTCTTGTCCTTCCCTCTTGGTCTGATCCCACCCATAAGCTCTGGCTCTTGGTCAGCATGTCTGGAAAAAAAAGGCTAAGAGCCTGAGACTTAAAGATTCTGAAATTAACTCTGCTGTCAGAGAACCTGTCCTATTTCCCATGCTCCAGACCTGCACCTGCTGCCATATTTCTCAGTCTTCTTCTAGTCTAGGTCTTTTTACATTCATGTAGCATGAAGACTGTCTGTTTTCCTTCACTGTTGCTATGGGGCCAGCCCATCTCTCCTAGGTGAAAACTTTTATATCACTTTTTGTCTATTTCTATATGGTTATCCATTGCCTACTGGTGACTTGAAATTTTGATTCTGCAGACTGTGGTGCTCTGGAATCCATAGCTATATATTATCACTAGAAAAGCTGGAAATAATTAGGAAAAAATCACAGATTATATAATGCCTGGAAAAAATAGTATTTGAGAGAACACCAGTCGCTACTAACCATTTTCTCTACAAAATTTTTTGTGAGGATGATCTACACATGAATTGAGGGTATCCTTGATGAAAACAGAAGTGGATAAGCAGGATTAAATAGATATGATATTCAGCAGATCACATTTTAAAATCTTTTTTTTTAAAGGCATTAACACAAAGACATGAGAAGAAGTTGATCACCATTGCCCGATCTGTGGACTATGAGTTTGTACAGCTACCCTGTATTAGGCAAACTCAACTTTTAGCTTTCCGTCAACATACATCAGTTTGCTGTCTGCTCATGAAGCATCATATGCTATTGTCCTTGATAAGTGGAGCTGACACTGCTGTCTTCGGTATGAGTGTGACCACCAAGACCCAGGGAGTCAGTAGTCCCTTTTATACTGTATACCTGTATAGACCTTTCTTAGTCTCTTTTTTGCTTGTGGACACTAATTCCAGCCCTGGCTTTAAAAAAAGCATCTCCTCTGGTTCCCACTCCCCTCAATTCTGGATTGCTATTAAGTTGCTATGGTCGCATTCCAGGGTTTCCCAGCCACGCACAGTTGTGCCACACATCACTGGACACTGCTCTTCAGTGGTTTTTGGAGTGCTTCTACTGCTTTCCCTGCTTGGGTTTCATTTCTTAGCAGAGACAAAGATGTGTAGTACTTCTTAACCAAAGGTGAGGATGGCACAGTAGGAGGCAAGTATAGTAGACAGAGCACTGGTCTAGGAGTCAGAATGACATTTGGTCATAACAATAACAAAAAACCAGTAGCTCACAGGGGAGCCAGCATGTCAGAAGACGTCAATGAGCGTGCAGTAAGGACCCATGGCGTAAATCTAGACTCAAACACTTACTATTTCTATCATCCTGAATGAGTCAGTCATGTCCATTCTCAGAGCCTCAGTATGCTCGTCTGTAAAATGGATGTAATAACATTTGCACTGCTTAACTCATAGGGAGTACTGGGAGAAAAGTGCTTCATCAACGTTCAAGGGCTACCGAAAACTGAATCTCTATTGTTCAAAAGCACTCTAAGATCAACATAACACTTTTTTTCCCACACCAATCCTGTAAAACATAGCTTTCCAAACTTCCAGGTGTTGCTTCCTGACTGTCCGAAGATGAACAAAAGGATATTTTCAAGTACAACTCCCAGATAAATGCATTCTTTTTTTTTTCAGTGAAAACAAAGTTAAATTCTAAGTCAACAAAAGCAAGACTAACAGAGTGAATTCACTCCAATGGCAGTGAATATGGCACCACAGTTATTTAACACAGAATGTGCAAACAAGGTCAAATCTGAGTCAGGCATATGCTGAAGCTTGACAAAGGCCTGGTTTGCCCCCATCGCTATCAGTTGGTGATGGCTCCTAACACACAGGTGAGTTGTATCACTGGGCCATTTGCTACACTTGAATATGAATTACACAGATTTTAAGTGAAGCAATCTTAGTGTGGAAGTTAAAGGTCCCTTGATATCCATTTTATTTCCTGACATCATTCACTTTGGTTGAGTATAATATAATAAGTGATTCCCCTTAAATGGCAAAATTTATTTTAAAAAACTATCAACATCTTTTGTGTGGCACAGAAGAAAGGGCAATGATTCTGAAGTCAGAAGATTTGGATTCAAATCCTCTTTTGACATTTGTGGATTTGGGCAAACCACTTAACTCCAATGAGAAGGACTGGATTGTTTTTTTTTGGGGGGGGGCGGGCATTATACTTAGTGTATTCTCAGCACTAAGTATAATGCCTGTTACACAGTAGGTACTTAATATGTTTGTTGACTTGACCTCTCTGGGCCTCAGTTTCCTCAACTATAAAATAAGGGTTTTGGAGTAGATGACATCTGAGTACCTTAGAACTAGAGCTATGATCCTATTTATCTGTTCATTCATTCACTTATTGTTTTTCCAAATATATCTCTCCTTCTGCCCACCAGCAAGTCATTCCATATAATAAAGAATAAAGGAGGAAAATTGCAACTTCAAAAAATGGAAATAATTTATGAATATTTATAACCATCAGAAGAGTTTGACAATTAAATTTTAATTTTATGTGTTAAATTTATCCTCTCTGATTTTTAAGTGAAATAGTATCCCTTTGTAATGGATAAACACATAACCTGTTTGAAGAAATCTACTGAGCAGCTAAAATAGTATAAGCAATAGCAATTGAGACAGTTTAAGTAGCTGAAATACAGAAATGCAAACCTGAAAGCTCAAATGCAGAAAATATAATCAACCACTATATTTATCATAATGATTCACAAGTACTGTTACTGAAGGAAAGAAAAAAATTACATTGTGTTTGCTTTGTTCAAACGCTTTAGCTAAAGATAGCATGTAACCTAATAAACAAAATCATATTTTACAAGTGTACATGCAGAATGTTGGTGACAGAATTTTCCAGAAAAAAAAATTAGATGCTTTTAAAAGGAAAACCAAACTTTCAAAAACCATGCTGATGCTATCAAAAAAGAATTGCTTGCAAAAGATTAAGATGCTCACACAATTGCTAAGTATAAAAAGTCTTATCTGATAAGAAAAAAACATTGGTACTACTTGAAGCTATTGAGATGGTGGAAATGAGGCTTGACGAATCCTATACAAAGCAACTTTGGCTTCCATATTAATACAGTAGGAAGGAGAACTGTCTACTGCAATCAATTAATTGATAAACTAAAATATTTCTGATTTTCACTGTAAGTAGATAAAGCAATAGATGTAGTTAAAGATGCTTATTTGATTACTTATGTGTGATTAAAACTGACATGAAAGAATACTTGTTACTTTGCAAACCAACTGATAAAATGACATATCAAAAGAAACTGGCACAATAACTGATAATTTTTAAGAACAGGATAAGGGGGGCAGCTGTTATGAATTCTGCAGTGATGGAACTAAACAGATGTCAACACAGGGTGAAAGTCTACAAGCATTGGTTTAAAATGTTCCTTCCCCCTACCCCCTTTCCTTGGGCAATCTAGACACATTGCATTTTTCATAGACAATTACTTGTACTGAAAAGTATGTGCACAGAAAAGTATGTGTACAAAAGTATATTGTACAAAAATATGTATATTGTAGCTTTTATAATCTCTTGAATAAGTTTCCTACCATACCACAATGCTATTACACATTCAAAT
>NW_027187380.1:16484503-16568895 GCF_028583685.1 Petaurus breviceps papuanus | reverse complement strand
CTTGAATAAGTTTCCTACCATACCACAATGCTATTACACATTCAAATCTTCCCTGAAAATGGGAAGTTGGACTCAAAAGTTGAAAGGACACAACGTGATAAAAACAACCCTCTACTTTGGTTTTCCCTGTGAATCTTTTCTTCTCAGTCATCACAGATCATAAAAAAATCAGCAATGATAAATGTTTCTTTCTAGTACATCTCTTATCCATCTAAATCTTGGATAGCTCTACCAGAAGGTGGGCAGTAGGAAGAGTGCTGGGCAGGGAGTCAGAAAGATTGAAGTTCAAATCCAGCTTTAGACACTTATTAGCTATGTAAGTCTGGGTGAGTCACTTATCTTCAGTTTCTCCATCTAAAAGATGAGAATAATACCTATTTCCCAGGGTTGTTGTGAAGCTAAATGAAATAATATTTATAAAGCACTTTGCAAACTTTTTTTTTTTTTAAGCAATCGGAGTTAAGTAACTTGCTCAAGGTTACACAGCCAGTTATTTCTGGGTGTGGTGCTGAGTATCTGAGCCCGGATTTGATCCAGGTCATCCCGACACTGGAACCAGTGCTCTTACTTGCTGAGCCACCTGGCCGCCCCTAAGCAATTGGGGTTAAGTAACTTGCTCAAGGTTACACGGCCAGGTGTTTCTGGGTGGGTGCTAAGTGTCTCAGCCCGGGATTCAATCTCCAGGTCTTCTCAAACACTGGAGCCGGTGCTCTTACTCGCTGTGCTACCTGGCTGCCCCAACACTTTACAAACTTTCAAGCATTATGTAAATACTAGTGATGACGATGATGGCGGTGGTGGTGGTGATGATGGGTGGTGCTACGAAGTCAGTTTTTAGTACTCACTGGAAACAGCCATAGTTTCTGGTGCATAGCCAAGCCATGTGAAATACACTTCAAATAACACAAAGTGAATCCTCTTCTGAAGGCTAGAAATACACATAGCATTTTCTTATTTCTCCTCTACAAAGACATTCATTCAAAGGACTGATGTGATCAGAACAAAAAAGGTAACTAAAACTCAACATGTCAAATGTAATTTCACATGTCAGTGCTGAGATCTGGATAGACTGGGAACAAGGCTCTATTTAGATCCAAAGGGTAACAAGAGTATCAAGAGTCATAGAACACAGGTCTAGACCTAGAAGACAGCTTAGAAGTCATGTAGTTACAGATGAGGAAACTGAGATCCAGAGGGGTTTATTTTGCCACAGACCAAGATTCAGCAGGAATTTATTACTTCTTTTAGGTAGGAACTGTGTGTTCTGATTTCTTTAATAAAGCTGTTCCTCTGGGTGCTTCCCCAGAGGAGGTCATAAAACGAATGATATAATGTTTATTCTTTGCTGAATTGCCATATACAGGTTGCAATTTTATGTCAGTTCTTCAGAGTCTTGACTATAAAATAGCATATAAGTCCCTCCAGGAACAAAATGATTATGATGCTATGGATTCGCAAATACTAACATCCCATATGGAGTAATAGTAGGAATCTATAGCATTTTATTAAAAGACAAATTAAGATAGAAGCCACTATCTTATAGTGGTCAGATAGAACTGAGTATAAAGAATCCAGAAGTGTTACAGCTTATAGCCCAGGGAAGAAAAAAGGTATGTTTCTAAGCCATGGAAAAACTGAAGAAGAATGTCTCTGATTCATAGAGCATGAGTAACTTTACTTTTCAAAACAAAGTTAAAAATAAATAAATAAACTAATAATAAAAATAAATTTAAAAGTTAAAAATAAACCTAGAGCTATAACAGCAGAGCTAGGATTTGAACTCAGGTTTTCTAGACTTGAAATGGATAGCTCAGGTATTACAGGGATGGGGAAAAGAGTAACAAAAGTACAGTTTGGGGGATAACTGGACTAGTTTGTTTTCCAGTTAGAAAGATCTGGGAGAGGCCCATTGACAAGAAGAGTCAGTTGGGGGCCAAGCAGTCAGGCTAGATCTAGGGATCCAGGGGATCAGTGTAGGAATGGAGAAGCAAGGCAACTGGAATTTCAACCAGGTCAGAGACCATGCAGTCAGGCAGCAGAGCCCAGGAGCACAGCAATAGGGAGCCAGGAACAAAGAGGCTGGGTCCAAGGGTCCGAGTTCAGCCTCAGACACAATGGACAGCAAGGGCCAGGAAGCATGCCTACAAGTGAATGGGGAGCAGGGGCTCACTCTGTGCTCTCTTCAGAGAGTCAGAACCCGTTAGCGAGCCTGAGCAGTATGGGGAAGGTGGACATGATAAGGCAGGTTCTGATTCTATGTTCACAAAACTGAAGTACAGCATCCAGGATACCAAGTCCTGGGATAAGCAGCAGAAGAGCCATTAAGATCACAGGATTTAGACCTGATAGACATCTTCGAGATCTGGTCTAGTCTAACCACTTCATCTTACACCGTAGGTTACTAAGGCTTTAAAGGGGGAACTGATTTGCTCAGTCTTTTAGGTAGAAAAGGCAAGGCTGGATTTGAACCCAGGTCCTCTGATTAAAAAGCTGGCTTAACTTCCATCCCACCATATTGCCTCTGTTTTTGAGATTTTAGAAGAAAGGACTTTCTTCTCATGGGTCAGAATTGGGATGGGAACATTGAAGCAAGCAAACTTGACTAAGAATGATAATCATTTATCACTCTAAGGTTTGCAAAGCACTTTACAGTAATCTCATTTAATCCTAATAACTCTAGGAAGCAGGGGTTATTATTATCCCCTTCTCACAGATGAGGAAATTGAGGTTGAGAAAACTTAATTAACCTACCCAGGGTCACACAACTATTAAGTGTCTGAGGCAGGTTTTGAACTCAGGGCATGCTGAGTCCAAGTCTAACACAATCCACTGAGTCTCCTAAGTAAGTGTGGAGACAGAGAACCATAAAATTCCTATAACTGTGTCAGTAGCTACCAGGCCCAAAATGGCCAAAAGAAAAAGGCCAAAGGATCCCTATGTACTTTTGTTATTCTTGTTCCCATCCCTGTAATACCTGAACTGTCCATTTCAATTCTTTAGGGATCTCTATGTATCCACAGTTCTTTCAGAGTTATATGCACCAGGGCCATCTCCAGTCCTCCTGATCTATATCTTGCCACCGAACCCAGATGGTTCTGGAGGAGAAGGTGAAACTAGTAACTTTGCTCACTTAAATCTAATTCACTTGCAAGTCATGGCATCATCTTCCTGATGCCATGGTCCTCTTTGAGAACAAGGGACAAACAACAAGAGTTATATGCACACCTAATAAAGAGCCTTCCATCTCTTCTTAGGCCAGCAAAGGCAGCATTTCCTAACTGCCTTCTCTATGAAACAACAAGCCAAACACTTAATTCAATACATCTATTTTGTGCTTTCTATGTGCTAGATATTGGGGATATGAAGACAAAAATGCATTGTCTTCAAAGAGTCTCTGTCCTAAAAGAGCTTATATTCTCCTGGAGTAATTCAACATATACATAGATATGTAAATACAAAGAAATCTGGGGGGAGGAAAGGAGGGAGGGGGAGAGAGAGAAAGAGAGAGACAGAGACAGAATCAGAGAGAGAGAGAGAGAGACAGAGAGAGAGAGAGAGAGACAGAGACAGAGACAGAAAGAGACAGAGAGAGAGAGAGACAGAGAGACAGAGACAGAGAGAGGGAGAGAGACAGAGAGACAGAGACAGAATCAGAGAGAGAGAGAGAGAGAGAGAGAGAGAGAGAGAGAGAGAGAGAGAGAGACAGAGAGAGAGACAGAGAGAGAGGCAGAGAGAGAGACAGAGGTGAAAACTGAGGAGACCATGGAAAGCTTCGTTGACAAGGATTCTGAGATATGGAAATGAGGAAGAAGTGCACACTTCAAGCATGAGCTTGTGCTTGTTTCTCCAAGTTAGCAGGAATATAAAATGTGTGAGGGAAAGTAATGTGAGATGACAACAATGACAATTGGCATTTACATAGTAACATGAAGTTAGTAAAGAATTCTAAATAAATTGTCTCATCCAACCCTCACAACAACCCTATTGAGTAAGAACTATCTAGACTACTACAATTACTGTTATCCCTTAGATACAGTATCTTTAAACAGCTAACAGCATTAACTAGGAAACCTCATTTGATTTGAGAGCTAGGTCAAATTGCTATTTTTTTTAAACCTGGATTGTACAAAACTGAGAAAAACATCCTGTGGGACACAAATGGGTGATCACAAAATGACATATTTTTAATTTACAAACCAAGCTAAATTCTAATTCATATGAAAGGAAGTACATGGTTCAAGGGATGAATGGTTATGTGAAGCCACTAGGAACTCATCATATGCATCATAGTCGTGATCACAGAGTCATAGTCATTTTAGAAATTGCATCATTGTTTGCCTATATGTTACTAATAGGGCACCACCACCTAGTAACTGAGGTCAGGCAGCTAATCTAAAGCTGTTCTGGACAACACCCTACTTGGGTGATGAACAGTCCAACCAGTCAAGTGATTTGGCCTCCCTGCAGTTGGAACTACCTAATCAAGTCAGTTGTGAAAGGATTTTTAGAAAGTCAATGAACCCTGATGAAGGAGAGGAAACAGGGCCCATGGTCCACAATGATCTTGCTGCAGTACACCTCAACCAGATTAGAAGAATATTGCCTCCTCATTCAGATATGGTTTTGTAAAATTTCTAGTACTGCCCCAAATTTTAATTTGTGTTTAAAACACTTTGCTGGATATGGGAAGATTTATATTAACTGATGCTAAGTGAAGAACCAGAAAGATGATGTACATAACAGTGACATAAATGAAAAGAGAAAACAAACACACAAACTGATATCAGTTGTGTAATTATAATGACCAACCTTGGTCAGAGAGAAGAAAATATGCCATGGGGAATTATGGATGTGGTATATTATATATGGTGTCAGCCACAGTTGTTTTGTGAGCTATTTTGCTTTTTTTCCTTCTTTTAAAATCTGTTACAAGGAATGGCTCTCACTGGAGGGGGGAATGTATTCAGAAAAGAAGGTGATATAAAAATAAAAGATATCAATAAAATAAGATAAAAAATGACAACTAAACTAACAATAAAACACCTTGCTTCATTTTCTGATCAAATGACACTTATCTTACAGGCTTCATGTTAGTCAATAAGTTAACAAACCATTCATTAAACACTTACTGTGTGCCAGGTATTGTGTTAAGCTCTGGGGATACAAATAGAAAGATGCTAGATTCTTCTACGGGTATACACAAAACAACTGGTTCTCCCTTTTTAAAAAAGGCAACAACTACCCACTATTGCCTTCCTACCTCACCCCATGTGTTGACATGAATTGGAGGCTACTTTCTCTACCATGTGACTAACATAAGATGTCACTTATTTGCAGTAAAGGGCTATTCATTTGCAAAGCTGAGCCTCTCTTTCCCCAAGCCCTTACATTGTAAGTGTAATTTTGGAAAGGGATGGACACAGTAAGGACATATGCTATATGATGCTGAATGGGGGATGCATGTACACATGGGAAAACTGGTCTCCCTTTTGTATTCTCACTCCCACTCAAGATCCCCATTACCTACTAAGTCTATAAAATAAGGAAACTGGATGAAATAATTTCTAACTTTCCTTCCAGCCCCAAATCCTCTGATTCTCTATGAACCCGTGCATTGATGATTTCACTTCATCCTCAGTTATACATTCCCATCTCCAGCTGCCTTTCTCCTCCCTCAGTGAAAACACTCTCCCTTTGTAGTGTTGGGGGAGGTTTTGACTTCCAAATCTGTAGGAAGGCAGGTATGAGGTAATGAAGACAGGGAACTTGGGTAAAGGCCTGGCCCAGATGGCTTGGGTTGGGCTCCCAGTCCTCAACTCTGGAGGGAATTAAAATCCAGAAAGCTATCTGATGGCATTACACTGAAGAAAGGAAAATTTGAGGGGAAAAAAAAGACTAAGCAAGGGGGCAGATGACTGAGGTCTCAAAGAATGCTGTGGTTGAAGTGGTTTTTTTTTTTTTCTGGCACAAATTATCTCCTGTGACTGAATGGAGGACCATGCTCACCATGACAAAGGCTTCTTTCTTATGACAATGCGTGGGAGAGCCTGGACTCTTTTTTACAGGATATCATTGAGGTAAAGTTCTGTGTGTGTGTGTGTGTGTGTGTGTGTGTGTGTGTGTGTGTGTATGTGTGCATATTAACAGCAGATGGTTTCTTTTTTATATTTCCCCCTCTGTGGAAACTGAGCTGGCACAGGGCGGGAGAAGAGAGGGAGAGAGGGAGACAGAGGGAGAGAGAGAGAAACAGAGACAGAGAGAGAGACAGAGACAGAGAGAGAGACAGAGACAGAGAGACAGAGAGAGAGACAGAGAGAGAGAGAGAGCCAGAGAGAGAGAGAGAGACAGACAGAGAGAGACAGAGAGAGGGAGAGAGAGAGAGAGAGACGGAGAGAGAGAGAGACAGAGAGAGGGAGAGAGAGAGGTTATAAGTTTTGTCTCATTAAAAAAATGCCCAACCACCTAGAAACAACACAAGGGTTAAAGAGGGATGTGGGTTGGAATCCTAGTTCTACCTCTTACTGCCTGACCTCTCCCTTCTATAAAATGAAGGGCCTGGACTAAAAGATGCTTTTTAGTTTTTCCTTCTAGCACTGGGTCCTTTCATCATATGGTCCTAAGGTACAGCTTAGCTTCAGTTTCTGAGGGGATAAAACATAAAGAAAAATATAGAGTTGGGTGCAATAAAGACTTAAAAGAAGAACAAAGCTATGAGTTTGGGGGAAGGTCCCTTCCAGCTGAAGGGATGTAGCTTGTAAACTTGTCTGGGCTTCCTATGGCAAATACAATTCCAACAGAAGTCTGAGGAGAACGGGTGGGAGTGAGAAGAGAAATTCTAGGCTGAGGTTGGAATAGTGTATGTCCCCAGGACCTAGAGTAGTGCCTTGTATGTAATAGGCTAATTAATAAATGCTTGTTGAATTGCTGCTTAATAAATCTTTAAAATAAATAAATTTATATGGGTATGTGGGGACTGATCCTCCATGCCCACCCCACCTCCCAAACTCAGCTGATGCAGTCACTGGATGGTAAATATAGATGATGAAGTGGTTATTGATCTGGTAACAAGGTGTTTCCTACAGTGACCACATATCTCTGATTGAATCAGAACAAGCACTTCAAGTGGCTGGGTTGAAAATGGGCCATGAGTGATTTGGGGGCTTTAAATAGTTAAAAAGATTTTCTCTCCCCCCTCCCACCATGTGCCATGGTATCTAAACAGCAAGGCTACCTGCCCAGAGGACACCCTATCCAACAGCTGGACAGTCAGTTCCAGAGAGTATGAAACACAGATTAAGGAGACACAAAACCAGATAAAGAGAGGTCAGTCTCAGTCAAGGCCAGAAGCAGCTTCAAGCAACTTCATCCTGACAACAAGGAAGAATGCCACCGCTGGATAGTTGAGAGAGCTGACCCATGGGATCAAGAATTTGGCTATAGAGATCTCTCCGAATGATGAGAGAAAAGACTTCCAGCCTCTGCAGTTCTGAAGTGGCGAATTCTCTTGGAAACATCAATATGTGTTCCCTACATGAGTCTCACTACCACTGTACTCTAATTTGTGCCCACTCTCCTCAAGCCCCAGGTTTATGAAGGAAATGTTTTGTAGTCACTGTTTACTCTGCCATCTTAGTAAATACCTTTGCTATGAGGTAATTGTGTCTACTAGCTGATTATTAATGGGAAACACACCCATGGGGCTCATGAATTATACTGCCAGGGATAGCTGCCCACAACATACTCTAGAACCTAAGGTAGTGGCCACACTCTGGGTTACCAACTCACAAGTGAGAGTGCAAGCTGGGGATGGGGAGAGTAACCCAAATGAGGTGTTGTAACATTCAGATTATCCAGAGAAGCTGATCAAGGAATCTGAGAATCCTTGAGCTGGGTGGACCATGTCATTTATCCAGCTGGACACATCTAGAATGTGACAATAATTTAACTAGTTTTCATAAAACAAACAAACATACTAGTACTGAGCATTCAAATAATTATTGTCTCTTTAAAAGTAGTAACCTGGGGAGTCTAGTTTTTTATTCCACCAACGTACTATTGCTTAAAACATTTTCAGAACTTTTGGGGGGAGGTGCCCTCAGAGACAGTTTGCAAGTCAAACAATATCATTCCTCGTTATTTTATAATAATACCAAAATACAACTCTTTCATGATTATTTGGGAATGGGGGGGCAGAGATGAGTGAATTAAATGAAAAGGCATTTATTAAGTGCTTACTACGTACCAAGCACACAGTTAAGCTAAGGCTACCAACACAAAAACAAAGACCTGTACCTACCCTTAAAGACTTTACATTCTAATGGGGAAGACAACATGTAGCGGGGCAGTGGCAGCCAGGGAGAGGTATTTTGGTAAAGAATGTCGTCGGGATGGTGAGAAGAAATAGATTGGCACACCATTCTTTCCAGGATCAATGGCAGAGTTGGTTTGATCATGGTTCCAGAATTGGAAGGGGTGCAGAGAAGGAAAAGGGTAGGACAAGCATACCTGGGAATGTCAAGGGCAGCAGGTGAATAGATGGCCAAGGAGTAGGTCCTGAAAGAGTAGGCTGAGAGAGACCCTCACCAAAGAGGACATCTTGACTCCCCTAAGCTGAATTTAACCTCTTTTCTTTTTTTTTTTTAAAGCAATTGGGGTTAAGTAACTTGCTCAAGGTTACACGGCCAGTTATTTCTGGGTGTGGTGCTGAGTATCTGAGCCCAGATTTGATCCAGTTCATCCCGACACTGGAGCCGGTGCTCTTACTCGCTGAGCCACCTGGCCGCCCCTTTAACCTCTTTTCTTTTCTCCTTCCTATCAATCAAATGGTCCTAAGACTAAGATGAGAGATTCTATCCAAGCTCTCTGCCATCATAGAGGGAAGCTCCCAAGTTCTGCTTGGGAAAGCCATCAACTCAGCCCACTCCCTCTGTTCTTTAAGCCTGCTTAAAAGAAGGACGGCCTTTCTGGAAGGTCTGACAGAAATAATGTGGAAGGAGTTCACAGATGTAGAGCCAGAAGGACTTAGAATCCAATAACCTTGTTTTACAGATGAGGAGACTGAGGTCCAGAGCCCAGTGACTGAGGCATTTAGTAATGGGATCCAGACTTGAAGCCTAGTTCTGTCTCCAAATCCATTACTCTTTCCAGTGGAAAAGAAAAACATTTGCTATTTCTGGTCCCTGGGTAAACTCTGAAGAAACAGCATCACTTTTCTCAAAAGTTTCACTGGTCTCATCCTTCCCTCAACATTGCCCTCGAGTGAAATACAGGGAATGTTTTGCAGAGATGGGTCCTTGTGCCAAGATGTCCTAATCTGTCAACAAAGACTTCAGATGGGGAGGGGTGGGGGAGAGAGGCAGATAAGGAAAGAGGGATGGTGATGAGATAAATGATTCCTTGTATGCCTTCTCTGAGCTGAGCCAGAAGCAGAGAACAGCCCAGAGCCTCTCTCCCTTTTCTCATCCCTGTCCTGAGGGAAGGAAGCCTGGAGGAAGATGAGTTCTTGATAGACTTGGGCTAGATGCAGCTTCTGAACTGGCATCAGCATAACTAGATTCTAAGAAGGCTGGGGTTTCTTAACCTTTTTTGTTTCTTGGACCCTTCTGGCAGACTGGAGAAGCCTATGGGCCCCTTCTCAGAACAATGTTTTTAAAATGAATAACAAACTTCATAGGAAACCAATTATATTGAAATACATCAGTTAAAAGCAAGTCAGTAAACATTTATTAAGCACCTATTATGTGACAAGTACTATCAAATTAATTGGTATCAATTAATATCAAAATATTTTTTCTCTTTTTTTTAAGAGGGGAAAGACAAGGCAATTGGGGTTGTGACTTGCCCAAGGTCACAATGCTAGTAAGTGTTGTGTCTGAGGCCAGATTTGAACTCAGGTCCTCCTGATTCCAGGGCCAGTGCTCTATTCACTGTGCCACCTAGCTGCCTCCAAAATATATTGTGATGGGAGGTGCATAGCAGAAGACACACAGAGGAAAACACCAAGAGCTTAAGGGTGCACCAAGGGGCAGAGGAAGTGCATGGGAGGGAAGGGCTCCAAGCTGGGTGCTGTTAGTCAAAGCAAGGATTCAGGAGAAATTTTTTTTTGCATGAGGCTCTAATCTCTTCTTCTTCAATTGGGATTAAGTGATTTGCCCAGGGTCACACAGCTGGTAAATGTCAGATGTCTGAGGATGCGTTTGAACTCAGGTCCTCCCAACCCCAGGGTCGGTGCTCTATCCACTGTGCCACATAGCGGCCTTAATTAGGGAAAATTTTGAAGCATGAGACATGGATTGGCACAGAGTACAGGCTGGTGGAGTAGCAGGGGTGAGGAAGACAAATCAGGGGTTGTTGTATTAGATGGACATAATGGCACCTGCAAAGTCAGGGAGGCAGAAATGAAAAAAAAATCATATATGAATAACAACAGATGGATTTGCTTAGAAGAAAGGGAATGATTTAGAAATGAAGTTGGTGAAAAATGGAAATGGAAGAGAATATACAGTACAGTGGAAAGAACACTGGCTTTCCAAATTGAAAGACATAGATTGAAATCACCTGTGTGACCCTGGGTCGTCCTCAACCCTCTGGTTCTCAGGTTTCCTATTGGGAAAATGAAAGGATTAGATGAGATGATTTCCGAGGTCCCTTCAGGTTCTAGAGCTAGGATCCTGGGATCCCTGAGGTCTCAAAGGCTGGACAGAGGAACTTGAATTCTGATATGGTCGAAGAGAGAGGCTTTTAAGTTTTTGAGTATAAATTTTTATGAGAAAACTCAGGGAACTGTATACCTGAGCAGGCACTCAGCACCCCAAGCCACTCACCCACTGTGTGGCTGAGATAGAATTAGAACAGGTCCTGAACTTGGTGGGGGGAAGGTGATTCTGCAGAGGTTGGCTCTATTCATTCTATGGTACTAATCTGTAAACTAAGCTGGAGAAGGAAATGGAAAACCACTCCATTCTCTTTGGTAAAAAAAATTCAAATGGGATCACGAAGTTGGACACAACTGAAATGACTGAACAACAACAATAAATGAAATAAAGAGAATAACTACAAATAAATATAATGCAGCTGGGGGGGGGGTTGGTCCTAGCAATTAGGGGATTAGGAAAGGCTTCCTATAGGAACTCAGTTGGTCAACAAGCATTTATTACTATGTGCAAAGTTCGAGAGATACAAAGACAAAAAACAGTCCCTACCCTCATGTAGCATATATTATATATTATAATAACAATGACAACATTTAGATAACTAGTTACACATAAGATATATACAAGAGTAGATGGGGACAGCTAGGTGGTGCAGCACTGGCTCTGGAGTCAGGAGGAGGACCTGAGTCCAAATCTGGCCTCAGACACTTGACACTAGCTGTGTGACCTTGGGCAAGTCATTTAACCCCAACTGCCTTGCCTTGCCCCTCCAAAAAAAATAGAGTAGATGAAGGTAGTCTAAAAGGAGAAGACATCAGTGGCTGGGGAAGCCTGGAAAGACCTCCTGCAGAAAGTGAGATTTCAGAGGTGAAGGAGTAGCAGAGAATGGAGGCCAGCCAATGCAAAGGCATGGAGACAGGAGGTGGAATATTTTATTTGAGGAATTATAAGTAGGCCTGTATAGCTGGATTACAGTGTGTCTCAGAATTGGAGTAACACGTGAGAAGGTTGGAAATGTAGGAAGAAAACAGGTTATGAATAGGTTTAAAGACTGAACAAATTTATATTTGGTCCTGGAGGTAACAGGGAGCTAATGGAACTCACTGAACAGGGATAGGATGTGGTCAGATCTATACCTTAGGAAAATCCCCTTAATAGCTGTGTGGGGGATGGACCAGAATGAGGAGAGACTTAAGGGGCACAGAGAACAACTAGAAGGCTACTGCAATGGTCCAAGGAAGAGGTGATGAGCTCCTAAGCTGAGGCTGTGACTGTGTGAATGGAGGGGAATAAATATATACACACACATATACATGTATGTATGTATAAGAGAGAAGTAAGGGGTTTGGGATGACATGGATGTTGTGAGCCTGGGTGTAATGGGAATCTTAAGATCTTCCCTGCCCCTTGGTAGGCTTAAGTGACTCTGAGAACCTTCCCTGATTTGAAAATATACTCTGCTGGGGCAGCTAGGTGGCACAGTGAGGGGTGGCTAGGTGGTGCAGTGAATAGAGAACTGGCCCTGGAGTCAGGAGGACCTATGTTCAAATATGGACTCAGACACTTAACACAGAAAGTACCTGTGTGAACTTGGGCAAGTCACTTAACCCCAATTGCCCTTCAAAAAGCAAATATATATATTCTGCCCCCTAACAGGCTGAATGTGGTCACTTATAGATTGTGGTGGGACACTTGTTTTTCAGGAATGCTCACACCTTGTTACTTTGTGATTGGGCAGTGAGTCAAGAGGGTTGTGACATTCTCTGAGCCAGACGAAGGCTATATATACTCTGATATTAGGTCTTGTTTTGGGGCTCACTTTGGGAAAAGTTGTGTGATTTGGCCAGATGAGACTCTGGGCAGCCATTGAGCTCCCCGGCTTTGAAAATCCACATATTGGTGCTTCCCTCTCTGGTAACTAACTAGGTTTGGATGTAATGGTCAGACAGGAAGCCCTGTCTGCTTAATTGTGTTATTTTCTGTTGTAACTTCTGTTTGTATTCTCTGAAATTCAGGGTGCTGACTTTTTCCCCTGAACTAGGTAAATGATATATATTTGATAGATTAAAGTAAGATTGTTAACCCATTTTGAGTTGCTTTCCTTTAGAAAAGCAGATCAAAGAACCTGTGCTAGCAGGCATCCTGGGTATGCTAGGGTGCTTGCTTCTACACTGGGTGAATGGGATGATTGGTGGTGCGCTCTCAACAATAACAGAGAAGTCTGTAAGCATGAAGGGTTTGGGGGAAAAGATAATGAGTTCTGTTTTGGACATGTTGAATTTGAGATGTCTAATGAAAGCAGAATCTAGATGGACACTACAAGAGTTTGGAGGCAGTATGTGGGAATATCTTTACAAAAAGAAAAATCCTAGTTTTTGTGGTTGGGATGACATCTCCTAGTCTTACCACAAGAGAAATGAGAGGAGGTTGTGGAATTTCAACTGACTGACTCAGAGGATGGGAAGAGGAGAACTAGCTGCCCAGAGAGACCCACAGGGACCAAGGGTGACAACCGTTCCCAAACAGGACTTTGAATGCTGAGGCAGGCAGAGCCACTGCTGCTTCCTCCCCTTGCGAAGGAGCAAACAATGTAAAGTGCCCCACAGCCCACAGTTGACACTGACCTGAACAGTACGCTGGGAAATCTGAGCTATCTTCCCCAAGCCTGTGTTCCCTCTGGCACATGACCCCCAAGTGGCCTCTTGGGAAGTAAAGAGTCTAGTCATAGTTACAATCCCTTTACTTTGCTTGAGCTGATAATCCTTTAGGTCAAAGTCATAAATAGCAATTTCTTTTTTTCAAATGCTTTATTAACTTCTGATTTACATCATCCATTTCTGCCAGATTTTGAGTTACAAATTTTCTCCCCGTTTTTCCCCTATCCACCGCCCAAAATAGCAGTCCCACAGGATATCCCTCCTCCAATCTGCTCTCTCCCATATTTTCCCCCATACCCCTTTCAACTTTTCCAGTGGATCTCTAAGCCCCAGTGCCTGTATATCTTATTTCCCAATAAAACGTAAAATAGTATTAGTAATAGTATGTATACATACATATATATATATATATATACATATATATATATATATATTTGAGCATTTGATTTTAAAACTTTGAATTCCAGATTCATTTCCTTCCTCCCTTGTCACCCACCCTTACTGGGAAGATAAGCAGTTGAGTATAGGTTGTACATGTGTGGCTAATGCAAAACAATAACATACTAGATATATTGTAAAAAGACTGACTATATTTCCCTCCCTCCTATCCCACCTCCCACTTGTTCTATTCTCTACTTTGATCCCGTCCCTTTTCAAAAGTGGGTGCTCCCATCTTCCCTCCCTT
The DNA here is from genome assembly GCF_028583685.1 of Petaurus breviceps papuanus. Taxonomy (NCBI): domain Eukaryota; kingdom Metazoa; phylum Chordata; class Mammalia; order Diprotodontia; family Petauridae; genus Petaurus; species Petaurus breviceps. The sequence continues at coordinate 16,554,901 of NW_027187380.1, read as the reverse complement.
CCATCATTCCCCCTCTCATCCCCTTCCCCCCTACTCTTCTGAAGGGTGAGATATCCTATTTAGTGTGTATTTCATTCCCTCCTCAAGCCAAATTCAATAGGAATAAGGTTGACCCATTCCTTTTTGCCTTCCTCTTCTTCCCCTCCATTGTGACCATTTTCCTTTGCCTCTTCTATATGAGATAGTTTACCCCATTCTGTCTCTCCCCATCTCCTCTCATTATATTCCTCTCTCACCCCTTAATTTCCCCTTTTAAGTATCATCCCTTCCTGTTAAATTGGTCCTGTGCCCTCTATCTATGTATACCTGTAAACACATATACACACATTCACATATGTATTCATATGTCCATATATCCTCATATATACACACACATATATATTTCTATACCCTTCAACTATTGAGAAAAGTTTCATGAGTTGTAATGATTGTTTTTTCTCATAGAAATGTTAATAGTTCAACTTTGATAAGTTCCTCATGATTTCTTTTCCCTGTTTACCTTCTCATGCTTCTCTTGCTTCTTGTATCTGAATGTCAAATTTTCTATTCAACTCTGTTTTTTTCAGCAAGAATGCTTGAAAGTCCTCTATTCCACTGAATGACCATATTTTCCCCTGAAACATGATACTCAGTTTTGCTGGGAAGGTGACTCTTGGTTCTAATCCCAGCTCCTTTGACCTCTGGAATATCATATTCCAAGCCCTTCAATCCCTCAGTGTAGAAGCTGCCAGATCCTGGGTTATCCTGATTGTGTTTCCACAATATTCAAACTGTTTCTTCCTGGCTGCTTGTAATAGTCTCTACTTAATCTGGGAATTCCAGAACCTGGCTATAATAATCCTAGCAGTTTTCTTTTTGGGATCTTTTTCAGGAGGTGATCGGTGGATTCTTCCAACCTCTATTTTGCCCTCTGGTTCTAAAACATCAGGACAGTTTTCTTTGAGAACTTCCTGGAGGATGATTTCTAGGTTCTGACTTGGATCATGGCTTTCAGGCAGTCCAATAATTTTTAAATTATCTCTCCTGGATCTATTTTCCAGGTCAGTGGTTTTTGCCATGAGATATTTCACATTGCCTTCTACTCTTTCATTTGTTTGGATCTGTTTAACATCATCTTGATTTCTCATAAAATCATATGCTTCCATTTGCTCCAATCTAATTCTGAAGCAATGATTCTCCTCAGTGAGCTATTGAGATTCTTTTTCCATCTGGCAAATTAGGCTTTTAAAGCCATTTTTCTCCTCATTGCCTTTTTGAGCCTCTTTTGCCATTTGAGTTAGTCCATTTTTTAAGGTATTATTTTCCTCAGTCAGGCTATTGACTCTCATTTCATAATTTTCTTGCACTGTTCTCATTTCTCTTCCCAATTTTTCCTCCACTTCTCTTATCTGCTTCTTAAGGTCCTCTATGGCCTGTAACAAGTTCATATTTTCCTTTGAAACTTTTGGTGCAGGAGTTCTGACTTCACTGTCTTCCTCCTGTTCCATGCTTTGCTCCTTTTTGTCCCCAAAATAGGAGTCTAATGTTGGAACCTTCTGTCTGCTTTGTTTCCTTTGCCTGGTCATGTGTACTGTAATGCCAAGGAAAGGCAACTTCCCAAGGTTCAGAATACCAGCATAGGTGCTCTCCATTTTATTCAGTGACCAACCAAGAACAGAGAAGATCAAAACATGACATCATTCCAAATACAGCATTTACTAAATGTGATTAAATAATCTCCAAGGACTACCCCACCCCAGGACCTTCCAATCATTCAATCAATTACAAAGTCTCTGTTCTAAATACTTCTCCACCCCTAGGCTATACCTTAATTAAGTCCACCACAAAGCCCCTCTTCTCAAATGGAGATTAGTTTCCAAACATAAGGTCAAAAGTTCCCCACCCCTGGATCACAATTGAATCTACCCCAGAGTTACATCAAGTTTAAACACAGCACTTAATACCCAAATGGAGGTCTTTTCTTCATCTTGACACGAGGCAAGTTATCAGCAATCTTAGTTCCTGGGGAGACAAGGCTTAGCAAGGCCATAAGATACATTGCCAATCCCTTCATGAATTTATCCTTTGTCTGTAGAACAGTCCTAGAACCCCTGAACACATTAGCAAAGCCCTCTCCCAGGATTTCTGTAAACATACAACAAGAAAATCCTTCTTCAGGGCTTCTGAACCAACAGAAAGGCTCCCAGACCCCTGCAACAACAGCACTGTCCTTCACCAGTGGACAGTATTCACTCTGTCTGCAGGACAGCCTCCAGACCCCTGCAACAACAGCACTGTCCTTCACCAGTGGACAGTATTCACTCTCTGTCTGCAGGACAGTCTCAGGGCTTCTTAGTGAACAGCCACGTTCCAGGACTTCTTCAACAAAAGGACTGTCTTTCACCAGTGGACAAATCTGGCAAAACAACATCAAAACAGACAAAGTACCAGCAAAACAGCCATGTCTCCTCAGTCCTTGGCAGCTCAGGGGGCAGGTCTCAAAAGTCCAGGGCAATTCAAAGCGGCCACCAGCAATTCTCTTAGTCTCTCTCTCTCCACGAGGTGCTGCTTCCAAAAAGATCTTCTGCCTCTCTCTTGTCTCTCCAAATCTACGTCACCAGCTCCTCCCAGTTCAGGACTTTCTTTTCACATCAAAAAGTCCATCCCACAGGTGGGATTAACAAGCTCTGGGTTTTAACACAATCAATTTGAAAACCAAGCCAATACAGGGGAATCTTTAATTGCCATTACTATCACATCATGTCACCCCTCAGTCACTTGACCCCTGGGCTTTTTGCCACAGTAGGACTCTACCACCAGACAGGGGAGCTTTCTTCCCAAATGCTGGGGTTTTCTCAGCTGCCGGAGGTATTAGAGGGCTGCCCTCTCCAAGGCTTCTACATGCTCTTCCAAGCTGGACACACACCCAGGACCTCCACCCTAGACTGCAATCCAGATCCAGGCAGATTAAAGTAAGAGTGATTAGCCCTCAGACTGGTGCTTGGTCCCCCTACACTCTGCAGGCCAGGAGCTGAAGCTGCCACATGGTGCTGGCTGGCTGTGCCAGTGTCTAAGTGGCTTCTCGCCCCAGGGGCAAAAGCCATGCACTCCCTCATACTGGGTCCCAACGTCCAGGCTGCACTGACCTCTCACTTTGTCCTTCACATCTATGCGTTGATAAATCTGGAAATGGCCACAGCTGCTGCTGATCTGGAGTCCCTCTGGCCAGTGGCTGGGCAGGCCCGCCCTGGGGCTAAAGCCTAGGCATTGGGGCTGGGCTCCGCTCCCAGAGCTTTGCGCTGGCCGATTCCTGCTGACCTGCCGGGCTGTCCTCAGCGGGAGGTTAGCTTCTCTGTGTCATTTTGTGGGTTCTGCAGCATCAAAGTTTGTTTAGAGTCCCCTTTTACATGGATTGGGGAAGGTGGAAGCCAGAGCCCAGGGGAGGTCCTGCTTCTACTCTGCCATCTTGACTCTACCCCCTCCATAAATAGCAATTTCAATGCCTGGGACAACCACTGTCTGGGACAAGAAGCATCAGCAACTGGGCCTGCTAACCCAAAATGCACCTTCAAATCAATTTTGTTATCCATGATGTACAAGAAATAAAAGAAATAATTAAGTCAAAATCAGTTGAGCTGGAGGGAGGAATAGATACCAGAGGGCCTTAAGGTATAATATCACAAGAGTTGGAAGGCAAAGGTAATATAGTTCAAAATGTGGGATTTGGGCTACCATAATTTTCCTATTTCATCAAGGAAGCCTCATCTAGGATCCCTCTCACAGAGTGTTTGGGAGGGAAGGGTTTTGTTGCTGTTCAATTGTTTCAGTAGTGTTTGACTCTGTGTAACCCCATTTGGGGTTTTCTTGTCAAAGATACTGGAGTAGTTTGCCACTTCCATCTCCAGCTCATTTTTACAGATGAGGAAACTGAGGCAAACAGGGTTTAAGTGACTTGCCCAAGGTTGTATAGCTAGTAAGTATGTGAGGCCAGATTAGAACTCAGAAGGGTCTTCCTGACCCTCTGGCCCACTTTACCACCTAGCTGCCCTGGGAGGGAAGGAAGCACTGGTATAATTACTTGCCCTTCATTTCTTTTTTGTTGTTGTTTTGGAGTAGGGAAAGGAAGGAGGGGAGGCAGAGAGGCTGCTTTCAGAGAGAAGGCAGGAGAGGGGTTGGTTTGCTTGGAAAGGAGGGAGGGGTTTAGGTTGAGATGAGTTGGGGGCTGAAGGCTGGGTCAGAGAGAGAAAAGGAAGGAATAAACAGACACCCTACTGCAGAACCCCACTTTCCATGTTCTCTGGCCAGCATCTATGTTTGTGCTTACCTCAGCTCCTAATTTCCTGGACGAGCACAGCTATTAAATTATTCAACCCTTGAACTTTTTTAAACTGGGCCAAAGTTCTGGTGGTTCTATGCTTGTTTCAGCTCTACCCGGGACTCTTTAACTCTTTCAGAACCCGACTGCTGAGGTGTAATAGATTGGGCTTCAACAAAAATCCCTTTGTTTATGATACCTTTGTGTTTAGGAATCTTGGCTGGTTTCTTGTGGAACATCAGTTTTAAAAATTTCTCCTTTTCAGTGGAGAGAGATTTGGGGGCTGGAAGTAGGAGGAAAGCTGGGGAGAATGGGGGTTAAGCTAGCTCAATTTAAGACACAGTGCCCTTCTCCTTACCTTCCTGTTTGGAAACTGTCCAGGGGGCTGAATTTGACCTCGACTCACATCTGGAGGGAAGTATCCCTGCATTCCAGTGGTTGCTGCACTCAATTGAGCTATTCAACACTCCAGCTTACGGTTTGATTCCATTATGAGAAAGACTTCCTTCTTGTACAAACAGGGAATGGGTTGTGGTGATAGCTGGGAGAAGAGTGTAGAGAGGAGGAAAATAAAGAGAACAGAGTAGAAGGAGAAAAGATAGCTACTCCATTTGAAAAGTCACAGGGGATTACTGGAAAGGTATTGAGATGAGATGAAATTGGATGGTGGTGGCAGTCTTCCATCCCGACACCCTGAAAACTTGACTCCTGACCCAGGATTCAAAGAGAAGATGCTGATAGATAATGAAACCCTAGTACTTTAACTAGCAAAAGTGCTGCTGACATTATCATCATTCTGGGGACACCTACCCTCCACCAAAACTTAGGGTATGTGTTAACACACTCCAAAACCAGGAAAGGGACTTACCTCCCTTCACTTCCCCTTTACTAGTCCTACTTTCTGGGGACAAGTCTGGCATCAAAGTGGATTTTAGCCCTTTCCCTAAAGTCAGAGATATAAAAAATAAGTTTTCTAGCAAGTATAAGGGTATGGTAGGGACCAGGTCAGGGAAAGGTATCTTCAATCACTTGGCCCCATCACCTGACATGTAGCACATGTCCATGAGTACCAGGACATCATGGAACCCTATCTGGGTTCCATAATGTTCAAAATGCCCTTACATCCTTCAGGTTTCCTCTCTGGAAGTACTGATATTAATAAACATTTATTAAGCATGTACTATGTCATCAGAGATACAAATACAATGATGTAGATACAAATATTTGAATTGTAGGAGAATTAGGATTTTTCTCCATCCTTTAGCAAAGGCAAATGGGCTTCATACTACGTATCAGAATCACTTCAAAAAAAGGTTGGTATATTTGTCGCATAAGTTGAAAGGAATATTAACAACAGATCATGAACATAGTAATGTATGCAGTTAAGACACGAAGTTATTATAGTGCCTAGGAGCACAGATCAGTAACTAGAAGGGACCTCAGAGACCATCTACTCCCACCAACTCATTTTATGGATGAGGAAAGGGAGGCCTAAGGAAATTTAGTGATTTGCTCAAGGTTAAAGTGAGAAGATCTGAACACGGCTTCTCCAACCCTTAGAATATTTCTAGATGCTTTCACCATTGTGATTGAGTATTCAATTAGTTTTTAATGAAAAATAAGTTTTAATTTCTTTAGTTTCATGAATAAAAGGAGTGCCCCATAAGACTGAGCATTCAATAAATGTGTATCTTATAAAAATAATGTAATGAAGCATGCTGTTCATGCCAAAGGTATCATATTTCCTCCTCAAAGAGGGAGCTTATGTAGTAAAAGCCTGATATAAATAACATGGTGAGCCCATGAGCTGGATTTTGTTATTCCTAACCCGAGACAACCATGTCAAAAGAAATCCCACTGGTAGATCAGTCAGCCAGTAAACAAACATTTGTTAAGCACCTACTATGAACCAGACATTATGCTAAGTTCTGGGGACACAAAAAAAGGTACAAGATTAAAAGATAATATCTTGGGTTCATAAAACACATGTCTCAGGGCAGCTAGGTGGCGCAGTGAGTTAAGGCGCCGGCCCCAGAGTCAGGAGGACCCAAGTTTGGTTCCGGCCTCAGACACTTAACACCCACACAAATAAACTAGCCACATAACCTTGGGCAAGTTACTTAGCCCCAATTGCCCTCCAAAAAGGGCAAAAAACAAAACAAAACATCTCCCTGAGGCTTCAAAGAATTTTGTTTTTGTCCCCATACATGTGTTCCCTGTCCCACCCAACATATATCCTATGCTACTCTAAATCCCTCACCGTGAAAGTTTAGGCCCATTAGAAAACAGGAGGGTGGAATAGGAATTTACTTCTTTCTAAAGTGATTCATGGCACAATCAGCACCAAGAACCAAATAACAGCAATCAGAAAAGGGCATCAGCAAGGAGAAAGGCAGAAAGTCTCAAAGCAGAGTCAAAGTGATTCTTTAAGACAGTAAAAGGCCTGGCCTGTGGTTATTATACTGCTGACTTTATCTGCACCGGGAGAAGGTACTACAAACACAAAAAATATATAAATTATTTATGTTTCTCTTTAGCTGATTGGAGTTAATTCATATTTAGCTTTCTACTTATTTTTGGCTTAATAATGTGATTTTTATTCTCTCCTGGAAACTTGGGAGACATGTCCTAGAATTCTGCTGAATGACAGGAATGGGATGACCTCGTAATTAAAAGTTTGTTACAGATTACAGAGTACATAAATTGCACCCAGGAAATCAAGATTTTATTGTATTTGGGAGTTTTAAGAGCAGCATTAGAGACAGCTAGTGGCTCAGTGAATCAGGAAGACCTGAGTTCAAATCCAATCTCAGACACTTACTGGTTGTGTGACTCTGGACAAATCAATTTAACCTCTGTTTGCCTTAATCCACTGGAGAAAGAAATGGAGAACCACTCCGGTATCTTTACAAGATATGGACCATATTGGCATGATATGGTTTATGGGGTCAGGAAAAGTCAGACATGAATGAACAAACATGATGAACAGCATATTCCAGTCTTCTTTATAAGTCTAGGTTTCTGAGCAATCATTGTCTTGTACTTGAATTCCAACTGGAGCCTGAGTTGGCAAAACCTTTCCTAGAAAATAATTCCCCAGGGAAAATTTTCTCCTATGTAGATCTTCTAGTGAGTTTACTATGATGTTCTGAAATAACAATCTGACTGAATAAAGGGAATGACTCTGATCTGTGCAGCATTGCTCTTCTTAGAAACCCAAAGTAGGCCAGAAAATTCCTGGAAGGAAGAAGGAAAAAGGAATAGTACTAGAGGTTATAAATGGGAAAAGTTGAGGCCTAGAGATAAAAGCAAGGACTCCAAGATGCCAAGTACTTAGGCAAGGAATAAAACCAGATTTTTGAAGCCTCAATCTCTCCAATTCCTCTTGAGTTCTTATTTTTAGGCCCTTGTACTAAAGGGCTAAGTGACAGGGCAGGAAACAATTTTCCCCAAATTCTTAACTGGTATTTCATTCCTGAAATGGCAGGAGTGGGGAGTTACTCTGGAGCCCCAAATGGGGATTGGGAGAATGGAAAGAGAGCTAAATATGTGTGGCTGTGCTTCAGCGAAGGAGGGAGACATACAGAATGTTCCCCTAGAACATTCTACAAACTTATTAAAAACGTGTTCCAACAACAACAGCTTCAGTGGAAATAACAACTCTTCTTTTTTTTTCAGCAAAACTGAAACATGTTGAATAGTTCCATGGGGAAAAAAAGACCCCAAACAAAAAATATTCACTTTTCTTGACCAAACAATGAACAGAGATATGTATTATGCCATTAAAGATAAGATGGATGATTTTTATTACATAAAATTGGAAAGCTGTTACCCAAACAAAATCAATGAAATTAGAACTAAAGAGCAAATTCCTCTGATGAAGAACCAATATCCAACATAGATAGGGAACTGACAGCTACTGGCCACTAGTCAAAGGAAAGAAACAAGAAGTTTTCAAAAGAAACAATGAAAGCTATCACTGAAAAAAAAAATGCTCCAAATCACTAATAATAAGAAATGCAAATTACAACAATTCTAAGACTCTACACATTCATCAGACTGGCAAAAGAAAAAAAGGCAATTGCTAGAAGGGTTGTATGAGGGTAGACAATGCCAATGCACCTCAGGCTTAGCACTGTGCCTTACTTAAGTAATACATACTTAAGAAATGCTTGAGGGGCCGGTAGATGGCGCAGTGAATAGAGCACCAGCCTTGGAGTCAGGAGGACCTGAGTTCAAATCTGGCCTCAGACACTTAACACACACACACATCACACACACACACACACACACACACACACACACACACTAGCCGTGTGACCTTGGGCAAGTCATTTAACCCCAATTGCCCTCCAAAAAGCAAAAAAAAAGAAATGCTTGATGACTTGACTTGGAGGAGCTGTGAACTGGTTCCATCATTCTAGAAAGCAATTTGGAATTAAAATCTAGAAGTCACTACAATGTGTATATCCTTTGATCCACCAGTACCATTTCTAAGTATGTGCCTCCAATAAGTCAAAGACAAAGAGAAGGAATCCACATATACATCCATACCTATAGTAGCACTTTTACCTCTAACAAAGAACTTAGAAACAAAGTACCCATCAGTCATGATCCACGTCATGGTCAGTAATGGTCCATGTACTGACTGTGAGATTCTGTCCTGAGATTTCTCTCCCTATATACTCTTTCACTTGGTGACTTGTCAAATCCACTGGATTCAATTATCTCTACACATAAGTCCCAACTCTATACATTCGACCCTAGTCTCTCCTGAGTTAGCATCACGTATCTCCAACTTCTTATTAGACATTTTAAACTGGATGTTCTGTGGGCATCTCAAACTCAACGTGTTCAAAACACAAATCTTTATCTTTTCCCCCAAATCCACTGTTCTTCCCCATTTCCCTATTACTGTTGAGGGCAAAATCACTCGTCTCACACACCCCACATATTCAATTAGCTGTCAGATCTTGTCAATTCATCTCAACAACATCTCTCACCAAGTATCCTCCTCATTGCTTACACAATAAATGCTTTAATACATTCCCACATGACCTCTTGCTTGGACTCTTGTAATAGCACTCTATTTGGTCACCCCAACTCAAGTCCAATGTGATCTTTCTAAAAATAAAGGTCTGACCCCATCATTCCCATACTCAATAGACTCCAGTGGCATCCTATTGCCTCCAGGAACACATATAAACTCCTCCCTTTGGTATTTAAAGTTTTCCACAACCTAGCCCCTTCCTACCTTTCCAATCTATCTGTCCACTTCCTCTACAACCCAGCCACACTGGTCAACTTGACAGTCTTCACATGTGACATTCCATTTCACCTTAGCACGAGTTGTCTTCCATATCTTGAAGGCTCTCCTGGAATCCCTGCTTCCCTTCAGGACTCCAGTGCTACTCACTATGAGAAACTTTTCTTGTTCCTCCCAGCTGCTGGTGCCTTCCCCTCCAATACCACTTTGTATTGGATTTGTATATCTCTTGACTATACCTAAACATGTAAGCATCATCTTTCCTCTATATTAGAATGTAAACTCCTTGAGGGCTATTTTATGTTTGTCCCTGAATTCCTAGTGCTTAGCACAGTGCCTAAAACACAGCAGGCACTTAATAAATGTTTGTTAACTGATTTGATGTAAATATAATGGGATTTTATTATACTGTAAGAAATGATGAAACCTGGGAAAACATGTATGAATTTATGTGGTGTGACGTGGGCATACCTAGAAGAACAATTTAAATAGTGACTAACATAATGTTGAGGAAAACGCCTATTTCAGACTTAGGACTCAGATTCCTGCAGCGGCCAGTCATGACTTCAGAAGACTGATGATGAAACGTGTGCTGCCCAGCTCCTAGTGGAGAGGTGACAGACATTCCTGGATATGGCCAAAGAATGTATTTGTTTAGTTTGATTAGGTAAATGGTACAAGAGAGATACTATTTGGAGGGGGTGGGGTCATGTCAAAGGGAAGTTGGTGGGTAATATGATTTTTTTTTTTTGCTTTTTTTTTTGGAGGGGGAGGGCAGGGCAATTGGGTTAAGTGACTCGCCCAGGGTCAGACAGCTAGTTTTGTGTTAAGTATCTGAGGTCAGATTTGAACTCAGGTCCTCCTGACTCCAGGGCTGGTGCTCTATTCGCTGCACCACCTAGCTGCCCTGAGAATGATTTTTAAAAAAAGAAGTGAAAGAAAAGGGCATTCACAAAATTATTTTTAAAAATACATAAAAGATAGCAGAAGAAAGTTTAAAATGGACAGGACAAGCAAGGCAGTTCTATTACTATCATGTTAAACTGTACATAATAGGGATTCATGTAATGGAAGTTTCACATGCTATCTTTTTCTGATCTTGGTATGTTGAAGTGTTTATGTTTGTTGATATGAATATTTTAAATGATAAAGCATACACTATACTAAATCAGTAGATCTAGGGCTCTGATTCTCCTAATTAGTCTCATAGCACTAAAGAGGGATATATATATGCACACACATATACATATATAAAATGTATACATATGTATATACACATATACATATATGTGCACACATATGTTTTTCATATATGGAGGTTGAACTGTATGATTTCTAACATCTCTTTCAGGGCAGGCCATTCTCTAATTTTAAATAATCTCTCCAATTACACTCAGTGAGTTGGACTGCCAACACATGAAACCAGTTATTTTACTGAAGAGAGTAAGTCCTTCTTTACAATTTTTTTCCTGGTTGTGAACTATGATTTCATCTGTGCGAATGAAGAACTCCCTCAACTTCTGTAGTCTGGCAACTGCTCCGTGCTGTGTAGTTTTGGAGGGTTGCCTGGCATACTGAGAGGCTGTGATGTGTCCATGGTCTCTGGGCTAGTATGTATGAGAGTGGACATGAACGCAGGTCTTCCTGACTCCAAGACTATTCCATCAACGCCACAATGTTTCCCTTGCATACTTCTGTCTTTTAGTCGGTCAGTTACTCATTTTTCTTCCAGTGTCATGGAAACACTTGGCATGGAGACACATGACAGCTGTGCTGTCATCATTTGGTAAAGAGGAAATGCCAAGACAACAATGGGGGCTTTTTTTTTTCTTCTTTCATTCTTTGTATCCCCAGTACTTTGCACAGTGCCTCCTACATGGTAAGTGTTTAGTAATTGCTTATTGATTGACTGACTGATACTCATAATTGCAGAAACAGGAAGCAATGATAACAAAATATATTAAGAATTTATATGAATAAATCAGCTACATAGGCTGGTGCCTGTCCACTGGCCAATGTCCACATAGCAAAATAATAATGGGCCTACACCTTGTGGTTCTCCATGTAATTTGATTGTTGGATATCGTCCTCAAGGGCATATAAAAATGGCATTTGTTGTTGAATCTTTGAGAAATAAAAATGACAAAACAACACAAGGCATCTTGCTTGTCTGCCACAAGGCAACTCATTTTTTTAAAAAAGTATTTTCTGATGTATTAACAGTACCTAATGAGGAACATTAATGTATTATTAGGTTGAAAACAAATCTATAAACAGCCATAATTTACTAATTTTCTAGTCATTGACACACAAAAGGTTGGCACCTGTTCCTACTGCACAAACCAACACTCAGTTATTTCTCTATTAATCATTTATTTCAACGCTTTTGGGGACTTGTAATTTCCATGGTGTGGGTAATCTCTCCACCAAATGCAGATTACAACCCCACCATACTGAAGCAGTCACTTAAGAGTTGCAATTGCCCTAAAATTCATCACCCCATGGGCAAATTGGTGGTAAGATTCCTGGAATCTGGTAGAGATTGGGCCCTGCCCCTTCAGCCTTCAGTTATATGCTGTATGAATTCACTGTGGCATAGTTCTAAAACCTGGGGCTAACATCTATTGCTACAGTGTACTTAGCGCCCTCTGCAGACTTTTCTCCACTGCTGATGTCCAAATGATGGGGGTAGAAAGGGAGTTGATTTTAGGAGTAAAAAATACCTGGATTCCTGGTGAGCTTCCATGCTTTTCTTGGTGCAAAAAGCTTAACCTCTCTGGGCTTCAGGTTGCTCATCTGAAAAATGGGCACAATAATACTCTACTACTTATCTTACAGGGCTGCTATGAGGAAAACTCTGGTAAAACTGGTGTTGTTATGTAAATGTGAGTTGTTTTGATATGTTTACCTGATGACATTGGGTAATAAAAAAAAAAGGTAAGCGAGGGCAAGCATTTACATATAATTTTAAGACATGAAAGGTGCTTTATATCTGTTATCTCATTTGATCCTCATAACAACCCTGTGAAGTTGATTATCCTCATTTTAAATATGAGAAAACACAGAGAAATTAAATGACTTGCCCAGGGTCACCAGCTAGTAAGTGTCTGAAGCAGGATCTGAACTCAGTTCTTCCTGACTCTAGGTTCTAGCCACTGTTCATGTGTGGGGCTTGATTTCCTTATCTGTAAAATGAGAGGTTTGGACCAGATTAGCTTTAAGGTCCCTTCCAACTCTAAATCTTATGACTCTAGGGCTTGAAATTAGATGGATAGCTTTCTGAATCAGTCCATTCATCTTGGCCACAGACAGACTGTACATAAGCTGGGTCTAGAATTCAATAAAGCAAAACTGGGTAGAGTTTGCTAATTTCCTCGTTGCTGACTCACACGAACAGGTTAACAAACATATTTAAACAGACACACTGCTATTTCTCTATTATAGACTTATTTCAATACTTCAAGGATAAATGATTTCATTGGGAAATTATATGGTGTTTTCAATGATTCCAGAGTGTTTAGCACTACAAATACCCATCTTTTTTATCATCAACATTCTTACGATGATGTGACAACAAAACATGGAACTCCAGGACAAAACTGTGGGATGCCCAAGTGGCTTAACCTCTCCATGCTGCAAGTCAACATTCTAAGACTCTAGCAGAATGAGGGGGAATCTGCATTGTTAGATTCCTTTTATTATAAATTTCCATTCTCAAGGAAATCACAGGTCTGCCCCCCCAAACCCTCCCCTCCCCAACACATAGCTGCTAGCATAGCAGAGAGTGAATCGGCCTGTAGTGGGGCCATTCCAGAGAACGTACACCCAAACCTCCCCTGGAAACTTCTGGGGACTCTGGGTCATGGTCAGTCAGCATGTGGCAGTGTTGGAGAGGACAACCTCCTGGGCGCTTCCCTCAGTGTGGTGGCTTAGTGCTGAAGGATGTGGGCACTTTGAAATGACAAAGCAATCTCCTCATTGGCTGCTAAACTGAAGGAGCTGATAACTCAGTGGATCTTTTACAAGAAGAGACAGTTCCCAGCTCAGTCTTTTTGCTTTGATTTTCTCATGTGACCCTGTGAGGAAGATGGACCATGCGTCCACTACAGCTCCCAGACCAAGCATGGACTCAATTAAGCAATGGCTTATACTTTGTGTTTCCTTTTCTGGAGCAGGTGCCCTGACATGCACGTGTTCAGCTTTGAGAGGAACTTGTGAATTTAAGAGGTCTGAGGATCTAGGTACAATGAAAGGGGTAGGCTTCTAGTAGAGGAAACTTCTGCATTATAGAAGACAGCCACAAACCAGAGTACTGACCCAAGCCTGGGTGTTTTATGAGAAGATGTATATTAGTAGTTATTTAGAAAATGCAGAGCTTAAGTGAAATGTAAAATGTCTAATCACCAATCACCAAACTGTTTTATGTTCTGATGACGTTTAAGCCTCGAGAAAGTATCATTCTAGTCATGAGTTAAGTTACTGAATCCTTTCTTAATTCTTATGGTCAATTCACATTTGTGGGAGTTTGGGCCTTTTGGCATTTCTTTTTTTTTTTTTTTTGGAAGGGGTAAGGTAGGGCAATTGGGGTTAAGTGACTTGTTCACAGTCGCACAGCTATTAAATGTTAAGTGTCTGTGGCCAAATTTGAACTCAGGTCCTCCTGACTCCAGGACCGGTACTCTATTCATGAGCCACCTAGCTGCCCCTGGCATTTCTTCTGTGGGTAGGAAATAACTATCTGTTCCATGTCTGATCAATCTTTCTACTCCCTTTTTTTGGGAAGCCCTAGATGTGAGCCTAAACCTATGCTGAAAGGGGTGCTGGGTTGGGGGTAAGGCTGCTAAGAGTATGAGAAAAGAGAGGCTAATCCCTTTCTCCTCAGCACTGAGCCTGAGTAAACCACATGCCTGGGGTCCCTTAGTGAATAAGTCCCAACAAGTCCCATAGCAGTTCCTTGAAACCCAGGTCTTCTAAATTGCACTTTCCACTACATGGCTGCATCCCTCTAAAGCACAATACTTGTGTCCATTCCAAAACCAAACACAAATTGCTCTAAATGAGTCACAGTTGTTGGTTATCTGGGTTTCTATACCCCTTCATTCATATGGGGTTCACTGCACAGCTGCCTTCCATGGATGGCTATGTCAACCATCTGTGTTCCTGTTTTCTTTCTAAAGAACTGAATTTCAGAATCCTTTAATATCCAGTTCCCTAAGCACACTATGGTTTGATTCAAAGATCCTTTCATGGAAAAGTCAAAAGAAAAAAATTCTATTGGAGCTGACTACAAAGAAGAACAAAATATGCCCCTCTTGGAATATCTCTAACTGGCCAAAAGATTTCACAGGTCAGAGAGTTTGTAATATGCTTCTGAAATAAATCCCTAAAATAATTGATATGTGCTCTCTCAACAGAGAAGAGATTTTGTTTGTCAACCACTGGTAGGAAGTGAGATGCAAAGAAAGACTGTGAAATAGGGACTCAAAAGGATGAAGTATCATAAACTAACACTAGATGGCAGCAGATATACGTAAAACATAACCAGATAAACACATTTTTCCAAGACAGTTAACTATACATACTATACAAAGATTAAAAAAAAAGGGACTGCTAGGCAGGTTTGATTCTGCTCTCCTTAATCCCTTCTGAAATAGCTGCTGCTGAGTTATAGTTGAGAGAGAGGATTTCTTGGACGACAGAAAATGTGCGTCAATCAATCAATCGATCAATCGATCAACAAGGAGTTATTAAATACCTAATATGTGCCATGGTGTTAAACACAGACAAGTACAAAGAATCCTAATTCCCAATGAGTTTACATTTTCCATCACTGGTATTGATAGTATACAACTAATTTGGGGGAGGGAAGAAAAGGAAGAGAAATCAAATTATCTAATGCCAAATCTCAGGTAGCTGCTGTTTTCCTTCAACCAATATATTTCAAGAGAATTTCTGTAATTATGCAGATTGTGGTCCCTTGGTTACTGGTCTGTATGAGTTGCTAGGGCTCCACAAATCATCACCTGGAGGCTGACTTTCTGTCAATGAATTCCCTCCAAATGAACAGAAAATAAATCTGGTCAGCCTTCATTTTTGTAGATGATCTAAAAATTTTTTGAAGTATTTACTGAAGTAATACTAAGACCAAGTTTGTCTATGAGAATAAGTGTAACTGTAAATAGTTTCATCTTAGAAAAAACAGATGCAGAGTTAGGAGTGGGGAGGGGAAGATACAGTGATGCCATTTTATGTGGGAACTGAGTGAATTGCACTGACTCCATCTTGTGACTCAATTTTGGATTTAGCTCAGTTCTCTTTCTATTCAATTATGGGCCTAGTCTACTTTCTGTCTTGCGAGAAAACTTTATTCCAGTTATGGGAGCTGTGAGAAAATTTTATTGTGTTGTTTGAACCTAGCCCTGAAAGGCTGGGAAGCTGGACCACCTCTACCAGTTGCTCAGAGGCTCTTAATTAAGGACCTAGGCTATGTTGACCAGAAACCGAGTCAGATCCAAAGATTGATCAAGAAGTTTTCTCACAATTTTTCATCTGAAGCAACTGCTGTGTCTTATCTGAAAAATGGCACCATACTGGTCAATCAGCTATTGTTTCCACATTCCTTTGACTAAAAACAGACACTTAAGGAAGTGGGACACTTCTTTTTCTGATTTCAGGGAATTGTCCCTGTTCTCTCTCTTCCTCCAACTTGGAAAGTCCCTAACCTTTCCTCCAATTAGAAATCAGATCATCTAATTTTGTATTCTGGTTAGTTGTTTTCTTTTAATTAATCGATCTAATTTGACTAATTGTTTTTAATGCATAAAAATCTGCCTTCCCTTATATTCAGGGTTTGGTGCCAAGCTGAGGAAGCCTAGTCCCAATGTGCTATACAATTGGCATTTCTTTCTTTCTTTTTTTTTGGTCTTTATTAATTTGTTTTCATTACTACAATTCCTTGAGTTTCAAATTTTCTCTCCCTACACGTGCTCCTACCCCCATGGAAACATTCAAGTATAGTATCTGCAAATACTTTCACATTAGGCATTAGTCAGGTTATAAAGAAGGATTGTAACAGATGGAATGAAGAATGGGAAAGAGGAAACAAAACCAAACAAGAAAACGAAAAAAGGCAGGTAGTTTGCTTCAATCTGGGCTCAATCACAGTTCTTTCTCTGGATGTAAACATCTCTCTCCATCATGAGTCTTTTGGGTTTGACTTATGTCTCTGGATTGCTGAGAAGAGTCCAGTTTATCAAAGTCAGTGGTCACACATACGTGGTATCTGTAACTGTGTACAAATTCCTGCTGGCTCTACCCTTCTCACTCAGCATCAGTTCCTATAAGCCTCTCCAGGTAAATATGAAGTCCATCTGCTCCTTATTTCTTCTTGCACAATAGTATTCTATAACATGCATATACCACAACTTGTTCAGCCATTCCTCAATTGATGGGCACCCCCTTAATTTCCAATTCTTTGCTACCACAAAAAAGTTGCTACAAATATTTTTGTACATATGGGTCTTTTTCCCACTTCTATGATCTCTTTGGGATACAATCCCAGAAGTAGTATTGCTGGGTCAAAGGGTATGAAATTATTTATAGCCTTTTGGGTATAATTCCAGATTGCTTTCCAGAATGGTTGGATCAGTTCACAACTCCACATCCTCCACATTCCATTAGTGTTCCAATTTGTCCACATCCTCTCCAGCATTTGTCATTTTACTGTTTTGTCATCTTAGCTAATCTGACTGGTGAGATGTGGTACCTCAGAGTTGTTTTGATTTGCATTTTTCTAATCAATAGTGAATTAGAGCATTTCTTCATGTGCTTATAGATAGCTTTAATTTCTTTCTCTGAAAACTGCCTGTTCATATCCTTTGACCATTTATCAACTGGGGAATGACCTGTATTCTTAGAGATTTGGCTCAATTCTCTGTATATTTTAGAAATGAATCCTTTATTAGAGACATAGGTTATAAAAATTCTTTCCCAATTTCCTACCTCCCTCTTAACCTTGGTTACATTGGCTTTGTTTGTACAGAAGCTTTTCAATTTAATGTAATCAAAATTATCCATTCTGTATTGCTCTCCAATTCTTGTTTATTCATAAAGTCTTTCCCTCTCCACAAATCTGACAGGTAAACTATTCCATGTTTTCCGAGATTGCTTACAGTATCAACTTTTATACCTAGAACATGCACCCATTTAGACTTGATTTTGATATATGGTGTTAGGTAATGGTCTATGCCCAGTTTCTGCCACACTATATTTCAATTTTCCCAGCAGTTTTTGTCAAATAGTGAGTTCTTATCCCAAAAACTGGGGTCTTTGGGTTTATCAAACAATAGATTACTACAGTCATTGACTGTTGAATCTCATGTGCCTAATCTATTACATTTATCTACTACTCTATTCCTCAGCCAGTGCCAAGCAGTTTTGATGACTGCTGCTAATACAGATTGAAATCTGGTAGTCCACCTTCCCTAGCATTTCTTTTCATTAATTCCCTTAATATTCTGGACCATTTATTCTTCCAAATAAATTTTGTTACTATTTTTTCTAGCTCTATAAAATAGTTTTTTGGTAAACTGATTGGTATGGCACTAAATATATAATTTAATTTAGGTAGCATTGTCATTTTGATTATATTAGCCCTACCCAGCCACGAGCAATTGATATTTTTCTAATTAGTCAGATCTGACTTAATTTGTGTGAAAAGTGTTTTGTAGTTGTGATCATATAGGCCCTGGGTTTGTTTTGGCAGGTAGATTATCAAATATTTTATAATGTCTACAATAACTTTAAATGGGATTTCTCTTTCTATCTCTTGCTGTTGAATTTCATTGGAAATATATAGGAATGCCGAGGATTTATGTGGGTTTATTTTATATCCTGCAACTTTGCCAAATTTATTTATTGTCTCAAGCAGTTTTTTACTTGATTCTCTAGGATTCTCTAAGTACATCATCATATCATCTCAAAAGAGTGATAGCTTGGTCTCTTCTTTGCCTAATTTGATTCCTCTGATTTCTTTTTCTTCTCTAATTGCAACTGCTAACATTTCTAGTGCCAGATTGAATAAGAGGGGTGATAGTGGACACCCTTGTTTGATCTTATTGGAAATACTTCTAGCTTATCCCCATTACAGATAATATTTGCTGATGGTTTTAAATAGATGCTACCTATTATTTTAAGGAAGACTCCATTTATTCCTATACTTTCTAGTGTTTTTAATAGGAATGGATGTTGTATTTTGTCAACAGCCTTTTCTGCATTTATTGAGATAATCATGTTGTTTTTGCTAGTTTTATTGTTGATATGATAAATTATACTGATGGTTTTCCTAATGTTAAACCATCCTTGCATTCCTGGAATAAATCCTACCTGATCAAAGTATATTATTCTTGAGATAAGTTGCTGTAGTCTTTTTGCTAATGTTTTATTTAAAATTTTTGCATCTATATTCATGAGGGAGATTGGTCTATAATTTTCTTTCTCTGTTTTATCTCTTCCTGATTTAGGTATCAGTACCATATTAGAGTCATAAAAAGAATTTGGTAGGACTCCACTAATTTTCCCAAATAGATAGTACAGTACTGGAATCAATTGTCCTTTAAATGTTTGATAAAATTTACTAGTAAATCCATCTGGCCCGGGAGATTTTTTTCCTAGGGAGTTGACTGATGGCTTGTTGAATTTCTTTTTATGAGATGGAGTTATTTAAGCAATTTAATTCCTCTTCAGTTAATCTGGGCAACTTGTATTTTTGTAAATATTCATCCATTTCCCTAAGATTGTCAAATTTATGTGCATACAATTGGGAAAAATAATTCCTAATTATTGTTTTGATTTCCTCTTCATTGGTGGTAGATTCACCCTTTTCATTTTTGATACTCATAATTTGGTTTTCTTTTTTCTTTTTTTTTTATCATATTGACTAAGGGTCTATCAATTTTATTGTTTTTTTCATAAAACTAGCTCTTAGTTTTATTTATTAATTCAATAGTTTTCTTAGTTTCAATTTTATTAATCTCTCCTTTGGTTTTCAATATTTCTAATTTAGTATTTAATTGGGGATTTTGAATTTGTTCTTTTTCTAGGTTTTTCAATTGCATGCCCAATTCATTGACCTCCCTTTTCAATAATTTAATCATGTATGCACTCAGGGATATAAAACTTCCCCTAAGAACTGCCTTTAATGCATCCCACAATTTTGGTATGTTGTCTCATTATTATCATTCTCTTTAATGAAATTATTAATTGTTTGTATAATTTCTTGTTTGACCCACTCATTCTTTAGGATTAAATTGTTTAATTTCCAATTAGTTTTTAGTCTGTCTTTCCATGGCCCTTTATTGCATATAATTTTTATTGCATCATGATCTGAGAAGGATGCATTTAATATTTCTGCCTTATTGCACAGAATTGTGAGGTTTTTATGCCCTAGAACATCGTTGATTTTTGAATATGTGCCATGAACCGCTGAGAAGAAAGTATATTCCTTTTTATCCCCTTTCAGTTTTCTCCAGAAATTTATCATACCTACCCTCTCTAAAATTCTGCTCACCTCCTTAACTTCTTTCTTGTTTATTTTGAGGTTGGATTTATCTAGTTCAGAGAGGGGAGATTAAGGTCTCCCACTAGTATAGTTTTGCTATCTATTTCTTCCTCTAATTCCCTTACCTTCTCCTCCAGGAATTTGGATGCTATACCACTTGGTGCATATATGTTAAGTAATGATACTGACTGCTTCATTCTTGATGGTGCCTTTTAGCAGGATATAGTTTCCCTCCTTATCTCTTTTAATTAGACCAATTTTTGCTTTTGCTTTATCTGAGATAAGCATTGCTACCCCTTCTTTTTTTTGCTTTAGCTGAGGCATGATATATTTTACTCCGTGTATCCCTCTGTGTCAGATGTGTTTCTTGTAAACAGCATATTGTAGGATTATGATTTTTAATCCATTCTGCTATCCACCTCTTTTATGGTAGAGTTCATTACATTCATATTTACTGTTATGATTATTATCTGTTTCTTTCCCTCCATCCTATTCCCTCTCCTGTTAATGCTTATATTTTTTCTCCCCTTCTCCCTTCTTAATAGTTTTCCTTTTGACCACTGCCTCCCTCAGTACTGCCTTATCAACCCCCCTCCCTTTTCCTCCCCTTCCCCCTTGCTTCTTCCCGACCTTCTAACCCCCCCCCCTTTGTACCTCTTTTCCCCTCCTATTGCCTGTAGGATATTTTTATACTTAATGAAGTATGTTATTTCTTCTTCGCATTAAGAATGACAGGAACAAATCTCATGCGAAACTCCTCTCCCTCCCCTCTTTCCTTCTATTATGATATGTTTTGCATCTCTTCTCCATAGTATCCTATGCTTAACTGGTTGTGTTATTCCCTCCTTGCACCAGAAGCAATGCGGGAAAAGCACATATAATACTCGTCTCCCTCCCTTCTTTTCCTCTGCTATACTGTTTTTATGCCTCTGTGTGGCATAATTTACCGTTTTCCACTTCATTCATTCCTCTTCTTCCATTGCAGTCCCTTTGTAGCCCTTAATAAGATTTTTTTTAATCGTCATTTTGTGTAATTTATATTCATACCCTCTACTTGTTTATAGACAGTTTGTTCTTATTAAATAACAGGGTGTATGTGTGTGTGTGTGTGTGTGTTTTCCTTGTTTACCTTTCTATGTCACTCTTGCATCTCGTAATTGGAGGTTGAAATTTCCGTTGAGCT
This sequence comes from Petaurus breviceps papuanus, assembly GCF_028583685.1. Lineage (NCBI taxonomy): Eukaryota > Metazoa > Chordata > Mammalia > Diprotodontia > Petauridae > Petaurus > Petaurus breviceps. The sequence goes on along the minus strand of NW_027187380.1, from coordinate 16,533,600 downwards.
CTGGATTTTTTCATCAGGAAGGTCTGGAAATCTGTTATATTGTTGAATGACCATCTCTTTGCCTGGAAGAATATGCTCAATCTCACTGGGAAGGTGATCCTTGGTTGTAACCTGAGCTCTTTTGCCTTCTGGAAAATTGTATTCCACTGACTCCGATCTTTCAGTATAGAGGCTGCCAAATCCTGTGCGATCCTCACTGTGGTTCCTTGATATCTGAATTGTTTCTTTCAGACCACTTGAATTATTTTCTCTTTTACCTGGTAGTTCTTGAGTTTGGCCACAACATTTCAAGGACTTTTCAGTTTGGGATCTCTTTCAGGAGTTATCTGGTGGATTCTCTCAATTCCTATTTTACCCTCAGGTTCTAGTATCTCAGGGCAATTTTCCTTAATGAGCTCTTGGAGAATGTTGTGCAGGCTCATTTTTTCATCATGATTTTCTGGTAGACCTATGATTCTCAGATTATCTCTCCTGAATCTGTTTTCCAGGTCAGTTATTTTTCCATTGAGATATTTTACCTCTTTTTCTAATTTTTCATTCTTGTTTTGTTTGATTGATTCTTGGTTCCTCATAGAGTTATTTGTTTCAATTTGGTTGATTCTAGTTTTTAGAAATCATTTTCCTTGGTTAGTTTTTGGAGCTCCTTTTCCATATCATAAACTTTTCTTTTTAAGTAGCTGTTTTCTTCATTATTATGTTTTTCTAATTCTGCAATTTTGATTTTAAAAGAATTATTCATTTTGTCTTCTATCTCTCTCATTTGGTTTTCAAAATTCTTTTTGAGCTCATCTAGGAGAGCTTTCTGTGCTTGGGACCCATTCCCTGTTGATGTTTCAATTGTGGGTGTGGAGTCCACATTGTCTCCCTCTGAGGCTGGTTCCTCCCTCTGAGGATAGTAGGACTCCAGAGTCTTTGTAGTCTGCTTTCTACTGATTTTGAGGCAGGGCCCTAGCCAAGCCCTTCCTCTAGGGTTCCCAAGCCTTTACAGTAGAGGGTTTTGCCCTGGGGCAATAGCTACTCTGTTTTCAGGTTGTGGGGGGGGGGGGTTGGAGCAGGCGGGGTTCACTCTGCCATCCTGGTCCTTGGAGGTCCTGATAGGGGATTTTTTTTTTTTAATTTCTGGGCTATGGAGTGGTAGTCCCAGGAGTATTTGCTGTCCTGGACAGGGGCCCTGCATTTGGTTCTTACCTCGCTCTTTCCAGTCCCAGCCCTTTGGTAATAGGCCTGGTAGTAGCCCTTGTAGCTGATGGGACGACTTGCCCCCCCCCCCCCAGCTGATCAGGGCTCCTCCCAGCCTGTTTCTGCGCTGCAGCTGCCTTCTGTACCTGCCTCTTGGCATGCATTTCTTAATCAATCAATATACTCAGAAGTTTAAACCTTTACTTCCTCAGTCAGTTCATCTTTCATCCATTACACACAGAAGGCAGTCAGACTAAGGGCACAAATCAGATCAAGGGTGTAGTCACATTAGGAGAGGGGGCAATTGAGCCCTTGTCTCCCCCAGTTGTTAGAGGGAAGATGCGTATCGGGTATAGTATCTGCCTTCTAGCACCAGTATGCTGGGGAAACACCTGTTCCTTCCTAGTTTGGGCTCTCTGTGGATTATAAAAATTTTCTTTCTCAATCACACATACATTCCACCTGCATGTGCTACCAGCACCTCAAACTCAGCATGCTTAAAACTAACCTCACTGTTCTCCCTAATAAATCAGTTCCTATACCTCTATTAATAATAGCACCATCCTTCCATCACCCAAACTGTAAACCTCAGGGTCACCTTTGGCACCCCCCCCCGCCCCAGCTCTCCCTCTTCCAATCACATCTGATCAGAATTTATTTTTATAACTTTTTACATCAACATTTTATTAGGAGGCATCTGGCCTAATACAAGAGCTTCCTAATACTTCCACTATCTCTCCACATCTAATCTATCCTATAAGCTTGATGTCTGGCTTAGCTCTGGCCACACTGCTTCCCAGCTCAAAAAATGGTTCCCCAATGAAAATAAAATAAACTCTAGCTCATCCTAGGATTCAAAGCCAGGCACATTTGATTCCTGGTTTATATTTTCAACCTTTGCTGGGTATCTACTCCCCTATGCACAGCCTATCTTCCAGTCCATTCTTCACCTCCCTGGCATCTCTATTGTGCCTCTACACCTTTGTTCATATCATTCCTTCCACCTAAATATGCCCTTTCTCTCTGTACCCCTAATGCCTTTTGAAATTCTGACTATCTTGGATTTGACCCCCAGGGTCAAAGGACCATACATTGAGAGCAGCTTTAGTCAAGTAACATACACATGAAAATACCAAAGCATCTGTGATTTTACATCTTGGGGGAAGTCACTCCACCAGCTCAGCTTGACAAGCCTTCCATTACTTAGTTTATCAGTCCTGAGACTCAGAAACATTAAGTGATTTGCCCAGGGTCACATAACTACTAGGTGTGGATGGGGGGAGGGAGGAAGAGGAGATCTGAATCCATATCTTTCTGATTCTACATCATGATGGCCTCAAAAGCATATTTTATAAAAGCAAATAAAATCTATGAAAAATGAGCATTTGCCTTCTTGGTTTCCCTTGGGGCATGTTGGCACCCCTAGTTCTGTCTAGCATGGTGCACTGAACATAGCACCAGACACTGAACATATACTTGCTGGAAGAATGGACAATGAAGGATGAGCTTAAAAGAAAAAGCAGGTTCCTGCAGCATAATTTATGAAAAATCATCTCAACGGATACCTTACTCAGCACCTGCTTTGTACAAAGAACTGTGCCCACTGTACGCAGATGTACTCACACACTGGGGATTAAAGGAAGGAGGGGGAGGCAGGGAGCAGAGGGATAGCATGCCTTTCTCCATCAGGGTCAGGGATTTTGTGTCTGCTCAATTGCTAAAACCACTCTGGTAATCTGGCAGCTGAATGCTTTCTCTCAGCTTCTGGATAAGAACAAATGTGGGTGGACTTAATACAGGCTCCTGAGCATCAAATAATGAGGCAGAAATCTCTTCCTGGAGAGGTGGTACATTCTATGAGGCATGTGGCCACAATAATGTGCTGACACATTTTGGCCTATTTCCTACTCAGAGTCAAAGAATATTAACAGCTGGGAAGGGACTTGAACATTATCTAGTCCATGGATTCCTATCCTGGGGTCTGTGAACTTTATTCCTTTTTTTTTTTTTTTTGAGGCAATTGGGTTTAAGTGACTTGCCCAGGGTCACACAGCTAGTAAGTATCTAAGGTCATATTTGAACTCAGGTCCTTTTGACTCCAGGGTCTGCATTCTATCCACTACATCACGTAGTTGCTCTGTGTGAACTTGTTCTTAAAAGGTATTTTGGCAACTGCATTTCCACAAAATTAGTCTCCTTTGTAATCCTATGTGTTCTATGTTATGCATTTAAAAACATTAAGCTAAGAGGGGGCCCCATAGGCTTCACAAGATTGCCAGAGGGGTTAAGAAGCCTTGATCTAGTCCATCCCCACCTTATGATCCCTCCATTTTGCAGATGAGGATACCAAGGCCCAGAGAAGCTGAACAGAAATCAAAATGTCTAATGCTGATTCTCAAATAGCAGCTGCTTCCCTTCTTCAACATATCTCAAAAGATCATCACCTATACTGGCAAGAGCATTTCAGCACCACTGAAGGTTTCAGTCCCATTACATCTTAGTAACTGATCTGTTATGACTTTCTATCATTTCCCCCCCCCCAAATCATCACTTGCCTAAGGCCATATGTCTACTTAGAGGTTCAGAGTCTCAAAGGTCAGATTCCCAGTCCCAGGCCCTTCCCTGTATACTGTGGTGCTCTACTTGCATAATGATTCCAAATGGACAATGCCTCCTTATTATCTGGAATAACACTGTGATACCCAAAGAAGCTACATTAGGAGGCCAAGGCATCCACATCAGGTTTGCAGATGAAGGAAGCTGCTCTACTCAGTTCACTGACTTATGGAAGGAGCTGACTGAGGTAAGACTCTTCTCCCAATATGATCCATTTCAATAAGCAGTTGAGTGAGGATGTGCTGGAGCTTTGAGGAGAAAAGAAAGACCAGTCACTGCTCTCCAGGAGGTCACATTCTGCTAGGTGGACCAGAATCTTCTCTATTGAAGTGGGCCTCCTGTACTCCATTTAGGCCAGTTGCTTTGTAAGCGGTCCCTCACAAGTCTTTGTCTCACCAATTGTACATAAGCCTCCTGAGGGCAGGGACCATAGGGACTGTCTTCAACATGCTCTTAATAATCCTCAAACTTCACCTTGCACCTTCTGAGGGCAGAGACTTGGATGCAGATTAAACACGAATTACACCACAACTAGGGTGTTAACCTCAACAAAATGAACTATAGTCAAGCAGCATTTCACAGCTTATTCCATGGGAAATTAGGAAGTATCCAATATCCTTTGCCCTTGCCATGACAGTGCCTAACCCTCTGATGTGATTTTTTTTCCTCTTGAGTATTACATTGTCACCTGCCAAGTCCAAGTCAAAACCCCTCTCCTCCTACCCAATTGTGGTGCCAAGGTTAGGGGCCAGTGAGCAGAGGTGCTCAGGTGGGAGGTGAGAGGAATGCCTGAGGGGTGGGTCGCTACATCTTTCAGCCTTCTAGGACACACCAGGTTCTGGGAGAAGGAAAATGTGAGGGGGGAAAGGCAGGTGTATTTATGAATGGGAAAAAAATGAGAACTGAGGAGAGAACGATAAGCCACCTCTTAGGTAGACTTCCTTACTTCCTTCCTCCCTCCCTTCCTTCCTTCCTTCCTTCCTCCCTCCCTCCCTCCCTCCCTTCCTCAAGAACAGAAGTCTGCTGTGTAGGAAACCCCATAGGACTGAGGTCCTGTGGTGATACCAGCAAAGCCCAAAATTTTGTATCATATTCTACCCTACTTCTTTCCTTCCCCCTGACATAGTCACTCATTTAGCAGTCACATGATAATGTGCCAAATGATTAATTTCCCCTATTAATTAAACCCCTTTTTTATTCCAATCAGTATCATTCAGTTTAGTGTGATTTCATAGGGGTAATGATTATTTCTTTTATGCCTCTCTAGTCTGTATAATTAATAAACATTAATACATATTTTATATATCTTATATTTAGGGATAATTAGATAGTTAAATAGATTCTTTTTTAAAATTTAAGGCTCCAAATTTTTAAAACAGAACTTACAAAGTTTACTTGCTTAACCATAGGATATTGACTAGAGGACCTCCACTCTTTTGACCTGATGAGTGAATGGTCAAAGCCAGCATAGGTGGGAGGATCTTTGGACTGCCACCTTTTTTTTTTTTCTTTTTTTTGCCTAATCATCATTACCAAGTGCTATTTGGTCAAGATGACCTAATGATATGGAAAGTCCCCCAATCATTTCTGATGTCCCTCCACCCTTTGTCATTACCCTCTCTTGCCCAAAACAAGGAAGCACCCATCCTATGACTGTTTGATCAGTAAAGGTGACCCTTCCCTTGCCCATCCTATGGCCATCAGGTCTTCCTGACTTCAGGAGAGTCAAGATACAAGTCTATCAACCAATGAAATTTTTTTCTGCCTCATCTGTAATCTGGGTATCAAGCACTATAAAAACTCAGGCCCTGGAGAAAGGAGGCATCTTAGATCATGAGGTAGATCTGAGGTCCCATTCTTTAAAGCAGGCCATGTTCCTTTAATAAATGGTTATTGGCTCAGAGCTCTGCCTCATGGTTGGTCTTTTTTTTCAGATTGGACATTTTTTGCAGCCCACAATGGGATGCTAACACTCATTCACATCCTACCCACTGTAAATCCTGGCTTGGAATTTGTGAAGTCAGAATCGGGTGGTTTGGGGCAAGGACAGGGATGTAACACATGGTTGGAGATGCTCCAATTCCAGTGGTTTTAGCTCCAAAAAAAGAACCATTCATAAAATCATCAACATTTTCAAGTGACCATGGAATGGCAAATCAGGGCCAAGACCTGGGATGTTCTCTGTTGATAATTTACCAATGCAGTCCTCTCCTACACTGTGTACAAGCATTCTACGGATCAAACCGGGCTTGGTGGAGATGCCAAGAATGCATCGCTGATACAGCTCAAGCACCACCTATTGCATGAAGTATCTCCTTATTTTCTCAATGGCTAGCACCTCAACCTATGAGGTAATCAGTGTGTGTGTGTGTGTGTGTGTGTGTCTGTATGTATGTAATACTCATGTGGAGACATAATGTTTAATTTAAGAAAGTCAGAGGAGCCCAGAGGAACGAAGGATGGTTCCTACCATTTGGGCCCCTACCCCAAATGGACATCTCAAGAGGAAACTGCTAATGTGAGAAGGGTATGGTGGAGAGATATTCTAAGGGTACAGTGGGGAGAGCTGTGCCAAAGAATTGGAAGACTGAAGAGAATAGAGATTGAGCCAGAAAAGGTCACCTACTCAGTAGGCTTAAAAGTACAGACAAAATCTGCCTTCTCCTCTCCTTAAGCATTTTGCTTGAGACTCTGCTAGCTCTCCTTCAGACTTAGAGTGAAGGTAGGAAGATGACCTCTCTTTCCTAACCCAACCTCAGCAGCAGCTATGGAGGCTATGTGCACAAAGCAACAAGGATATTTGCTTAATTAGGTGTGTCTGAGACTGGATATCAAGACCATAGCTGCTGCTTCTGCTTTGTGTTTCTTTTCCTGAGCATAGGTAACAGAATGGTACTCCTGAGTTGGGTGTTCCAAATCCAAGGGTTGACTGGCAGTGGGAGATGCTTTACAATTTCTACTGTTGGAGGACCCTGATGGAATCCTCCTGGAACACGAAACCCCAAGCCATGATCTGCACATGGCTACAAGAACCGAACCTGCTCATGTGGTTCAGACAGAGGTGAAAATGAAATCTGGTCATGGGCTTCACAAACTTCTGGGGTGTCATTTCCCAATAACAGAGGTGAAAGGTAATGTATTTCTGCACCTGTTTAGAAGGTATGAGTCCTTTGAGATCAATTTCTATTTCATATTTTAAGTGTTTGTTAACATGCATGTGGTTCTTTTGCATTTCCTTTGCCACTTATTTTGTGGTGAAGGAAATAAATAGCTATTCTATACCCAATATCTACTACTTTGGATGCTGAGTAACTTTTCATAAACAAGACCTTGTGAATTCATTTTCAATGACCCTAGACATTATTAAGTTTTATTTATTTATTCATTTTCCAAATCCTTTATTAACTTCTGATTTACAACATTTATTTCCACCACATTTTGAGTTACAAATTTTCTCCCTGTTTTTCCCCTACCCACCACCCCAGAACAGCAATCTCACAGGATATCCCCTCCTCCAATCTGCTCTCTCCCATATCTTCTCCCATACCCCTTTGGATTTTTCCAGTAGGGCAGGTGGATCTCTACGCCCCAGTGCCTGTATATCTTCTTTCCCAATTACATGTAAGATAGTATTAATAATAGTATATATTTGAGTATTTGATTTTAAAACTTTGAATTCCAGATTCATTTCCTTCCTCCCTTGTCACCCACCCTTACTGGGAAGATAAGCAATTCAGTATAGATTGTATATGTGTAACTAATGCAAAACATTAACATAGTAGATATATTGTAAAAGACTGACTATATTTCCCTCCCTCCTATCCAAACTCCCACTTGTTCTATTCTCTACTTTGATCCCATCCCTTTTCAAAAGTGAGTGCTTCCAACTTCCCTCCCCCCCAGCCTGCCCTTCTTTCCATCATCCCCCCTCTCATCCCCTTCCCCCTACTCTCCTGTAGTGTGAGATACCCTATTTAGTATGTATTTCATTCCCTCCTCAAGCCAGATTCAATGGGAATAAGGTTTACCCATTCCCTTTTGCCTTCCTATTCTTTCCCTCCATTGTAACCATTTTCCCTTGCCTCTTCTTTATGAGATAGTTTACCCCATTCTGTCTTTCCCCATCTCCTCTCATTATGTTCCTCTCTCACCTCTTAATTTCCCCTTTTAAGTATCATCCCTTCCTATTACATTGGTCCTGTGCCCTCTATCTATGTATACCTGTAAGCATATATACACATATTGATACATGTACTCATACACCCATATACCCTCTGATATAGACATACATATATGTGTATATATATACATATATTTTTATTCTCCCTTCAACTATGTTCATACCGAGAAAAGTTTCATCAATTACAATTATCATTTTTCCATGTGGGAATGTTAATAGTTCAACTTTGATCAGTGGCTTATGATCTCTTTTCCCTGTTTACCTTCTCAAGTTTCTCTTGCTTCTTGTATCTGGATGTCAACTTTTCTATTCAACTCTGGTTTTTTCATTAAGAATGCTTGAAAGTCCTCTATTCCACTAAATGACCATATTTTCCCCTGAAAGATGATACTCAGTTTTGCTGGGTAGGTGATTCTTGGTTTTAATCCCAGCTCCTCTGCCCTCCAGAATATCCTATTCCAGCCCCTTCGATCCCTCAGTGTAGAAGCTGCCAGATCCTGTGTAATACTGATTGTGTTTCTACAACATTCAAATTGTTTCTTCCTGGCTGCTCATAATATTCTCTCCTTGATTTGGGAATTCTGGAACCTGGCTATAATATTCCTAGGAGTTTTCTTTTTGGGATCTTTTTCAGGAGGTGATTGGTGGATTCTTTCAACCTCTATTTTGCCTTCTGGTTCTTAAACATCAGGGCAACTTTCCTTGAGAATTTCTTGGAGGATGATTTCTAGGTTCTTTCCCTGATCATGGCTTTAAGGTAGTCCAATAATTTTTAAATTATCTCTTCTAGATCTATTTTCCAGGTCAGTGGTTTTTGCCATGAGATATTTCACATTGCCTTCTATTCTTTCATTTGTTTGGATCTGTTTAACATCTCAATTTCTCTTAAAGTCACTAGCTTCCCTTTGCTCCAATCTAAATCCAAGGGAACAATTCTCCTCATTGAGCTTTTGAGATTCTTTTTCCATCTGGCAAATTTGGCTTTTCAAGGCATTCCTCTCCTCATTGCCTTTTTGAGCCTCTTTTGCCATTTGAGTTAGTCTGTTTTTTAAGGTGTGATTTTCCTTAATCAGGCTGTTGACTCTATTTTCGTAATTTTCTTGTATTGTTCTCATTTCTCTTCCCAATTTTTCCTCCACTTCTCTTATCTGCTTTTTTTTTTATTTCTGGGTGGGTGCTAAGTGTCAGAGCCCGGATTCGATCCCCAGGTCATCCCAACACTGGAGCTGGTGCTCTTACTCGCTGTGATACCTGGCCACCCCCTCTTATCTGCTTCTTAAGGTCCTCTATGGCCTGTAACCAGCTTGTATTTTCCTTTGAAGCTTTTGGTACAGGGGTTCTGACTTCGCTGTCTTCCTCCTGTTCCATGCTTTGCTCCTTTTTGTCCCCAAAATAGGAGTCTAATGTTGGAATCTTCTGTCTGTTTTGCTTCCTTTGTCTGGTCATGTTGCCCCTCAGTCACTTGACCCCTGGGCTTTTTGCCACAGGAGGACTCTGCCACCAGACAGGGAAGCTTTCTTCCCAAACACTGGGGTTTTCTCAGCTGCTGGAGGTATTAGTTGGGTGCCCTCTCTGAGGCCTCCACACGCTATGGCAAGGTGGTCACGCACCCCAGGACCTCCACCCTAGACTGCAATCCAGATCCAAGCAGGTTAGAGCAATAGTAATTACCCCTCAGACTGGTTGCTTCGTCCCCCTACACTCTGCAGGCCAGGAGCTGAAGTTGCAAAGTGGCACCAGCGGGTGTCTCAGTGGCTTCTCGCCCTGGGGGCAAAAGCTGAGGCACTTCCAACTACTGGTCCCAAAGTCCACACTGCACTGACCTCTCATTTTGTCCTTCACATCTATGTGTTGATGAATCTGGAAATGGCCACAGATGCTGGTGATCTGGAGTCCCTCCACCTGGTGGCTGGTCAGGCCTGCCCTGGGGTTAAAACCTCTGGCTTACGGGGGCCTGGGCTCAGCTCCCAGAGTGCTGTGCTGGCCGATTCCTACCAGCCTGCCAGGCTGTCCTTATCGGGAGGTTAGCTTCTCTGTGTCATTTTGTGGATTCTGTAGCTCTAAAGTTTGTTTAGAGTCCCCTGTTACATGGACTGGGGAAGGTGGAAGCTGGAGCCCCATGGAGGTCCTGCTTCTATTCTGCCATCTTCGATTAAGCTTTATTTATGATTTATGATTAAGACATGTTTAAGCTTAAGCTTTATTTAACAGATTTTCCTGGGTGCTTTTAAGCTAGGATGAGATGACATAATGAGCCAGAGAGTGTAAAGAAAATATTGGAATCCACTCTCTTTGGCATCAGATCTGTCCCTACCATGAATTCCAGTCCACATAATTCCCAAATCAGGTTCCCCCTGTGAGAAAGGGTGCCACTCATCCTAGATGATGGGGAATCCCTTTGGCAGGGTCAAGATTTGAACCCAGGCCCTGTGACTCCAAACCCATTTTTTTTTTTTTGCTTTTTGGAGAGGGGAAGGTAGGGCAATTGGGGTTAAGTGACTTGCCCAAGGTCACATGGCTAGTTTTTGTGTTAAATGTCTGAGGCCACATTTGAACTCAGGTCCTTCTGACTCCAGGGCCAGTGCTCTATTCACTGTGCCACCTAGTCTCCCCCACCCATCATTCTTTTCACTGTACCTTCCACCAGCCCTCTAATAGCGTTTCTCTTTTCCCAAGCTTCGTCTGTCTCTAGTGCTTTCTACAGACCAGAAAAACAGTAGCATAAATAGCTACATTATGAGGGCTATAACTAGATTCCTTAAAGCAACACAAGCAGCCTACATTTCATCTTTATTTACTACTATTAGTCTTTGATGTTTTATCCAAAATTGTCACCAATATAGAAATAAATAGTTATGTCAAGAACATAGTCAGAACCGAAAGGTTTTTAAGGAAGTTTAAAAAAACAAGTCAAATAGGATGATTGGCATTAAAATGAAGAGTAACATAATGTAAAATGTCTGATTTTTATATAGTGCCATCTGCATAGCACTTTTTATGTATTACAACGTATTTCATATACATTAATATCTCAGATGGGGAAGAAAGACAGGCTAGAGTACTGGATCGAATCCATTATGATGAAATCCAACAGAGATAAATATAAAGTCTTATACATTGAATATTATATAAATCAATTTCACAAGTAACAATAGCTTTAATATAGCACCTATTATGTGCCAGGCACTGTACTAAACCATACTAATTATTATCTAATTATGATCTTTACAACAACCCCTGGGAGGTAGATGATATCATTATTTCCATTTTACAGATAAGGAAACGAAGGCAAATGCAGGTTAAGTGACTTGACCAGGGTCACACAGTGTGGGAGGCCAGATTTGAACTCAAGTCTTCCTGATTCCAGACCTGGCAGTCTATTCACTTTGCCACGTACCTGGGAGGCTGCATGCTATACAGCAGTTTGTTTTCAAAAGATCTGAGGGTTTTAGTGGCCCCAAAGCTCAGTATAAGTCAGAAGTCTGAGGTAGCAGTCCCAAAAGCTACTGCCATCTTGGGCTGAGTTAAGAGGGGCCAAGCTTCCAGGAGAAGAGCTAATACCTCTGTACTCTGCCCTGGTCAGATCTCCTCTGCAGTACTGTGCTCAGTTCTGGGAGCCATAGTTTAAAGGGACATTGATAAACTGGAGAGTGTGCAGAGGAGGGTGATGTGGATGGTAAGAGGCTTTGAGTCCATGATATATGGGGATCAACTGAAGGAGCTAAGCATGTTTAGCCTGAAAAAGAGAAAACTCAGGATGGGCATAAGGGCTGTCTGTCTTCAAGTATTTGGGGACGGCTAGGTAGGTCAGTGGATAGAGTGTCGGCCTGGAGTCAAGATGATTCATCTTCATGAGTTCAAATCTGGCCTCAGACACTTCCTAGCTGTGTGACCCTGAGCAAGCCACTTAACCCTGTTTGCCTCAGTTTCCATATCTTTAAAATGAGCTGGTGAAGGAAATGGCAAAACCACTCCAATATCTTTGCCAAGAAAACCCCAATGACTAAACAACTACATCTGGAAGAGGGATTAAATGTTCTGCTGACCCCAGAGGGGAGACTTAAGAACAACTGCATGGAAGTTGCAATGGGGCAAATTTAGATTTGAGATTAGGAAAAAACTTCCTAGAAATGAGAGTTACCCAGAAGTGAAGTAGCTACCTCCAGATATCTCAGGTTTCTTGTCCTTGGAGATGTTTAAGCAGACACTAGATGACATCTTGTCAGGTATATTATAGCAGAAATCCTTTTAGGGTTTGGGTTGGACTAGATGGTCATTGAGGTGTTTTACAAATTTCAAATGTTATGAGTCTGTTAATGTCTCATTTGATTCTCACAGCCCCATGAGATAGATTGAAGAAGGATTTCTACCTACACTTATAGTTAGTCACTCAGTCGATAAATGCAATTATGAGCTTACTGTGTTCCAGGCACCGTGTTAAGTCCTGGAGATACAAAGAAAGGAAAAAGACTGTTTTGACCTTCAAGGACCCCTCATGGTATAAAACATGCAAGCAACTATGTACAAACAAACTATAATTAGGGTAACTAGAGATAATCAACAGGGGGGAGGTACTAGGATTATGGGGAATCAGGGAAGGCTTCCTATAGAAGGGGTGTTAGCTGGGGTTTTTGAAGTGAGGAAACAAAGACACAAAGAGGTAAAAGGACTTCAGTGTATAATGTGGTGTTGGGGGGTGTGGGTTAAAACTCCAGAATGGGTATGTTTAACTTCATACACCCTTGACTATAGAATGCTTCCATGACTCCCTGTAACAGAGATATAATACACATGCCCCTTTTCTAACATCTATCCTGGAGAGACTTCTTGTAGTCTCCAGTAGCCCTAAGGAATTTAGCATTCAGAGTTAGGGTGGAGTTATGGAATGGAATGCTGGACTAAGAAAGATCTAGGTTCAAATTCTGCCTCTAACATTTTGTGTGACCATGGGCACTTAATTTCTGTTAGCCTTCTTTTCTTCATCTGTAAAGCAGGAGTATCTACCTCCTTAAAATGTTCTTGTGAGACTCAAATGGAAGAATATATGTAAAGTACTTTGCAAAGTTTAAATTCTTCTGTAAATGTTAGGTATTAGTATCATTCTTCATTGTTCCCACATGTACTAGTACAGGTATAAAGTTAGAGTGTCACCAAAAATGTGCTTAATGACTCTCTTAGCCTGTGTTCCTATTTCCTAAGCAGACCATGGAGGATAATGAAATTAAATTAGCTTCTCGTGAAGTCTTTTTTTTTTAAACAAAATGTCCCTATTTCACCCAGGCTGGAAGTAAAGCAGTCACATCCCACTGCTGATCAACATGGAAGCTCTGACCTGCTCTGTCACAGGCCAGTTTGCCCCTCTTTAGGTGGCCTCATGGTCCCTGGTTCCAGAGGCTCATTGGCTTAATGAGGACACCTGATCACCTTTCCCCAATACAGCTCAGAAATCCCGAACTCCTCAGCCTCAGCCTCCCCGGTACGAGGAAATACACTTGTGCACCACCATGAAGTCTTTCTTACTGGGCTGCTTGTCCCTTTATTCAGTGGACTATGGTGAAATGAGGATGGGGGCTGATATTTTGGGGGTTGCTTCCCTGTCCCACTCTACCCTGTAGACCTCAAATACATGCTATGGAAGAAAAGCTTGCAAATATCTCACTCAGGCCTAGAAAGTTAACAGACCTAGAAAATAATTCAGTCAGTTAACTAATAAGTATTTCTGTATGCCCCTCCTAGGAGCAGTACACTGTACTGAGAATTGACTTACCTGGCACTTTCAAAGGTGGCAGACGCAGTCTTTCCAATGGCCCCAAATCCAACTCCAACAGCAAGACCCTCTAAAAGAGACATAAAGTGTTAGGACTCAAGGCCTATAAGTCAATGTCCATTCTTCATGATACTATCCATTGACTACATACTATGGCTATCATCATAACAGATCACATTCCTAGAGCACTGTATGATTTTATAACAATTGTTATATATCACACTTGAAAGCTTGCAATAGGGGCTATATCTTTTATCTCATTTGATACACACAGTAAACCCAGCAGAGAGGTAAGTTGTACAGGTTTTATTATCCCAATTTTATAGATGAAGAAACTGAGGAAAAGAGAAGTTAAGTGATGTGTCCATGGTATGCAATCAGAAAGTATCAGAGGCAGAATTTGAACCCAGGACTTCATGACTCAAAGTTCAGTGCTCTATTTACTATGACATGGCAATGACTCTCTCTCAAAGCATTTCTCCCTCAGCAATTCTATGAGGTCTGGAGAGAAAGCAGTATTATCTTCATTTATTAGATGAAAAAAAATTGAGGCTCAGAGTATCTGTTACCTGCTCATGGTCAGTTAGTAAGTATGAGAGCTAGGATTTTAATTCAAGTCTTCTGAAAAATCAGATTCTCTTTCCATTATAACATGCTGCCTGTCATTGTTAAAATCAAGTGTGCCTTTTGAGATTTCTTGGAAAATCAGCATGTTCTTTTTTTAACATCAATCAATTAATTAATTAATTGTTTTTTGGAGGGGGGAAGGTAGGGCAATTGGGGTTAAGTGATTTGCCCAAGGTCACACAGCTAGTAAGTGTTAAGTGTCTGAGGCCGGATTTGAACTCAGTTCCTCCTGACTCCAGGGCTGGTGCTCTATACACTGCACCCTCTAGCCACCCCAATTATCATGTTCTTGAGAGAACTATTTTTTTATGGTAGCTCCAAGAAATCCTTAAAATCAAGACAGAACTCCTTTGCCCTCAACACTTTCTGACATGTATCACAAGTTTGACATATATATATTTGGCTATATCTTCCCCAGAGAATTTAAGCTCTTTGAGGATAGGAATTTTGTTAGCTATTGTTTTTATCTCTAATATTCAACATGTTGGTTTTTTTGTTTGCTTTAAATATTCACTTTTATAAGATTTTGAGATCCAAATTTTTTTTCTCCTTCCCTCCCCACCTTCTTCCCCCAAGACGGCATGCAATCTGATATAGGCTATCCATATCATATTAAACATATTTCCACATTAGTAATGTTGTGAAAGAAGAATCAGAATGAAAGGGAAAAACCACAAGGAAGAAAGAAAAAGAAAGAAAATAGTATGCTTTGACTTGCATTCAGACTTCACAGTTCTTTTTCTGGAAGTGGACAGTATTTTTTATCTTAAATCTTTTGGAACTGTCTTGGATCCTGGTATTGCTGTGAAGAACTCAGTCAATCATAGTTGATCATTGAAGAATGTTGCTGTTATTCTGTATATTGTTCTCCTCACCTCACTCAGCATCAATTCATGTAAGTCTTTCCAGGTTTTTCTGAAATCTGCCTGCTCATTATTTCTTATAGCACAATAGTATTTCATTATATTCATATACCACAGCCACTCCCCAACTGATGGGCATTCTCTCAATATCCAATTATTTGCCACCACAAAAAGAGCTGTTATAAATATTTTTGTACATGTGGGTCCTTTTCCTTTTTTTATGATCTCTTTGGAATATAGCCCTAAAAGCAGTATTGCTGGGTCAAAGGGTATGCATAGTTTCAAATTGCTCTCCAAAATAGTTGGATCAGTTCACAACTCCACCAACAATGCAGGTGTTCCAATTTTCCCACATTTCCAGCATTTATTGTTTTCTTGTTTTTGTCACGTTGGCCAATCTGATAGATATAAGGTGGTACCTCAGAGTTGTTTTGATTTGTAATTCTTTAATCAATGTGATATAGAGCATCTTTTCATATGAGTATAGATAGCTTTAATTTCTTCATCTGAAAACTGCCTATTCATATTCCTTGACCATTTATTAACTGGGGAATGACTTGTATTCTTATACATTTGACTCAGTTCTCTATATATTTTAGAAATGAGGCCTTTATAAAAGACACTGGTTGGAAAATTCTTTCCCAATTTTCTGTTTCCCTCCTAATCTTGGCTGCATTGACTTTGTTTATACAAAAACTTTTCAATTTAATTTAATCAAAATTATCCATTTTGCATTTCATAATGTTCTCTTTCTTGTTTGGTCATAAATTCTTTGGTTCTCCATAAATCTGACAGATAAACTATTTCTTGTTCTCCCAGTTTGCTTGTGGTATTAGCCTTTATATATCCTTTTTGACTTTATTTTGGTTTACGGTGTAAGATATTGGTCTATGCCCAATTTCTGCCATATTATTTTCCAGTTTTCCCAGCAGTTTTGATCAAATACTGAGTTCTTATTGCAGAAGCTGGAGTCTTTGGGTTTATCAAACAATAGATTACTATAGTCATTGACTACTGTGTCTTGTGCACCTAGCCTATTCCACTGATCCACCACTCTATTTCTTAGCTAGGACCAAGTAGTTCTGATGATTGCTGCTTTATAAAACAATTTAAGATCTGATATAGCTCTTCAGAATGGGTGGATCAGTTCACAACTCCACCAACTGCGCATTTAACATTTATCATTTTCCTTCTCTGTCAGATTAGCCAATCTGACAGGTGTGAGGGGGTAATCTTTCTGAAACAAGAAGGGGGCATCAGGGCTAATACACATTGCTTTGGTCTTTGAGGATCCCTAGGTAAAGGTTCTCTAATAACCTTTTCTCAATATATGTGTCTTTGGCTCTCTAATCAGGTAATGTGTGAGCCTCTAATGAGAGTATATAGCTGGGCCAGCTGTGCAACCAGATTTTCCAAACACTGACAAGAGTACATATTTTCTCCTTTCTATTTTTAAAAGGTGATTGAGATCTACCTCTCAACATTGTTTTTTTCTTCCCAGTGTGGGGACATTCTCTCTTCTAACCCCTCCTCACCATTCAAACTAGGACTTGGGTTGAAGATACCAAAAATAACATTTGTCTCCTTAATTCTTTTCTGTATTAACTTCTTTACTTCCACCTGGCTACTAGTTATCTTATTGCAGGAAGGGATTCCTCCAGGAATCTTGAATAAAGGCTAATAATAGCTAAAGTTCTATTTAGCACTTACTATGTACCAAGCACTGTACTAAGCACTTTACAATTATTATCTCACTTGATTCTCACAAAAACCTTCAGAGGTAGGTACAATTATTATCCATATTTTACAGATGAGTAAACTGAGGCAAATGGAGGTTAAATGCTTTGCTAGTGTGTGAGGCCAGATTTGAACTCAGGAATATGAACGCAAGTGTGTAAACCACCTCAAACTTGAGTTAGTGACTGAGAAAAGTCTAGACAGAGAACCACAGTCTTTCTAGGAAATCACATGTGTATGTAAGAAATCACAAATGTATGCTAGATAAATGGAAGCCATAAAAGAAGCAGAGAGATGAGAAAGCATTCAAGGGACAGAAAAGGGAAATGAGGAACTGTCACCAGACACAATAAGGAAGGAGGATTATCTCAATAGGAGACTACAACATGTAGGAGCAAACAGGGGTTAGCCCTTTGTTGGTAGTGAGTCATGGAGCCTGCACAGGTTCCAGTGGTAGGCAAGAACTACCAGAGGGAAGTGTCTTGATCATCTGGCATTCACTTTCCTAGGCTGCCACATCCAGGGTGGATCTCCAAGTCTGAAGGACTGTACAGGTGCCTGGAAAAGATGTTGGTCCATTGGAAAGGGAAAGGGAGTCACCCTGATTGTGCATGGGCTCAGGCTTCAGTATTTTGCATTTTTTTGTTAAGCTAAATAAAACTCACCCAACATTCAATGTTTTGTGGGCCTGAATGCTTGCCTAGAAGCTAATGGATCTTAGAGACACATGAAAAATTCTGATGTTTCCAGGAAAAATCTGGGTGGGAGAATGGATCAGATACCAATGTGCCCAGTGGAGAGTCTAGGTAGTGAAAAAATGAACCAAAGAGGGTATAAATTCTTGAGAGGTCACCAAGACTGAACTTGGGTCAATATGAATACCAAATTTTTGTAATGGACTAGACAACAGGTTACATACATAGAATGCCTTATAAACTTTCTTATGTAAACTTTTTTTTTATCTCCTCTAGAACCTAGTGCAGTACTCTGTACTGAGCAGAAGCTTAATCAATGTTTGTGGAACTGAAGGCAGCATGGTGTAATGAAAAGAGAACTAAAAGCTCTGCCGTGCCTGCACTCCAAAAAGAGCAAAGAAAGAGGAAAAGGACAAAATTATTCATGGCAGTTCTTTATGTGGTGGCAAAGAACTGGAATGTAAAAGGATGCCCATCCATTGGGAAATGGCTGAACAAGTTGTGGTATATGAATGTAATGGAACACTATTGTGCCATAAGACATAAGGAAAAAAAAAGATGGAGGCATGGAAAGATTTCTGTGAACTGACACAGAGTGAAGTAAGGGAGAACTGAAGAACAATTTACGCTATAGCAC
Organism: Petaurus breviceps papuanus; assembly: GCF_028583685.1. Classification (NCBI taxonomy): domain Eukaryota; kingdom Metazoa; phylum Chordata; class Mammalia; order Diprotodontia; family Petauridae; genus Petaurus; species Petaurus breviceps. The sequence continues at coordinate 16,515,299 of NW_027187380.1, read as the reverse complement.
CATTATAAAAATGAAAAATTTTGAGAGACTTAAGGACTCTGATCAGCTAAATGATCAACCATGATGCTAGAGTACTGATAAAAACAATAACAAAACACGGCCCACTTGATCACAGAGAAACAATGGACTAGCACACAGAATAAAAAATGCATTTTTGGATTTGAGCAATATTGTTGCTGTTGTTTTAATAGTGCCCAACTCTTTGTGACCCCATTTGCGGTTTTCTTGGCAAAGATATGGAAGTGGTTTCCATTTCCTTCTCCAGTTCATTTTATAGATGAGAAAACTGAGGCAAAACAAAGTTAAGTGACTTGTCCAGGATCACACAACTAGTAAGTATTTGAGGCTGGATTTCAACTCAGAATTTCCTGACTCTAGGACTGGTTTTCTATCCACTGCACCACATAGCTCCCCTGAGAAATATGAGATTATATTTTGCTTGACTGTGCTTAAGGGATATAGGGGCTCTGGATTCCTTGATTCTTCCCTCCCTCCCAAATTTCCTTCCTCCTTTGCTTCTTTCCTTCCTTCCTTCCTTCCAGACTGGAGGGGAGTAGATGTAGGAAATAGGGAAAAAAAATGAATGTTTAATCACTGAAAAAATAAAGCTTTTTTTTTTTTAAAAGGGAAAGAACACTAGATCTGAATTTAAAAGACTCAAATCACACCTCTGCAAATCAGTAGCTGGCTGACTGATCATCTGCAAAATGGAGCTAGACCTGATTTCCAAGGTCCTTACCAATTCTAAAATTCTGCAAGTTTGTGAAATGAATGGAAGTCATGTATCTTTGAGGAAAGGCTCAGATAAACCCTCCATGTTTTCCAGTTTTTCTGACATATCTTGCAAGGTCATCTGGGTCAATCCCACAGAGGAAGGTGTGTATCAGTAAGCCAATAATAACAGATGGCTATCTCTTTCCTTCTTAAAGATCTCAGTCTAATTAGTGAGTCTTACCCTAATGGGGCCATAGCCAAGAGCACCCGAACTATACAGACCCAGTGTGGCTCAGTGGGAGCTGCTAAGCCAGCATTCTATAGATGAATGAATGGCCATCCATGTAGCTGTTAGAACCAGCTGAATTACCTGAGGAAATAATCACCATTTCCTGGGATGCTACAGTTAGACTATGTCCCGAGCCTCGTTCCCTTGGTCACAACCAGTAGCAGTGCAGGACATTCTGTCCTAGGGCTGAGGATTATTCCTGGCAACCAAGAATTTGCTGTGTGGATGCTGGCACTTGGCACCAGCTTCCATTTGGGAAAAGAAACATGAAGGAATAATGGAGGGTTGGGGCTGGAGGAGAATAGAACCATATAATAATTACCAAGAACGTAAGCAGGATTAAAAACTTGGGAGTCAATCAAAAGAAAGCCCAGCACACATCCCAACCACAGAAAGAGTATAAATGACAGGATTAAGGCAAGTTCTGGAGATCAACAGATGGTGCCAAGAACCCACTGGGTAGAAAAGGAATGGAGGAAAGCTATGGATTCATGCTCACACCCCAGGTGCTCAACTAAAAGTGCAAATTAGGAAGGTAATTAAGACAAGAAAGCAATGTGACTGGAGCATTATTAATGTGTTCTTGGCTCTTAATTTTCTACTATAAATTCTGGCAGAAAAAAACAAGTGCAAACAAGATGCCAGCCCTGGATTTTAAAATTCTGATGCCTACTATGTGGCAGTTTCAGTGCTAAGTGCTCTACCAATTTAATCTACTCACAATAACCTGAGAGGTAGGTGCTACTCTTCCCATTTTACAATTGAGGTAACTGAGGCAGGCCTAGGGTCACACAGCCAGGAAATGTCCAAGACCAGATATGAACTCAGGTCTTCCTGACTTCAGTCCCAGAACTCTACCCACTCTGCCACCAAGCTTGCCTCAGAAAGGGATGGAAAAGGAAAGGAAATGAGCATTAAGTGCCTATCGTGTGCCGGGCACTGTGCTATGCACTTTACAAATATTATTTCCTTTGATCCCCATAACAACCCTGTGAGGTAGATGTAATTACTAATATCCCCATTTTACAGTTAAGGAAACAGTGGTAGATAGATATTAAGTCACAGCTCTGGCCCAGGGGCTTGGAGGTCCCTAACACTATTCTGAGATGGCAGAGAGAGCCCTGAAGAACCAGCATTCTGACTCTCAAAGATCCAGGAGGACCTGACTCAGGGAGGTGGAGGTCAGTGCCAGAACCCAGGGACCCAACATGAAATGAAGCAGAGAGGACTCCAAGTAAGAACTCGGCCTTGGCACAGAGCCCCATTTTAGGGACCAAAGCTGGGGAGACAAGAATTAATAAAACACTGTTGTTCAGTTGTGCCTGACTCCTTGTGACTCCATTTAGGGTTTTCTTGGCAAAGATACTACAGTGGTTTGCCATTTCCTCCTCTAGCTCCTTTTATAGATGAGGAACTGAGGCCATCAGGGATAAGTGACTTGCCCAGAGTTTTATAGCTGGTTAAGCGTCTGAGGTTGGATTTGAACTCAAGGAAAATAAGTCTTCCTGACTCTAGGCCCAAATAAAACACTAACCAATATGAAAAGCTACTGAAAATCTGGGGATCCCCTAATGGAAAAAACAATTTCCTAACAACTACAAATGGAGACTCAAAGGGAAAAAAAGATTTTCCACAAGAACAATAGGAATGCCTAGAAGAAATGAAGCAAGAGGAAAAACAATGAAATAAACAGTCTAGCGGAAAGAAGTCAACAAGCCTTAATTAGGTAACTCTTCTATACCAGGCACTTTGCTAAGTGCTAGATATACCAAAAACAAACGAACAAAAACCCCAAAACAAAACTACAAAAAAGTAGAAAAAAAAAGTAATAAATCTTATCCAAGTAACAGATTCCCTGAAAACCAGAATAGATTAAATAGAAATCAGTGATTCCATGAGAGCAATAAATACTAGAACAAAATAAAAATATTGAAAAACAGAAGAAAATGTTTTATATTTAAAAAAAAAAACTGACCTGGAAAACAGGACAAGGAGTCCCTGAAAACCATGATTAAAAAAAAAGTCCTGGACACTATATTTCAAGAAATCATAAGTAAAAACTGATTAGACCTATTAGCATCAGATGGCAAAGTAAAGCTAGAAAGAATCTAGGGAGTATCTGAAAGTAATATCCAAAGGAAAAGTCCCAGCAGTGTCACATTCAAAATCCAGAGACCTCAAATCAAAGAAGAAATTCTACAAGCATTGAGAACAAAGTAGTTCAAGTACTAAGAAGCTACAGACAAGATCACACAAGACCTCACATCTTCTACTACAAATGAGAGGAAATACTGGGAAAAAAATTCCAAAAAGGAAGAATAGAGGAAGCCCTTAGGGAGATAAAAGAATCTTGAGGCTCATAAAGGGAAGCTAACCAGAGACCTCAGCCTCCCAAAGTATAGCTAGAAGAAGCATGACAGGACTGGTTTTCCTAACATAGGAGCTATGGTCACCTGGTCTGATGTTTTAGGCAGCAAACAACCAGCAAAATGAAGCCTGCAAGTGGTCTGGAAACCTAAGTTCGAATCCTACCAAGATATTTACCATGTGTACAAGTCACTAAACTAGCCTCTTAAAGCCTCAATTTCTTCCTCTATAAAATGGGGTCAACAGTATAGCACTATTTCATAGAGTTGCCATGAGGAAAGAATTTTGTAAAACCTGAAAAACTGGGTGGCTAGGTGGCTCAGTTCAAATCAGACACTAGCCGTGTGACCTTGGGCAAGTCATTTAACCCCAATTGCCCTGTCTTTCCCCCCCTCCAAAAAACAAACAAAACCCTGAAAAACTATGTAATTGTGCATAGTTATTCTCTCCTTCTTTTGTATGCAATAAACTTCAAATAGAAAGTATCCTGGGAAAAGCTGCTCTCCTACCATTGATCTTCTAGAAGTATGGCTGGTATGGCAGGAAACCATTGCACTGACCTGAAATGTGGGAGGATGAATAATTTAGTTTGGGGATTTTAGGGAATGGTCAACATGACCTCCACATGGAGAGTTTGGGATACAGTGCATCAGGCAGCCTTGACTGAATCCTAAACTTGTATCTATTCTAGGACTTATTGGACCAATTCAAATGAGCAAATTGAAGATGAAACAATTATCAATGAGAAGCAAGCCTTAGGACTTGGATTTGTCATTCTTTCATCTTCCAAGACACATAGCTCCTCTGACAGTTGACCTACCCTGCTCAAAAGGGCTTATTTGACCTGACTTTTACTTTCTTGTCATCCTCTGACATTAATACTAAAGACTCATGACAGAAGCTGACTAGAAGACATACTTGCTATTAAAAGTGAAAAATGTTTCAGAACAGAGGAATTTTTTTTTTTGCTTCACTGTCATATGTTTTCTTATTAAATACTTAAATAAATAAAAAAATTCTGCTTTGACTGAAGTTCAGGTCAGAAAGGCATGGCTTTAATGCCTCTCCAGTACTAAACAGACACTTGAGGCAACTTAATCTTGAAAAACAAGTCTTGTGACTGAGAGCCTGTTTCTAAAAAGACCCGGTTTCTAAAAGTGAAGAGAAATTCTTGATGGGCTAGACTTTCAAATCTGAAGCCCTGCCCTAGGCAGGAAAAAAGGGGCAGGAAACAGCTGTCTACCACCCTCTTCCCCCAGTAGAACAAAATGAGGAGAGGGATTAAAGTGAATATTAACACTAACCAGCTGAGAGCCTAACAATAATTTGTTTTATTGGACCTGTGATTTCTTTTCCTTTTTTTTTTTTTTTTTTGCTTTTTGGAGGGAAACTGGGGTTAAGCGACTTGCCCAAGGTCACACAGCTAATTTTTGTGCTAAATGTCTAAGGCTGGATCTGAACCCAGGTCCTCCTGACTCCAGGGCTGGTCCTCTAGTCACTGCGCCATCTAGCCACCCCAGGACCTGTGATTTCATCAGTATAGGGAGGTCACAGTGAGATACTTTTATAAACACAAATCAGCCCCTCCTTTGCAACTTGTGGTCCTCAAGAGCTGCTGGTATTGTAAGTTAAATGACTTATTGAGGATCACACAGCCAATATGGGGAGGTGGTAGGACCTAAACCCAGATCTTCCTGACTCTAAGGCTAATTCTCTACCAGAGGTGGCAAATGAGGCCCCATGAGCAACAAGAGACCCAAAACTCCAGACTATAGCTGAATCAGATTAAAATGTAATTGGAGAATGTTTAATAAAATAAATAAAAAATATAATACAACACAGATAATGTCTTAATTCAATCCACAGCTAGCAGGATCTGTTTCTATTTGAGTATGACACCACTACACTATAACACATGCTTTTCAAATCATGATCATGATGATGATTAAATACTTTCTATACATTATTTCATTTGATCAAGAGATGGGCAAGAAGGCAGATCTATGGGCAAAACATTTGATCTCTTGTGGTCTCAGCTTCCTCATTTGCAAAATGAAAGGAAATGATTAAACTAGATGATTTCTAAGGTTTTGTGGCAGCTCTAAAACCCCATGATCCACCAAGAAAATGTCAGGGGCAGGCTTTTGACCATTCCAGACAGCCAGCACCAGCCAACTGTAGATAAGATGGCAGTCACATTGAGGGGCAACACAGAGATGGTGTTGCCTGCAGCTGACAGCCAGATCCCTCTAGATACATGTAACGGGGCCAGACCATAGTACCCACTCCCTCTGGTCAGGATAAGTGGGGAGAAAGGATCACCCAGAAATGGTCATTCTGATTACTCTGACATAAGACTAACATTGGGACATGTTTGCCAACCCAGATGCAAAAAGTATGTTTTAAAGGGAACAGTGGGATCAAGAACGGAAGTAAATTGGGGAAACAGTGTCACTAGCTAGCCAGTAGATGGAGCTAGCTCACAGGGCAGTCAACCAATGGGGACAAACAGTGGATGGAAGTCAAGGGACCATTACCCATATTCGGTTTTATTCTTGGAGTAGTCCCCTAGACAGTGATTAATAGGCTCTCTAAATATGGTTTTCTACTATTACTAATTCTTACTGGCACCCAGCAGTAAGACAAATCTGATGGGGAGGAGGGAAATACCCTTCTTGTCTGCCTTTCTGAGGCAGCCTGCTACTCTTTTTTTTTTTTTTTTAAAGCAATCGGGGTTAAGTAACTTGCTCAAGGTTACACAGCCAGTTATTTCTGGGTGTGGTGGTAAGTGTCTGAGACCGGATTCGATCCACAAGTCATCCCGACAGTGGAGCCGGTGCTCTTACTCGCTGTGCTACCTGGCCACCCCCAGCCTGCTACTCTTGAAAGCTGGATCTCAGGCATTTTGTTAAACAGTAACAGGAGCCAAGGGGTAGGTAGGTGGCACAGTGAAAGTCACTTAACCCTGTTTGCCTCAGTTTCTTCATCTGTAAAATAAGCTGGAGAAGAAAATAGCAAATCACCCTGGTATCCGCCAAGAAAGAGGTCATGAATAGTAGCACATTACCGAAAAAGGACTAAACAACAACAGGAACTCAACTTGAAATTAACTGAATTGATTCTAAGCAACTGTAACAGTAATGCACCTTACAACTTTCAAAGCAATATATTTATATTTATCTATCTAATACCACTTGATCCACAATAACCCAGTGATTCGGACAAGGCAGGTATTATTAGTTCCATTTTACAGATAAGGAAACCGAGGCTATAAAAGGATAAGTGCATTGCCTCAAATCATAGAATTTATGAGCACTTGAACTAGATCAATAGTACCCCCCCCCTTTTTTTACACCATATTGCACTGCCTATCAAAATTAGGTTCCTTTGTTCTTGCTGGCTGTTTATTCCCAGATTTAGCCCTTTCTCTGACCCTCTTTCCCTCCACTGAACTCCTTCGGCTACTTAGGCCAACTTGGGGTCTGGTATGTGGGATGGTTGTTGACAGACCTTGGGATAGCAGCTACCTCGGGTAATGTCTGCCACTGACCCAACTGAGTTTCTACAAAACAAGAGGCCCAGAGGCAGGCTACCTGAAACTGAAGGGGAAAGGGCAGCTTGCGTTTTATCTGCTAGAGCAGATTTCCAGTCGGTTTTTGTCATGAGTCTTTAGTATTAATGTCAGAGGATGACAAGAAGTAAAAGTCAGGTCAGGTAAGCCCTTCTGAGCAGGGGAGGTCAGCTGTCAGAGGAGGCATGCGTCTTGGAGGATGAAAGAAGACCCATGATCCCCTCTCCTCCCTCATAACTGAGGGGCATTATTTTTGAAGCTATATAACATGAAATGAACTAGCCTCAATAGCCTGCCACCAGGCATCTCCAATAACGAACCATGAGGCAGAAAGGCAACTTCAAACGTGGAATGAACTTCTGTGGCTTCTGAAACAGGGCCAGATCAATCACCCGGCCCATTAGTTCCTCATAGGCCATAAGCTCTCAATCACTAAGGCAAGGCTGAGCAATTATATAAGGAGGGTGCAGGGAAAGCAGCTGGCTGCTAAGATTTAAAAGCTTTATACAGCTCACAAGTAGCCAGGGTTGTGATCATGAGTCCTTATAATGTGACAATAAATCCCAGAATAAGAGAGGATCTTCAGGTACTAAGAAGTCCTGCATACTAATATGGAAGGAGGCCAAATAATATTAATAACAATTATTATTTTATATAATAATTAATAATCATTAATGATATTTATATAGTACTTTCAAAGCAATTTACATATCAATCAGTTAGCATTTTAAAGTATTTTTGTGCTAGGCACTATAGTAAGTGCTAGAGATACAAAGACAAAAGTGAAACAGTTCCATAGGACCCTGCTCTGAAGGAGCTTACATTCTAATAGGGAAGATACATATATGTATATGTACACACATACATGTATACATGTACACACACATGAACATGCACATAAACATGCAAAATAAATACAAGGTAGTTTTCGGAAGGAGTTCATTAGCAGCTAGGGAAGATCAGGAAAGGCTTTATATGAAGAGTGATATTTGAGCTAAGGATTTAAGAAACTGAGGGATGCTGGGGGTGGAGGTGAGGAGGCAGTACTTTCCAGGCATGGGCCCCGGCTGCTGCAAAGTCATAGATTTGGGAGATAGACTTTCATTTGAGCAGAAAGCAAGTGCACAGGGTGTGGATAAGAGTAATGTGTAAGAAGACTGGAAAGATATGAATGTACCAGGTTTTAAAGAGCTCCAAATGCCAAAAACAGAGGAATTTATATTTGATCCTAGAGGTAAAAGGGAGATATTGGAGTCTGCTGAAAAAGGGAAGTGACCTTTTTTATAGAAAAATGATTTTGGTACAGCTGTGTGGAGGATGGAGTAGGGGTGAGAAGAGGCTTGAGGCAGGAAAACCGAACAGAAAGTTACTCCTACAGTCTAGAAAAGAGGTGGCGTAGGCCTGGGGCAGCGAGGGGGCACAGTGGATAGAGTGCTAGGCCTGGAGTCAGGAAGACTCGTCTCTCAGGGTTCAAATATGGCCTCAGACACTTAATAGCTGTGTGCTCCCACCGACAAATAATCTAACCCTGAATGCCTCAGTCTCCTCATCTGTAAAATGAGCTGAAGAAGGGAATGGCAAATCAATTCATTATCTTTGCCAAGAAAACCCCAAATGGGGTTGTGAAGAGTTGGAAACAGCTGAACAACAACAAAGCCTGAATTAGGATAGTGGTTGTGTGAGCAGTCAGCACGCAAGGCATGTAGAGATGGAAATGAAGTGTGGTAACTTCATGGACACACGGGGTGAGTAACAGGGAGCAGCCGAGGATGACACCAAGGCTGTAAATCTGGCTGAGTGGAAAGACGGCACCACCCTGGGCAGTAACAAGGAAATTTGGCAGAGGACGGTGAGTCTCAGGGGGAAGTTAATGAGCTCTGTTTTGGTCATCTTCTTGCCTTCACAATGGACAGAGTAGGAGAGAAACATAGAGAATTTGGAACTCAAGTTTTTAAAAAACAAAAGTTAAAAGTAAACAATAACTTTTAAAAATTTTAAATAGAAAAGTCAGTCAGTGAAACATATTAGATACACAAGACCCAGAGTCAATCCAACTTTACCACATAGTGTTTGATAAACCCAAGAAGACCCCATCTACTGGGAATCTACTATTCAACAAAAATTTCTCAGGGAAACTGGAAAGCAAACAATCAATCAATCTGTCTCATTAGACAGTAAGCTCCTTGGGGGCAAGGATTGTCTTTTGCCTCTTTTGTATCCCTGGCACTTAGCACTGTGCCTGGCCTGCAGCAGCCACTTACTTACTGACTGAATCAATCATTCATTAAAAACTTAGGTTCCAGGCCCTGTGCTAGGTTCTGGTGATCCAAAGACAAAGATGAAACAATCTCTTCTTTCAAGAAAAGAGTTTACATTCTAAAGGGGGGAATAACAAGTACATATATACACATATGTGGAATAAATATAAAAAGAACCAATACAAATAAACAGTAGTTTAATACAAGGTAATTAAGGAGGGAGGGCACTAGCTAGGGTAGATCAGGAAAAGGCTTTATATAGAAGGTGGTACTTGAGTCTCTCAAAAAGGAAGAGAGGAATTCTGTGAAAAGAAAATGAAGAGGGAGGATATTTCAGACATGGGAGATTGTTTTTGCAATGGTACCAAAATGGAAGATGAAATATCCTGTAAGGATAGGACACAAAACTGGTTTGCCTGATTTGCAGAATGTGGAAGTGAGAGCAATATCATTCAAGTTGGAAAGATAGGTTGTGAATGGGTTGTGAATTGTTTATACATGCTGAACAAAGGAGCTTATATTTATTCTAGATTGAATAGGAAGTCACTGGAGTTAACTGAATAGGGGAGTGACACAGGTCTGTACTTCAGAAAAATCCCTTCTGTGAGAAGAGAGAAGGGTCTGGATAAGATATATGCATCTGAATTTAGTTGATAATTAAACCCACAGGGATCTGAGGAAGTCAGTGAGAAAGAGAGCTTAGGGAGAGAAGAGGGCCTAGGACAGAGCCTTGGGAAATACTCATACTTAGCAAGTGTGATAAAAATAAGCCAGCAAAGGAGCCTGAGAAGGAATACTCAGCCAGGTAGGAAAACCAGGAAAGAGTAGGAAGGTCATAAAAACCCAGACAGCAAAGAATATCCACATGGACAGACAGGTCAACAATGTCAAATGCAGCAAAAGTCAAGAAGATGAGGCCTGAGAAAAGGCATCTGGCAATTAAGAGGCCCTTGGTAACTCTGGAGAGAGCAGTTTCAGTTGAATGATGAAGTCAGAAGTCAGAAGTCAGATCCTAAAGGAGGAGGAGTAAATGAGAAGAGAGGCTTGGAAGCAATGAGTGTAGACAGCTGTTTCTAAGCATTGGCTGAGAAAGGAATGAGAGATGAAAAACAACAGCTGAAGGTATGGTAGATTCTAGTGAAAATTTTTAAGAATGGTGAAGACTGGCATGTTTGAAGACATTATCAAAGGAACCAGTAGGTAAGTAGTGAATGAAAATCAGTAGGGGGAGGGGAGATGACAGAAAAATAATGTTCTGGAGAGGATGGAAGGGGATGAAATCAAGAATACAGGTAGAGAGGTTGGCCTTGGCAAGAAGGACCACCATATTATGAGAGTGTAGGGGAAGGAGTGAGTGAATGGGGAATGATGTCAAAGGGGTCTGGATGTAAAGAATTCTGCAGACAAACAAGACAAACAGACAAGAGTTCATGGTAAATAGCCTCAATTTTCTCAGTAAAGACTGAGAAGGTGCAGCTAGGTGGCAAAGTAGTTAGAGCACCAGGCCTAGAGTCAAGAGGACCTAAGTTTAAATCTGGCCTCAGACACTCACTAGCTGTATGACCCTGGGCAAGTCACTTAGCCTCAATTGCATCAAAAGGGGGGGAAGAATGAGAAGAGAGTAATCTGACAGAAATTAGGATTAGATCAACATTTCATGTCATATGCCACAGAGGCTCAGAATTTCCATCTTTCATTTCCCATCAGCTGCTTTGATTGGCTTCAACTCCAGGAACATCATGCTTTCCCTCAGTATAAGTTTATCACTAGAAATCTCATCATTGTGGAAATTGCTTCAGCTTTGGTACTCAACACCTCTCCCTTTTGCTTGGAAGGCTGGATAGAGCCTTCCTTTACAGAGGCCTCTGAATTTCCCACTCATTTCCCACCAGCTTCTCTGACTGGTTTCTGCTCCAAGGGAGGAGGACAGACGGGGTTTCCTTCCCCTATTCAGTTTCCTTTTGTGTACTGTCTTCCCCCATAAGATTCTAAGCTCCTTGAGGGCAAGGATTACCTTTCTTCTTATTATATGTATCCCCAGTGCTTAGCACAGTACCTGGAACATAGTAGGCATTTAATAAATCTTAATTGAGTATTAAACTCCAAATGGATTCTTGACATAAATGGGTGAGATCACATACATTTGAGGAGCAAAGAAAGAGATAACTCTTATACACAGGGGAAGAGATACAAGAAACAGAAAGGATAACATGAGCTAAAATTGGCAATTTTGATAAAACTGAAAAGTTTTTGCACAAACTAGATCAATTTAGTTAGAATTAAAAGGTAAACAATGAACTAGGGATAAGGGGGAATCTGGGTAGGAAATTTTTCTGATAAAAACCTGATGTCCATGATGCACAGGGAACTTATATAAAAGAACAAAAGCCATCGCTCAATAGATAAATGGTCAAAGAATACGAAAAAGTAGTTCTTAAAAAAAGAAAAAAAAGCTATCAACAACCATATAAAATGCTTCAAATCACTAATAAGAGAAATGCAAATTAAAATGACACAACCTGTCAGATATTCAAAGACTACAAAAAGAAAGAAAGAAAAATGACAACTAGTAGAGGGGCTGTGGGAGGGAAAGCATACTAATGCACTGTTGGTGGAACTATGAACTGTTCCAACTATTCTTGGAAAGCAATTTGGAACTATACTCAAAATGTCACTAAACCATGCATACACTTTGACCCAACAATGCTACTAAGCACATATCCCAAAGAGTTCCAAAAAAGAGTGCAAAGACCCTTGCACAAAAAGATTAATAACAGTATTTTTGTTGTATCAAAAGACTGAAAGCACAAGTGTGTGCCCATCAATTGGGAAATGGCTGAATCAATTATGATTTATGAATGCAATAGAATATCATTATGCCTTAAGAAATGATGAAACATATGCATTCAGAAGAAATTTGAAGGATTGGAATGATCAGATGCAAAGTGAAATAAAAAGAACAAAGAGAACAAATGATAGGATGTGAAAGTTTTAACAACTCTGATCAATGCAGTCATGGCTCCAGAAGACTTACGATGAAGTATGCTGAAGACTTACGATGAAGTATGCTTCCTGTCTCTCAGCAGAGGAGTGATCAACGAGAGGGTCAGAGTGAGGCTTTTTCAAATATGTTCCCAGAAAAAAAACCATTCACCCATTTGTATAACTTGCAGTTTGATATAATCTAACCTAATCTCGAGCAAGGGTCCTGGGGGACACTATCATATCACTGCAGAACATGTGGCAAATACAAAGTGTGCCCCAAATGCCAAATATTAATAAAATATACAGCATATCCAGTGAGCTGAGAAAAACCCAGGTGCCATCTATTAATTAATGTCAGATTAAATCCAGGTCAGACTGACAGGCCCTCTTAGAAACCAGTTAGTGAGGCTGTCTCATTGGCCCTGCCTGAGGTCTAAGTGAAAGATGAAGTAACAGGGGGTATTCATTCCCCAGAAAAGGCTGATACCCTATCAGTCTGTTTCAAAGCTTGGTCCTTGGAACCCACTCAGGGGGCCTGTCTGATGTATGCTCCCCTAACTTTTTATTTGAGGCATGCACAAAAGTCATGATGGCTGTTTTCAAAGAGCAAGGATTTGAGAACTTAAGGAGAGAGGGAGCACAGAAGGGAAAGACCAGAAGAGATTGGCACTAAATTCCTATTGGAAAGGGGAGTGGTATTTAAAGCAATAATTTTTAAAGGCTAAAAACAAACACACACAACCCAGTACAGCCACTGCTTTGGCGTATAAAGCCCAGGAGTCTCATATTGTGCTAGGCCAGAGTTATTGTCAACAATACAAGTTAGTAACAATGAATTATTCATTCCCAGGATTGGTTCCATTTTGAAAGCTGAGATAGTGATTAACTCAAACCTGAAATGCCACACCTGTGTAGGGGGTGTTCTGTACTCTTCAAATCATAACGTTTAGGATTTATTCCACTTGTTCATAGTGTCCATCATGACTAACTCCATTCTGTCTCCAGAAATTCTCCAGAATTTACTTAAACAAATGGAGGATAAAAAGTTATAAGGAAACACTGACTGACCCCAAATATTCTTTATCTTGTTCTAAAAAGAAGGGCCAACAGGCTGATTTTTGTCCTTAAGGCACTAAGCTGTAAAGCAAAAGATTAAAGAAAAAAAAATCTCTAGCAGCTGTGATAGTCTCAGCCTTCCCTTCCTCCCCACCAACCACCACCCTCAGGTCAATTTCCAGATCCCCAGCTGTCACAGAGGACTGAAGATTTTCTAAGTTCACATCTTCTCACTAGGGTTTATTTATCCTAAGCCCTGGAGCCAAGGTCCAAGGAGTGCTTTGGATACATCACCAAAGTTTTGGTATATTGTTTTTCTCGTGTCTATGATTTGATCTTTGACCCACAAATTCTTTAATGTTATCTATTTTCCATTTCAGTTTGAATACTTTTTAAACCTTTTTTTAAAATTCTGAACTTAAAAACGAGCATTTCCAACAACCAAGTAGAACAGAAAAAAGATAATATATATGAAGTTATGAATTTCTATTATATGCAGTTCCTTTTCCTTTTAAGTATATGATAAATTCAACATGTAACTTTCAAAGCCATCTCACTTGTCTGTTTCCTTCTAGCCTTCCAAATGTTTTGTACATTTAAAAATGCTTCAATGAGGGGCGGCTAGGTGGCACAGTGAGTAAAGCGCTGGCCCCATAGTCAGGAGGACATGAGTTCAGTTCTGGCCTCAGACACTTAAACCCACATCCACACACAAAAAAACTAGCCATGTAACTTTGGGCAAGTTACTTAACCCCAATTGCCCTAAAAAAAAAAAAAGCAAAAAAAAAGTGCTTCAATGATGCTTTTTGGGGGGCAACTTTTTTACTATCTGCCCCCTCCCCTAAATCTCTTCCCCCTTGCTGGTTAAAAAAAAGAGAAAAACAAAACATATGTGTAGACAAGCAAAACAAATGTCCACACTGGAAATATGGCCCCAAATATATGTCTCATCACTTTTTTGTCAGGAAGTGGCAAGCATGTTTTATCATCATCAGTCCTTTGGAATCACAATTAGTCACTGTATTGATTAGAGTTCTTAAATCTTTTGAAGTTGTTTTAATTTACAATGCTTCTTTTAGCTTTGATTGCTTTATGCTGTAACAATTCATACAATTTTTCCAAGGTTTCTTTGAAACTATACCTTTTGCCATTTCTTACAGCACAATAATATTCTATTTTACATCATATACCATAATTTATTCAGCTATTCCAAATAATGGCCATACTCTTAGTTTTCAGTTCTTTGCTATAACAAAAATAGCTGTTCCAAATCTTGGATGGAGCTGACCAGCCTATGCGTTGCTCCTCCAGCAATCCTGGAGGGGAGGGTGACAAGGTAAGGATGGCATTCATTCCCTGATTTCTACCCCTTCCCTTAGTCTTCAATAGGGTGGTTACCCTCTGCTACAGTCCTGGCTTAGTATGCTAAACACCTAAACTGGAATTGAGCTCTGCTTCCTATTACAGTCCTCAGGAGAGAGAGATCTCTTGGATGGGAGCTGGAGACAGGGATCCTATTCTCTGTACCATGTGTCCTTGAAGAGTTCATAATATTCCTGAAGTGGTTCTAGAGGCATTTTTTCTCCATGACATCTTGGCTAAAGGGGAGAGGAGGAAGGGTAGAAAGAAAGCACTGTATGTCCTCCATGTCTGGAAACTCTTCCTCCTCACATCTACTTTCTTTTCTTTTCTTTTTTGCTTTTTTGGGGGGCACTTGCCCAAGGTCACATGGCTAGCAAGTGTTAAGTGTCCGAGACTACATTTGAACTCAGGACCTTCTCACTCCAGGGCCAATGCTCTATTCACTGCACCCACCCCTCCCATCTACATTCTAAAATGCTGGCTTCCTTCAGGACTCTGCTCAGATATAACCTTTTACTGGAAACCTTTATTGGTCCTGCTAGTGCTAACCCCTCTAAGGCCATCTACTCTGCATGTCTCCTGCATGTACCCTATATTTACTTCACACACAAGTATATTCATATAAACACACACACTGTCTACCCCATGAATATAAGCTCCTGGAGGGTAAGAGCTGTTTTTGCCATTTCTTTCTATCTCCAGCATTTAGCACAGTGACTAGCACTTAGTAGGTGATTAATAAATGCTTGCTGATCAACAAATCAGAGGTTTTCTGATCTTCTACCTTCTAAGACAATAAATAATACGAATTTAAATATCACCTAGCCTGTTTGCCTCCTTTAACTGAGCTCTTTATTCAACTCTGTTACAAGGCAAGACTGCTCTGGAATAAGTCAGTACCAGCCCAAAAGCTCCATGCGCAAGCCGGACCTAGTTATTTCTCTGGCTTGTTCTGAAACAAAAAGAGGCATGAATATGAAAACTCAGGTCAAACCTAGGTCCTAATTCTACTTATGCCCCTGAAAGTTTCAGCCTTGACAGGGGGCTGACTATACTGGCTCCTCCTGCTTCCTGCTATCAGAGTCGCTGTAGCTGTTTGCCTAAAGTCACATAACATATCTTGTATGATGATAATGCTTTAAGGTTTGCAAAACACTTTACAAGCATTATCTTATTTGATCCTCACAACAATCTGAAAGGTGGATGCTATTATCATTATTATTATCATCCTCTTTTTATAGACAAGGAAACTGTGGCAGACTAGGGGCTGGTTAAGCGACTTGCCCAGGGTTACACAATCAGTAAACATCAGAGGCTGGACTGAAAATCAGGTCTTTCAGACTGATTCCAAGGCCCATGGAACCGTAATCTGCACAAGCTTGTTGGCACAAGTAAATCAATATTCTTACATACAATGGGTGCTTGCTTACTCTCTTCTCAATTATCTTGGGTTCAATTCCTCAGTATAGTTTTTTTTTGTTCTATGCTTTCCAGTCTGAAGATCACTCTCCACAGTGGAGAAAACAGAAGCCAAATCAAAGTTGGTGTGGTCCTTTGTCATTGTCCCATTCAATCCAGACAATCATTTGTTTCCTGTGATTTTCCTATTATCTCTAAATGTTTAAAAAAAACAACAACAAACCCTTTCAGCATTCATTACAAGCCTCAGGCCATTTGGGGCTTTAGTATGGCTAGTTATTATTTTTACAAGACTGTGCTACATGGTCATCTTAATTCCATGCTCCCCAAATGCTCATCCAGTGTCCTACCACAATTAGCCAAAGGGAGGATCATGTCATGTATCTTTTGGAGGGATGAGAAGGTCAATTGGTATTTGTTTTTTATCTTTATGAGTTTCTATCTTTGGTTTTTTTTTTTCCTGCTGTGACTTAGAGGAGAGCAATAAAGGATATACATTGAAGGCCTGTTTTGTATCTGTTACTGAATAATACCCATTGCCTGCTCTTCACTGTGCTGTTTTTGCTAGGGGCAGGAGCATAGTTAAGCCACCACAAACTGAAGGTTGTAAGAGAAATATGTTCTGAAACCATTCCAGAATACTTTCCCCTTAACCCAAGAAGGTCAGAAATTTAAGTCCAAAGGTCTGGATTAGAAGGATCATCTGATTTTTCACCAGGCAACAGAGGGCAGCAGAAAGCTATGGGAAGCAGGCTCTCGAGAAAGACTGGTCCATTCGACCTAAGGGGTGTTTTCTGCTGCAGGTAGAAAGGCAGTAGCTATCAGAATCCAAGATGTTTCCAAAGGCACAAGGATGTTTCTCACTACCTTAATAGGCCTTTCTGACCTGTACAAGGAAGCCTTAGAAGACCCCTGACACCTAGAAGGGATCTGAGAGCTTTGTAGGGACCCAACAGCTTGGGATTGACCTTTACTAAGCCTCCTAAGTGGTCGTGGTCCTGGACATTTATCAGTCCTAACATCCACCCCAGTCTTTACATCCTTATATCTGTCCACTGAGAGAACAGCAGTATCTGCTCAAAACAATGAGTTTTACCCTCTAGACACAGACAGGAATGTAAAACAAGCAAGGAAGAAAACAAAAAGGGGAGAAGCAGAATTTATTCACTCTCCTCTTAGGGCTGCCATTGGAGTTCCTTTAGATCACTAGACATGCTCCATTTATGGAATTTTCAAGCTACCTTTGAAATGACTATTAATCAAAAGAGCTTCATGTCTCCCGTGTGCCCTCTAGAGTATGGTATCATGTAATAGTCTCATGTACAAATTAGAGATTTTAGAAAACTGTGGGCTGTATGTGAAATTGTCACATAAGGCTTAGAAATTTTCATCTAAATATTTTTGTACCTGGCTAACCTAAGTAGTGGGCACGCCTGGCCATGGGCAAAATTGTGAGGCAATTGAAATTTGTCTCTGTCCCTTTCCAGACTTCCATTTTCTTCTACAAAGTGCCTGGTGCCTTTGTATCACTGCCTACCTGTCCAGGATCCCCTCGCTGTAATACTCTATGGGGGTCTAGCTTCCCAAGCAATAACTCATGAACCAAACCTTTGCTGACTGCCTTCAACAAGTATCTGTCCAATTCCTATTCTCTCTATCCCTACCATATTCCCCACCAGGGTGACTGGTTAGGTATTCTGATGAAGGTACTAATGACTGATAAAGGTTTCCTATGGCATCCCTTCCAGTAAGAATTGTACTTTTTATTGCTGCCTGTAGTTCTTAAACCCCTGAAGGGTGAGTGATGCAGGAATTTCACGCACAGTGGGAAACCCAGGGAGGGAGTTGTCTTGGGGACACTTGGTTCATAACACATATGACTGTTTCTTCTGACTAAGACCAGTCCTGAGCTGGGAGATATCCTTTTAACCATGTTATCTTTTCTGTGCTTGCTCCTTTTTTAGGAGTTTGATGAAGAGACATCATAAAGCAGAAAACATCACATAGAGTAATAAAGAATACAATTTTGATATCCTAATAAAGCATGTGCTTTACTATTCCTTGCCCATAAGCTATGGCTGAGAGACCAAGGACAATACAAAAAGGAGAGAAAATTCAATGTGCTAGTTAAGAAAAGATTTTTTTCCCCTTCTTAGGGTTAAAGGCATCTATCACCACGTTAATATTTTTAAAGCAATGAACTATTTCATCAGAAACAGAAAAGACTGATGGTATTTTGCTGTTGTTATTCCAGACCTCTGATTCCATCTATGTAGGAAATTCAGAAGAGGAATTCCCTCTACGAATGCATAGGGGTGTTTGTTCCTGAGGGTGGTCTCAGAGTCTCTCCTTAAGGCACTGACAAGTTCAAATGACTTGCCTAGTATGTGTCACACAGCCAGTATGTGTCAAGGTGGAACTTGAATCCAAGTCTTCCTCATGGGAAGACTGACTCTCTATCCATTACCTTATGTTGTCTAGGCTACTCAAGTGATGGCATTAAAACCCACAAAAGTCCACAGAAAGATGTAGTGTTGGACACCAAAACTGTCCTCTACTACTATATTCTATAGCATATACTGTAGTCCTAACTTCTAGAGTATTTTTTTTTCTTGGGCAACAAGGTGGCACAGTGGATGGAGTGCCAGGACTGGAGACAAGAAGATTCATCTTCATAAATTCAAATCTGGCCCCAGATTTGTGACCCTGGATAAGTCACTTAACCATGTTTGCCTCAGTTTTCTAATATGTAAAGTGAGCTGCAGAAGGAAATGGCAAACCATTCTAGTATCTTTGCCACAAAAACCCCAAATGGGGTCACAAAGAGTCAGAAATGACTGAACAACCAAAAAAGCTTAAGGGAGCAAAGGATGAGCTTTTAGTTTTTCTTTGGAGGGTCTTAATTTTATTTCACCGGTTCCCTATTTTCATCTCCATCTACTTTAGCTAGGTTGGTCTCTGCAGTATCCTTCCACTCCTGGAGGCTCACAATATTAATATTAGTGCAGAAACCCAATGGCCTTTTAGCTTTACTACAGCTGAGAACTCCTGTGCTCAAGCAATCCACCAACCTCAGACTCTCCCAGCAGCAGGATTAATGGGTGGGTGTTATGGTACTCTTTACAAACTAGATCATTCATCAAGTTCACATCAGAAAAGGCAGGCTTCCTAGGTGACATGATGCACTCTGCTCTTCCTCAAAGAACACGTTCTGGGTCATTCCTGCTCCCACTTTGTCCACTCTCTTCTTGCCCCAAGAATATGGAAAGCTCAAACTCTTTCCATTCAGATACAGAACACTGCATACAGACAGATTTTGAGTTCTCTATGGCTTTGAGGCAGAGAGACCATCATGGCTCCCCAAGACTGTGTACCCTAGTAGGTTGGACAATAATAACACACCCCACCTCCACCTCCTCTCCTCGATTCTCTCACGCCCTCCACCAGACTCCAAGATCCTAGATACTAAGTCATAAATGCCACTTCTCATTTCAACTCCCCCTTCTTTCTCCTGATCACTGCCACCCCTCTTACTCACACTTTCCTCCCACAAATACTCTCCCTCAGGGTTAGCAGTGCTAGAGCACACCAGCAAACTGACTGTACACTTCTAAAAAAGGTGCAGGGAATAATGGAACAGGATCCAAATTTGTTCTTTCTGAGGATTGTGAATTGTCAGGTACAATTGCCTTTTTTCAGGCCCTGCTCTCCTTGAACTCACTGCACTACTTTTCACTGTTAACCACCCCTTTCCTCCTACCCTTGATGGATTTTAGTGATACAGATCACTTGTGATCCTCCCATAGGTTTCCTTCCCTAGATTAGCATCCACTTTTTATCCCTTGAGGGTCTGTCTTGGGCCCTTTTTCTCTCTCTACACCCTTTCTCTTGGTGTTCTCATCAGTTCCTAGGGATTCAATTACCATCTCTATGAAGATAAGCCCTAAGTCTTTCCTGAGATCCCGCCTCACATGACCACCTGCCTCCTGCCCATTTCCAATGGCATCTCAAACTCATCTTCCAAAACGGAAGTCATCTTTACCTACGGTATGTACCTCCTCCTAAGTTCCCTGTTTCTGTTGAGGATATGACAGCTTTCCATCCACACAGGTTTGTAACATCAGAATCACCCTTGACTCTTTACTCTCCCTCTCCACCCCACCCCCACCCCCACACTGAATCAGCTGCCAAGTCCTATTGATTCTACCTTCACAATATCTCTTGTATCAGTCCTCTTCGTTCTTCTCACATAGCAACCACCAGAGTCCTGGCCCTTATCACCTTTCCCCTGAACTATTATAATCACTTCCTAATTGGTCTCTCTATCCATCATCTGCACGGTTATCAAATTAATATTGCTAAAGCACAGGTCTAATCATGTTATTGAAACTCAGGAAGTTCAAGTAGTTTCCTACTGTCTCTGAGACAAAACACAAATTCCTCTAGCTGGAATTTAAAGCTCTTTATGGTTGGGCTCCAACTTATCTTTCTACTCTAATCTAACTTCTAGACTAATCATACACTCTACGTTCCAGCTGAACTGGCCTCCTGGCTGCTACCAGAACCCAGCTTTCTACCTGCTGTCAACCTCTGCCCAAACGGTAATGCTAACCTGGACTGTGTTCCCTCCTCCCCTTCACTTCCTACATGAGGCTTTTCCTGATCCCTCCAGATCCCCGACATTGCCTACTATTTACTCTGGATATATTCTGCACAGTGTGGTATCACTGATAGCCAGCTTCAGAGTCAGGAAGAGCTGGACTCAGGTGGGGCCTTTAACACATATTGGCTGTGTGATTATGGCAAAGTGACTTGATCTCTCTGTGCACTTAGGCAACACTCTCAGGCTACAAACGGCAGAGCAAGTGCCGACTGACATCAGCAAAAGATTACCCTACGCCAGTGCTGTCACACTCAGACAGACAAGGAGGGCACGCAAAAGTACAGTTTAGCTGCACACACTCGTGTACCTGGTTTTAAAATGTAATATTATCTGTGCTTTGCCTTTTTATTTATTTTCAGCTGTGTGTGTGATAATTCTGCTCTATACCACTAAAATCACATGTCCAGTAGTAAAATGCACACACACATATGCAAATAGGTGTATATTTGCAAATGTACATGCATGAATTGCTTTTCCCCAAGGGATAATGCAAGCTCCTTGAGGGAAGGGATCTTTTGTTTTTGTTACTGTTGTCTAAGTGCATGTGTCCTGCACACAGTAGATACTCTATAAATGCTTACTGAATGAATGAATGGATGGATGGATGGATGCACAGCACTGGGGCTGAGGCATCCTTCATCACTTCTAGAACTTATTTTCACACTGTATCACTGGCCTTGGTCCCTGGCTCTGACCCTGGGTTGCACCACACTTTCATTCTGCAGGCATCCTGGTCCCTGTGGCTCTGGTTCCAGTCCTTGGTTCCCGAAGCTTCCTGCTAACATGTACCTGAGTTGTAGGGGCCTCTTTTCTCTCCTCTTTGTTGTTGTTCAGTTGTCTCAGTCATGTCTGACTTTTCATGATCCCATTCCGGTTTTTCTTTAGCAAACATACTGGAGTGGTTAACCATTTCCTTCTCCAGCTCATTCTACAGATGAGGAAACTGAGGCAGACACAAGTTAAGTGACTTGTCCAGGATCACACAACTAGTACGTGTCTGAGGCCAATCTGAACTCAGATCCTCCTCACTCCAGGTCGGACACTCTATCCACTGCATAACCTAGCTGCCCATTTACCCCATCTTAGAATTCTCCAGGTCCCTTGAGGTCTTGTTTGTTTACTTTTGGTAATTTCTCTTTTGTTTGTTGGAAGTAAGAACTCTAAGCCAGTTTTGTTAAAGTTGGTTTCTACTCTGATTCACCATTTAGCTCCTTCCACAAGAGTTCTAAGCCCATAGCTGGACTACTACAGTCTCACTTGGCTGGTGCTATCATCCTGGAGCTGCCTCCTCAGTGGTCCATGGGAAGGGGAAGGGAAGGGGTGGGGCATGGAGAATAAGCATTTCTATAGCACATATCATGCTCCAGACACTGTGATATGTGCTTTTATAAATATCATCTCATTTAATCTTCATAACAATCTAGTTACTATTATTATTCCCATTTTACAGATGAGGCAGATAGAGGTTAAATGACTTGTCCAACATCATGAAGCATCTCAGGTCACATTTGAATTCAGGTCTTCCTGCCTCCTGACCCAGTATTCTATCCACTGTGCCACCCAGATGCCTGGGCAGACTCTCTCCTCTCTTCCTGTGATAAAGCAACTCTACCCTGTTGTGACTCCTACTCAGTTACTATTTCTAGCATCCTTGGCTTGCAGAGAACACAAGAATGACATCCTGAGCTCAACAACTGATGAAATTCTTCTGAAATAGGGCTATTTGGGGGCCACAGGAACAACTGAAGGATCTGTTTGCTATTTAGACTTTGCGTAAGCACAGATGCAGATTCCAATATCCAAGAAGAAACTCAACTTGGCAATACAGCCAGTGTGCATGCACGTATACCTTCTCTAGCAGCAACATCAATATAAATTCATTTGTATTTTCAAAGGAAGGAATATTTGCAGGGATTCTACCTTAGCGTAGATGACAAATCCCATTGCCAAACTTGTTCAGTTCACTGTTTATTGCATCGTGCCTCTTTTCCCAGTTGCAAGATGAAAGTAAACAATGAATGGATAAGAAATTCCCCTTGTTCCCGAGGTAAGCAATCAACGTCATCCATGCCAAGACAGTCCCATGGAGGTAGAAATGGAGAGCGGCTCTAAAGTAACAGACTGGACAGATGGAGGTTAAGTCTCAGGACCAAACAGTCCTGTGTTTGTGTTATTGCTCCAAGTCTTCTTAGTCAATGGCAACAGTAAAGCCTAGTGTTCCCTCTGCCCCCTGATCTAACCTGACCACTGAGGAACTGAAGACTTGGAAGTGACTGTCACAGCTTTCTTCCCTCTCCTATGGAGATCTGGGATTATTTTGTGTACTAACGGCTCTCAGTTTCCAAGCAACTGTCTAGCAAGTACAATATGACCAAATGTCTACTTAAAAATAGAGTACCTCAAAATCTAATAAGGTATAGACCAGAGCAGGCCAAGTTATCCACGGCACATTTAAACAAATGTAGGCCCATGAGCTATCCTACCCACTGTCCCAGCTACTGCTTGGTAGCGGGCCATTTAATTTCTTCCCACCACAGGTACCCACAAAAAGCAGTTACGCAGAAATACTTACAGAGATATCTATTTTACCTGTCTTCTGCCTTTCTGAATACCATACCTCTCAGATTTGCCTGGTGCCTCACCTTATCCTTACCCACCATTGGGTCCTTAACTATGACATCATCTCTTCTATCTGATTGATGCCCTGTCTCAAATAAATCTTCAAGTATAGTATGACCTGTGGCAAGAAGTCTCAGTGGATGGCTAGGTGACAAAGATGCTAATGGCATGTACTTCTCCATCTGCATCCCTCCTACAGGAAGAGTGGGTAGATGAGAAAACTTATAGATAGGGCTGGATCCAAATGAAATTGCAGTGCAGGGATATGTAATATAACACACTTCAGGTTCTATTCTCCTTTCTTACTCCTCTTCAAACTCTCAGCATCCAATGCCATAATGGTTTTACAGCATCCTTACACTGGTCCCCTCCCAACCCCACAGCTGCCTGGAGACCCTTTCTCTGGTGCCTCACTTTGGCTACCCTCCCTGATCTACCTTTCCTCATGCTCTCATTGTGCCATAGATTATATGAGCCTTTGAGGCTCTTCTGCTCTGAGTCCTATCCTTTCAAAGATGTCCAAGGTGGCATGATCTCTGTGGCAGACTGGGCTACACCATGCCCAGAGTATCTGCCTTTAAAAAGAAACACAATGACTTAAGAAAAGGGATGAATCTATACAATGGAGTTTCAGGCTTTAATTGAAATGAAATTAAAATGAAAGATGGACAGGAGAATCATCTCTGAACTACAGCGTGCAGCAGTAGGGTCTTCGTTTTGTGCCTCTCAAATAACACTGTCAAGGTGACTGCCTGCTCTGCCTGCTCTGCCCACGTGGCAGGGAGAATCCTGGCTTTCTTTCTGGGATTATTCACATGTCAGTCTTAATACCCCCACTGCTACTATTTTACACTGGGTCTGGGACATGGCAAACATTTAGTAAATGCTTGGAGAGAGATGGATTGCTTGTGCAGTTTTAACATTTGCACTTATTTTATTCATATTAACTCATTTAAAGCACAGCAAAGTAGGTCATATGGACTCCTAAAGACCTCAGCTGTGAGAATGGAAAGGGTCACCTAAAATTATGTGTCTCAGGCAACTCCCTGGAGCTTTTGTGTCCTAAGGCTGCTTATCTGCTTTGGTAGATGGAGTAAAGCCTCATCTGGGAATTATTCATCACCAAGTATCACAGGTCTTTCACCTATCCTATAAAACAGGGTTTACAAACCACTTTCACATACTTCAGCTTATTTGTTGATCACAAAAATCCTATGAAGTAATCAGGGCAAATATATCTAATATTTGTAAAGCGCTTCGCACCATACCTGGCAGAAAGCAGGTGCTTAATAAATGCTTATTTCCTTCCTTCCCCACTTCCTTCTTTCCCTCTTTTCTTTTTTCCCTCCCTCCTTTTCTCCCTTCTTTCCATCCATTCCTTCATTCCTTCCCTTCCTCTTTTCCTCTTTCCTTCCTTCTATCCCTCCCCTTCTTTCCTCCCTCCTTCCTTTCCTTGCTTCTTTCCAACATTTAACAGATGAGAAAATGAGCTCAGTGTGGCTATGTAAGTGTTTAAGGTCTCTTGCCTGGGTGCTGGAGTCAGATCTTGAACTTGATCTTTGGACTTAAGGTTGAGTGTTCTTTCCTTTAGAATGGGAGCTCTAGGAGGGCAGGGGCCATCCCTTTGCCATTCTGTGTCCTTAATGCTCAGGACAGTGCCTGAGGCATAGTTGGTACTTAAATGCTTGCTGACTGACTTTCTACTACATCAAAATGCCTTTAATGATAAAGTCAGATTCCCTTCTTGGACCTAATCAAAGGTCCCCAACATAAGGATGGGAAACAAAACTTGGGTAAACCTTTTGTTTTCTCCCCTCCATTGGTAGCAACGTTGGCTGCTTCATCTATTTGCAATATTTTGTCTTCTTTCAGCTGAGCTGCTCTCCTCAGTCAATCTCGTAACAGGATTCCCTACTCCAGCTTCTCCTAGAATTTTAATTTATTTATGGAACTGTTTTTGCTAGGGAGCTCCTAAGGAGCAGCCACATGTTACCTCTTGTCAGATCAGATCATAGCAAAGGAGGGCCTGGGAAATGGTGTCTCTCCCTGAGGCCTGCAGATGAGCATGCCACCCTGCTCAGTGGAGATGTTATTACAAATGGCAGGATTGGGAGGCAAAATGCAAAGCAGTAGATGGCAGAGAGGAGCCACTACCCTGGGAGCTGCCGACTCATAGTTTCCTTGCAGCTGGCTTGAACTTGCAGGATTCAGCACACTCAGGCTCCATTACCATCTGTCACCTCCCAAATTTAATTCATTCAAAGGGTCAAACAAGGCAAGCTTCCACTCCAGGGTGAGGCCTAGGCAAATCTGTACAGTGGATTGTGACAGGAGTCATATTTCACCTGGCCAGGTAGGCTTTCCAAAGGCCCTAGCCTACACAGGTTAGGTTAATGAAACTCTTCTTATGGCTTGACCGGTTCAGGAGACCAGCTCAGGTTGTTGAAGTGACTTCCTAAGTTCAAAGACCACAAGTTGTACCAGTTTCTCCTGTGAGGTTCCTGACTCTGAACATGAATGTGACAAAGACCAGGAAGCCGTCCTCAGCTGGATCAATGTGGGGTCCTCTCTGAATATGCTTGTTCAAAGTCTTTTCTCTGCCATGGTTAAGTACACCTTTAGCTAACAGATGGATGACTCCCAAGTTTCTCATTTCATTGCAGTTTCAGCTCTAAACTACTGGGAGCCCTGTCTAATTTGGCACCAGCCCACAACATTGGGAAAATCTGTTTTGGGCACCACTCATCCCTTGTCATCATCATGTCTTCAGGGGAGGAAAAAGTACTCAGCTGCCCTCTTAAAAAACAGTGTCCTGAACAAGATGTAATCTTTTAAAAGTCAGGAGATGGACAAATGAGTTAATACTCAATGTATAAATGAATGAGGGCTGCTACTTAGCATAGTGGATAGAGCACAGGGCATAGAATGAGGAAAACATCCTCATGAGTTCAAACCTGGCCTCAGACACTTACCAGATGTGTGACCCTGGGCAAGTCACTTAACACTGTTTGCCTCAATTTCTCATCTGTAAAATGACCTGGAGAAGGAAATGACAAACCACTCTAGCGTCTTTGCCAAGAAAATCCCAAATGTGAGTTGGGCACAAATGAAATGAATGAACAACAAATCAGTGGAGGAAGCGGAGAGGAGCAAAGGCCTAGAAATCATCAGCTTGTTTCTCATCCTGCCTGTGCCACCAACTATCTGTGTGATTCTTAACAAGTCATTTAACTTTGTGCCCCAGTTTTCACTAGTCCTGGAATGAGGAAGACCTGAGTTCAAATTTAGTCTCAAACACTTATTAGCATCTGGCCCTGGGCAAGTCACTTACCCTCTGGTAACATCTGTTTCCTCATCTGTGAAAATAACGATAATAACAGCACCTACTTCCTGGGTTGTTTTGATAACAAAATGTGATAATATTTGTAAATCAATTTGCAAAAATGTTGTATGCTATTATAATGATTACTTTCTGCTACATAAAGTGAGAGGGCTGGATGAGATGAACTATAAAGTCCCTTCTAGCTCTAACACTATCGATAGGTCTTTTTCTCATGATGGATTTAAGCCTTTTCTAATGATTTACACCTTCATATAAATAATTTATCCTCTTTACCTAAAAGGAGTTCCACCACTAAGAGTATCTGTTATGAGGGGTGGCTAGGTGGTGCAGTGAAATTAAACTCCTCCTGGAGTCAGGAGGACCTGAGTTCAAATCCAGCCTCAGACACTTACCACTTACTGGCCAAGTAACTTTGGGCAAGTCACGTAACCCCAATTGTCCTGCCTTCTCCCCTCCAAACAGACAAAAAAAATTTTTTTTAAAGAATATCTGTTATGACATTATTAGAGAAATAATATAGTGACAAACTCAGGTCTTGTTGAAGTGTATAGGGTCTCTCTGATCCTACCAAAAAATGGCCCCAGACAAGCTGTGCTTTTTCATTTCTTGTAAATGACTGTTATGCTTTTTGTTGTTGGTGTTGTTGGGTTGATAGTTCCCACTTACACAGTGCTGACCAAGTGCCTGCCTGTTGTGGCCTCTTTCCATTTCTAATTGGCTGTTTCTAACTAGCAGGTGGGGTTTGGAAACCAGAGGATCCAACTTTTAGAATATGAGATAGGGGGCACTGAGCAAAGGACTCATCCCAGTACAGCACCATTTAGGATGGTGGGTGGGGCAATACGGCAGTGTGCTATGGAGGAAGGAGCTTTGGACTTGGAATCAGAGATCTGGTTCTGAAAATCCACTTTTCTCCTTAACTATCTGGGTGACCCTGAAAAAGTAACTTGTCTTCTCTCAGCTCCTGTTTCCTAATCTGTAAATGAGGGGGTTTTAAACTAAATCACCTCTGAGGCCTATCATAAGACCCAGGCTGGATAATCCAAGCCCTCCTTCACTCACTTCCTCTGTTCTGGATAGGCAGCTGAGGTGCTGCTGATCTAAGAACTTATCTGGCCTTGCCAAGACCCACATGCCTTAAGGACAGGGAATGATTCATACTGGCCAGCTTCACTTATCATACCACCTGTGTAAGCACCTCTAAGTAGAAGTGTTGGCTCATACAATGCTTTTTGGAGCCAACACAGAATTTGGGGTCAGAGGGCAGGGTCTGAATCCCTGTGTGACCTTGGACAAGTTCATTAACCTTTCTGGGCTTCAGTTTCCTTATTTACCAGATCGGGGGGGAGGATATCTCAAGTCCCTCCCAGCTTTATATCTAGTGACTTAAGACACTCCTCTAATCTTCAGGCATGTGGAAGATCTTCAGTGGGACCTCCTAGAGGCCACCTTCCCTATTTCCTCCAGGCAACATTACAACTTGCTATGCTTCTTGCTCCTGCTCCCCTTCTAGTCCAAGCCTGACTCAAGCAGGTCTGGTGGAACAGGTTCAGCATTAAAATGAAGGAATCACAGAGTCTTAACTTCCCAAGAAATGTCTCCTAGGAGATAAACTATGCCTCCTAGTTTGGTCACCATGAACAAAAAGAAGAAAGGAGGAAGTTCATTTCTGGTTGCTTCCCCCTTGGTGAATTGGTTACCAACACAAGCTAGATTATAGGGAAAGAGATGGGTGGTTAGGTCTGTCTGGAGAAGGGGTGAATTTACTAAGTCTAGCCTCTTTCCTCAGATTAGTTGGCATCATCTGTGTAAAACAGAAACTGGAAAATTTCAGCTCAAGTTTGAGATTTTCATTTAAGGGCAATACCCCATGTTTCATCCTTATTTGCATCATTCAAAGTTCTGCCAGCTGAGCTGGAACAAAGAATTCTTTCCCTTGGGACATATTGTGTGTGTGGGGGGGGGGCGGTAATGTGGGGGATAGTCCACTTTAGACACAGGCTCACTACTCCCCAGTCCTTCCCCCAAAAGTCAGGTCTTGCAAAATGGTCAAAAGTTTCCAACCCTCAAAGAGGACAGGGGAATGGGGGATGAGGGTGGGGAAAGGGCAGAAGGTATATAACAAGTAGTGGCACATGACAAGGTAGGCACTGGAATAGGGGTGCTACAGTAAAAGGACCATGGGTATATGAGTCCTGGACTGGGTGATGTAATGCGGTTGTCACAATATACAGGGATTTGAGGAAGATTACCAGTTGAGGGAGATGGCAAATTGGAGAACCACTATAGGGAGAATATCTTCTTCCCTCTACTCTCTTCCACCATGTTGGCACCCTGAGGTAAAGCCCTTATCCCAAAAGAGAGCTTCCTGAGGAAGGATGGAGGACTTATTTCCCCTTCCCCCAAATTGTAATTAAAAGACAACAGAGACTAATATTTCTTTTCCCCCTCTTTCCCTCCTCCCCCAACCCATTTTAACTGCAGTCCTGGCTGCCTTGGATAGAAACTGGGAAAGAAACAATAGCAGAAAGACCAAGACATATCAAAACAGGTTACCTGTGAACGTTTGCAAAAAAAAAAAAAAAGAGAAGAGCCAACCAAATAGTTTTTAAATTAGACCAAATCCAGTGGATGGAAGTGAAGCCAAAGCTATTCCAGGTTCACTTTTTTCACCCCAGTTTTGCCATATCTGCCAAGAGGGTCATAATTCTTTCTGCCTCCAGGTTGGAGAACTTGGAATATAATATAAACACCAGTATACAATGAGTCACTATTGTATTCATTTTTCATAGATAAGGATAGGGACCAGACCTATGATTTTTTTTTGGTATAGCAATCTCCCAGGAAAAGAAACCTCCTGTACTAATTTCAGGTCAGCATCTTTGCAGTTTATAGTCTTAGTTTGTTGATTAGAGAGGATAAGTGACCTGATCAGAGTCACGCTGCAGGATGTATCAGAGGTGACCTTTGAAACCAGGTTCTCCTGGCTTTGGGGCCAGCTCTCTACAAACCAAGTTAATATCTCCTTCTCCCTTTCCAGCCCACTGCCACCCAGGCTGCCCTGGCCCAGGATCCCATCATCTCATACCTGGATTACCTGGTATGACATTAAGAATTCCTTCACCTGTGAAATATGTGTGTCTGTATGATTTCCCTTTCTTGCTCACAGACTGGGGGTAGCACATAAATTCCCAAACGGTAGAAAATGCTTCATTTTTGTCTTCCTATTCAAGTACCAAGTAGTAGTACCTGACACATAGTACATACTGAGTGAAGACTTGTAGGACTGAACCAGATTCTCTAAAATGCCACCAGTCTCACTTAATCTAATCTCTACTACATTTTCAGATTAATCTTTCTCGAACACAGTTTAATTATGCCTGTGCTGGACAACATACAATGGCTCTCTACTGTGTACCATGCCATGGCTAAACACTAGTACTTGGCTTTTAAGGCCTTTCATCCTATGGCCCCACCCTAAGGGACTGATCTTACCTCTCCCAACATCATCTCATCCAACATAACTGTATTCCCAATAAAATCCTCCCCTCTCTGGCAGATCAGTATAATTGAAGTCCCATTCAAAATACTTCTACAGTCACTCCTATTTTTATGCTTCTTTGGTGTCCCTTTTCCCAGACTGGAATGCCCCCATCCTCCCCTCCCCTTACACACCCACAAACACACACACACTATCCTATTTAAATGTCACTTATAACTTCAAGGTCTCTCTCCCTTTTCTTACCTCTCAGAAATAGAGAATTTAGCAGCTTTTACATGCTATCATATTGATAGCATATCAGCTGATAGACTGATATCAGTGATCAGTTAATCAGCTTCACATGTGCTAATTCCATCTCACCATAAGACTGTAGGATCTTTGAAATCACAAACTCCCAAACTTCTCCAGGTCCATGCATATATTGAACTCTTACTCAATCCTCCTTGAGCCTACAGGCAAGAAGGATCTATCACAGGTTCTTGAGCAAGGGAAATGACACACCAAAAGTGGTGCTGGGTATGGTGGTTTGTCAGGGAACCAGCCCAATGGCAGAGAGCAGCTGCCTAGGATACCACCAATTTGAGTGACTTGCCCTGGGTGTCACACACACACACACACACACACACACACACACACACACACACACAC
>NW_027187380.1:16458724-16484493 GCF_028583685.1 Petaurus breviceps papuanus | reverse complement strand
CACACACACACACACACACACACACACACACACACACACACACACACTGTGCCAGAGGTGCTCTTCCTGACTCCAAAGCCATCCTTCTATTTACTCCTTCTTGAAGGTACACAGTAGACACTTGATAATTACTTGGTAATTAAAAGTCATACTCAATAAAAAGCACTACTTTCAACAGAGACAAGCCAATCTCCTGGAGAACAGGTGAAGGAATGGTTCATCAACAAAGAGCAGAAGGCAGAGCTCCTGGGGCCAGGATCAGAGGGAAGCCAGAAGGGCTATTATAGCCCAACTGAAGTTGATTTCAATGTTCAATTAAAAAAAAAAAAAAGGTTTCTGGACATTATCACATTTTATAAGGTCTTATCTTCGCAGTTACAACTAAGTATTTTAGCAAGCAGGTATATTCCCTCAGTGCAGCCCCACAAATCAGAAACATTAAGGCAAGATGGATACCACTCCACCTCATATGGCAATACAGCTGTCTGGAGACTCACTCCATGGAAATGGGTCTGTATTCCAGTGGTGATGCTTTACCTAACGTTGACTATATGGGGCCCTTGAATTTGGACTTCCAAACATAAGACTTTAGACTTATTCTGAGTTAGCACTATGTCTGCAGATGCCTCCTTTCCTGGCAGTTTCTGCCAATTAACCTACAGGGTTAGGATGGGGCCAGGCAGGAGATAGTGTCCATAGAGGAAGATTGGAGAAAGTGAGGCTCATCACCCTTGTGTACACTGAGAGGCAGGGTGATGTAGTGGATAGAAAGCTGACTTTGGAACCAAGATGAATTGAGTTCAATTCCACCTCTAACACATGCTGCCTGTGTGACCCTAGGAAATTCATTTAACTTCTTTGCTCTGGGCCAATGGGCCAACTCAAATAGCAACTCATCCTAGCATGTCACATACTGACTTGGGAAACCATAAATTAATAAATTTTTTGTATTTTTAGTTTGTTAAGCATTTCCCAATTACATTTTAATCTGGATCCAGGTGCAACTGATAGCTTTGCAGGCTACACAGGTGGCCCACTGGTGCTGAGTTTGATACTTCTACCCTAGGGAGCCCATCTGCATTGGCAGAGGGAGTTTCTTCATCTGGGAATTCCCTATATCAAAGAAATTACAGATGCCATCCTTATCTCTATCACAGACATGGTGACAGTCCAAGAACTCAGAAGGAGTTGAGACTGTCTTTTAGGTTGAGACTGTCCCCTTCCCCACCTAGTTGTGCCCCCGATCACTGCTATACTCACTCTTGGGACAGTATGAGACCCTCCTTAACTCACAGTGAGGAATTTTATGCTACAAAGTGTAAACAATATACCAAATTATAAGCATACAATTTGTTTACAAAATGTATAAACTCTTCAAGATTTTCATAAAGTCAAAGTTGGAAGGGACTTGAGCACATAGACTGTCAGAGCAGAAAAGCAACTTAGGACGTTCCACAATTCAATTCAATTCAATTCACAAACATTTATTACATGCTCACTAGTCCCAGATACTGTGCTACGTACTAGGGCATACAGAGATGAAAGGGGAACAGTCCCTGATTTCAAGCAGCTTACATTCTATTAAGGGGGAAACAACATATACAGAGAATTACAAAATGTATACAAAGCAATCTGGTAGGGGAGGACATTAGTTACCTGGGGAAGGGGACCAAGATCAGCATCCTATGGGTGGTGATGCTGGAGCAGAGTTCTGAAAGAAGTTTGGGCTTCTAAGAGGTGGAAGTGTATGGTACACTAGAATATAGTCTATACAAATAAAAAATGGAATGGAATGTATGGGGATCAGTTAGAAGGCTGGTTTGAACAGAAAAGATGTGAAGCACTAGAGGACTATCATCATGATTATTTAGAATTGTTCTAGAAAAGCCAACTATAGAATTAAGATGAGAAAAATGAGTCAAAGGAACGAGCTAGGGAAAGAAACAAAATTATTACTATTTGCAGATGCTACTGTTTACTTAGAGAACCCTAGAGACTCAATGAAAAATTAATTTAAAAAAATTAATAACTTCTAGAAAATGGCAGACTATAAAAGAAACCCCCAACATCGTTAGGTTTTCTGTATGTTAACTAGCAAAACCCAGCAGGAGGGGACAGAAAAAGAAATCTCATTTAAAATAACAACAGAATGCATAAAATATCTGGGAGTCTTCCTATGAAGACAACTGGAGGATTTCTTCATTCCCTGCTCTTCTAGCACTTCCTCCACAGCCTCCTGGACCACTCTGGACAATATGTGGGGTCAAGTCCTATAAGAATTTCCTGTTTAGCCACTGGCTTGCACCTACTAGTGTTTAAAAATATTTTTTCATTCATTAATTATCATTCACTCATTCCTATGTGAATGTAATGGAATTCTAGCATGCTATAATAAATGGAAAGTACAAAGGATTCAGAGAAATATGGAAAGACTTCTTTGAAATGATGCAAAGTGAAATGAGTATAACTAGGAGTTAATGCATGCAGTGACCACATGTGAAGGGAAACAACTCTGAAAGACCTCAGAAATCTGACCAAAGCAGCAACCAATCATAACTTCAAAGACTGATGATAAAACATGCATTCGATTTCTTGGCAGAGAAGTGATGGATTAGTGGTACACAGTGAGACAAGGCATTCTCAGACATGACCAATATGTTGATTATTTTGCCTGAGTATACTTATCTGTTATAAGGGCATGGAATGAGGAAGGTGGGTTGTTGAGTAGTAATAGACATTTTAAGAGATTTTCAATAAAACATTTTATTAAGAAAAAAATCCATAAAAGCCCCTGGTTTCTTTAGTGAGGGAGTGATATGGTCAGACCTATGCCTTAGGGAGATCAATTCTGTAGCCAGGAAGAGGACAGATTGGAAAAGAGAAAGGCTGGACACAGGGAGACCCAGTAGGAAGCTACTGTAACAGTCCAGATGATAGGAAGCTGAATAAAGGTGTCAGTCATGTCAAGGAAGAGAATGTTAGAACTTGAGGGGTCTTTGGAAACCACCCTCTCACTTTACAGAGGAGGAAACTGAGGCCCAGGGCAGGCAGTGAATTAGAGGCATCAATTTAGAACCAGAAGGAATCCTGGATTCCTCTAACCAAAACTCCTCATTTTACATAAGGAGATGATGGCCCAAAGAAATTAAGTGATTCATCCAAAGCCACACAGTAAATGGCCAACTGGCCAATGAATCCGGATCTTCTAACTCCAAATCCAGAATTCTTTCCAGTGTACTACACTATCTCTCACAACTAGTAAGTGGGCTTGGTTATACTTCCTCTTCCTAAGCTTACAAGGTTCCAGCTCAAAGCTACCTCTCCCATTCATTGTCCATTCATTTTGGATCTACTCCAACATAAGCATTCTTAAGACGCATATTTACATCACACATAAATAAGTGAATCTTTATCTATAGAAAAAGGAATATAATAAAAATGCATATGTGAATGAATGAGTGAAAAAAAAACCTTTTGAAGTACTTATTAGGTGCAAAGCATTGTGCCACATGCTAGGCATACAAACCAAAAAGCAAGACAGGCCCTCATCTCAAGAAGTTCATATTCTATTAGGGGGAAATTACACATATAGGAGGTTTCAGCTACAAGTGAGACAGAAATCTCCTGCAGTCCCTTCAAGGTGAAGTGTCAATGCAGATGACAATGCCTCTTCTTTAATGTCATTTTCATGACTAGAAACATATTGGTTTCTGATGTTGAGCCACCTGACAGAGCCAAGAACACTTGGGTGATAAGAACTTTCTTTTCTAGGTTTTTAGTAGCCATGGCATATCAGGAGGTCAGGGCTATAGCACCCGCTTCTCCCCCACCCCAAATTCCTTCCCTGGACTAGGTTCCATAGGGACCAGGGTAGAAGTAGATTTGCTGGACTAGGGTGGGGGTGGCCAGAGAGGTGTTTCTGCTCAGAGAAATCTTGGGTTCACCTGCCTACCCATGGTGGTTGGAAATGATGTCACCTCCTTCCTTCTCTACAAGGGTTGCTTCCCTGGACTACTGCTGAGGGAGGATATACTAGAAGCAAGGTAAATGGTCTGAGGGGCACTGTCATTCCTGGGATTCTTGGGGAATTATCTCATTTTATTTGAATTCAAATCTCCCCTCCTCTCAAATGAAGATCTTTATTCACTTCCACCATACTAATGTTAGCATTTGCAGCTAAGCCACAGAAATGTCTATCAGGGACAAGAATTTCAGAGAACCCTCTTAATGGAGAACTCAATGTCATAGAATACCAGCACCTCAGAAGTGAGCTCACAAAAATACAGAGAAGGACCATTTAATACCATATGCCTGTTCAGTGTGGAGAGGTGGAATAATAATAATAACAACAATAATAACTAGCATTTGTATGATGATCTTAAGGAGATCAATTCTGTAGCCAGGAAGAGGACAGATTGGAAAAGAGAAAGGCTGGACAAAGGGAGTCCCAGGAGGAAGCTATTGTACAGTCCAGGTGATAGGAAGCTGAATAAAGTTGTCAGTCATGTCAGGGAAGAGAAAAGCCAACTATAGAACAACCCTGGGAGTTAGATGCTATTATTATCCCCATTTTACAGGTAAGGAAACTGAAAAAAGGTATGGCTAGGTGGTACAGTGGAAAGGGTATGGCACATAAAGTCAGGAAGACTCATCTCTCTGACTTGGAATCTGGCCTACAACACTTACTAGCTGTGTGACCTTGGGCAAGAGACTTGACCCTGTTTGCATCAGTTTCCCCATCTGTAAAATGACTTGAAGAAGGAAAAGGCAAACCACTCCAGTATCTTTGACAAGAAAACCCCAAATGGAGTTATAAAGAGTCAGACACCACTAAAAAACAACTGAACAACAAACTGAAACAAGAGAGGTTAAATGATTCGCCTGGGGTAAGACAGCTAGTAAGTGTCTGAGGTCAGATTTGAATTCAAGTCTTCCTGACAACAGACCCAGCACACACTGTACCACCTACATGAGGAACCATATCATCACTCCCACAGTTGAGGAGTGAAAAAAACATGAAGGTAAAAATTCAGGGCAACTGAGCAGAGAAAAAGTTTCACCCTTGATCTGGTCCCTCTTCTAAGATGACGTTACTCTATTCCTGGGACTGAAGAGGAAGCTCTTAGATGCTGACAATCCATTTTTCTCTTGGTCCCTGCAGGAAAGGATGACCTAAGAAGCCAGTTCAAGTTTTAATCCACCCTCTGTAAGAAAGGTTATATCCTTTGTTATACACACATACATACAGAAAACTGGAGCTGAATGCTACAGAGTGCGAGAGATTTAGCCATCTACCACAGAAGCTCAAGTCTGAGAGAGGCTTGCTGGGGCAGAGAAGGTAGAGGATAAGGAATGCCATCACTTGACTGTTCAAAACAGAAGGGCTACACCGGCAATCAGGCCTCTTAACAGGGATGATAAGAACCAGCTGTTCTGTTTTCACTGCTCCATTATTTTGTAAGAACATTTATAAAGCACCCATTGGGTACAGGAACTATCTGAGGTACTAGTGGGAAAGCTGCTCTTTGCATTACACTTAAGGAAGAATTTATTGACAGTGAGGGAGGTTGTGAGAACTCCTTCCCTGAATAACTTTATGAAGAGGAAGCATCAAGGGGAACAAACTACAAGAAATAAAGCCTTTTTAGAGATAGGAGATGGGTAAGTTGATGGTCCACCCATCTCAGACCCCCTTTAAGTATGGCCCTGTTAGGAAGTCAACAACCATTTAAGTACTTACTATATATCAGGCACTGTGCTAAGTACTGGGGATATAAATACAGGCAAAAAAGATAGTTCCTGCCCTCAAAGAGTTTACATTTCAACCTAAGGAGAGGAAGACAACACACAGAAGGAAGTTATAAAGGTTAGTTTGAGGAGGGGAAAATACCCTCAAGGGAAGATGGTGGTAAAATCTAGAGAATAGAGGATGGGTGATTTAGGTTCTTTTTTCAAAATAGGGGTTCTGGAGGAACTCACCAGTTGGAGAAGGGGAATACAGGCACAGATGGGGAAGGAAAGGAAGTTAGAGACAATCTGAACAAGGAGTTTTATTTGGATTTTATGGTTTTCCTAGACATCTCGTTAAGTATAGCCCAAGCTAGAGGGAAAAGCAGATGTGACAGGATAACATGGAAAATGAAACCTTCTTCTCTAAGAATAAGAGAATATGAGAGAATAAGGACTGGAATAGGCAAAGTGGCAGCACTACCTGGAAGAGAAGCTATTTACTTGTGTTTATGCAGTGGGAAGTCTGATTGACTTGATGGTACCTGCCCCTCCCCCCAAAATATTTTTTTTTCTCCTCTTGGATAATTCCCTCCAAGTTCAGTTAAAGGCAGATAGCTGGAAGGTTACCTAAAGCAACAGTTACAGTGTGTCAACAACAGGCCTCAGAACTCCATGGTAATGCAATCACAATGTGTTTCTGGTCAAGAGAAGGGCACAGTCCTGTGACCAGAATCCCAACTAATATCCAAATAAAATGGTCAACCTGAGTGGGCAGCCTAACAGAGAAAAAAGAGCCAGCATAACTCTAGGTGAAATAATATGGTAAGTCAAAAACAATGCAAAAACACAGAAATTTGCATAAGTTGAGAAGCATTTTTTCCTTGATTAGATATTCTTTATCTCATGGAACTGATATCTAAGAATTGAGATATTAGGAGGAAATTTCCTTTCTTTTACCAAATACATACATACATACATACATATATATATATATATATATATATACACCTCTTGGATTTAATTATTAACTTTCTAAATGCTTTCCCTTTTCTTTTCTTGGGCTCAAATCCCAGTTCTGTCACTTATGTAATATGACCTTGAGAAAGTCATTTAACATCAGTTTCATCATCTCTAAAATGAAGGGGCTGGACTGCAAAAGCTCTAAGCTTATTAGATAACCTCCAGTTTTAAGGCTATGATCCTCACAATAATAACTGACATTTATATGGTGCTTTCATATTGGAAAAGTTCTTTACATTTGCTATCTTATTTAATCCTTATATTCCTCTGAGGTAGGTATTACTTATTATTATCATCCCATTTTACAGACTAAAAGAGAAACTAAAAAGTTAATTTTTTTTAGAGAAACTAAAAGTTAATTTGCCTGTGCTCACACAGTTGTCAAAGAGGTGACATCTGAACCTAGTCTTCTTGAATTTAAACCACTAGGCCAGGCTTCCAAAGGAACTAAGCCATTTTGTGGAGGGAGAAAAAGAGGTTTCAAGAATTAAATATTTTGATACTCAGCACCACACCCAGAAATAACTGGCCATGTAACCTTGAGCAAGTTACTTAACCTCGATTGCTTTAAAAAAAATTAAATGGAAGAATTAAATATTTTGTTTAAAGGTTTGTCACACTGCTGCTTAATAAGAGAATCAAATTTAAAAAAAAAAAAACATCACAGGTTACTTTTATCCTTGCCTGATTCTCATTCTTTCTCTTGTTCTTTCTTTCTTCTAACTTATTGGGTTTTGTTTTTTTAGAATTTTATATGAATTATTTCCTTTTTTATTACATTATTTTAACATTAATCATTCCCATAAAACAATATGGCCCACTTTTCTTCACACTAAGTACAAAATTGGATATTTTCTAGGCAGTTAGGTTTCTATTCGTGCCTTAACTATTTCCAAGAATAAGAATTACCACAAAAGAATTGGTATGCTGGATCAAACCTATACTTTAGACAGCCCACTATAGGTCCTTTGTAAACTTGTTCCAATCCTCTTCTCTTTGCTTTGGACTATCCTCTCTCTCATCACCAAGCCTCCTCTAATGCCAGGTTCTCTATACTCTCATCGGGGTCTCCCTGGAATTAAACACTCACATTTGTGAGGTAGCTAACTATATGACTATAGCATGGAATGTGTTTCCAGTTCTGGAGTATTTTCCTCTCTAATAAGCTGGATAGCTTCTGGCAGAACTGCACTAGAAACCTAAGTCTTATCAACCTAAGCCATCACTGATATATACCTGTGCAAACTAATAAAATCAGTCATGAAATCTAGCTAGTGCTGAACTCAAAGTATTAAAGTTGGAGTAAGAGGGCCTGGATTAAAATCTCAACTCTTCCACTTACCTTTGTGACCTTGAGCAAGTTACTTAATTTCTCTGGGCTTCAACTGTGCTCATCTATAAAAGGAGAGGTTCTGGCTAGAAGCCCTTCTAGTTAATCCCTTCCAGTTCTAAATCCCTGGTCCAGATACTTGTGAAAATTCCTGCTTGGTTCTGCTTCCTGTTATGAGAGAAGATGTGGAAATAAGAAGAGAAAGGGGCTAGGAGCTAGCATCAATCAGCATTTTCCATCTCTCTCAGGTCCAGATGTAGGAGGGGAAGTTGGTGGTTGCAGCACTGTTTTCAACATTCACTCTCCTTTGATACTAAGGAAAAGGTGTTAGATGTTTGATACTACCCCACTCAGCAAGCACTGAACTTCTGGGATATCCATGCTGCAAATTCCAATCCCCAAATGAGGCTCATGCACAGGCACCCAAAAAAGTGATAGAATTGAAGGGCAGAAAGGGCTCTAAAGGGTCCTTAAATTCATTCTCTCACCTCAAAGGAGAACCTATTTTAAAAATGACATCAAAATGATTGTCCAAGCCATAGCATTCCTGGCACAAGGCAAGAACTGGGAACCACCTACCTTTTTTCCACACCATTTACCTTCTTCCCTTCTCTATAGTAATTCCTTAAGGCAGAGAAGCATTTTTAAAAATCAAGGTCCTAGAAAGTCATCTGGTCTAGGTGTTAAACTAAAATAGAGAGATCTCTGCCAGCCACTTACTTAGAAAATTAACATTTATCTATGTTGTATTGTATTTTTAAATTTTGTTAAACATTTTTTAAATTGCATTTTAATCTGGTTCAGAGTTTAATGCCTCTGAACTAATCCAACCCTCTCATTTTACAAGTAATGAAAGGGAGTGTAGCTGGTGAAGAGAGAGTTGGACTTAAAGGCAAAAGAAGCTGGGTTCAAACCTGACATTACTACTTACTACCTGTGTGATTTTGGCAAGTCACTCAACCCTTCTGGGTCTCAGTTTCCTCACATGTAAAATGAGGAAGTTGGACTACAATGATTCAAAGGTCCCTTCCTGCCCTAAATCTATGATTCTATGAAATGGATTAAGTGGCAGGGTCAGAATTTAAACCAGCTCCTTTATCTCTGAATCCAACACTTTCCGCTGTACCAATTAGAGATATAAATTTCACTTTGTGCTATTCACAATGAGTTCCAGTGTATCTGCTGACTTAGGAGAGGGAGAATGAGAAACTAACGTTTGTTTCTAATGAGGTAGTAATAATATGACTGAATGGATGCCTATATATCATCCACATAGGATATGAAATGGTTTGCTAGGCAGAAGATAGCAAAGCTTTAGAACAGGTGACAACAAACCACAAGAAATCATGGAGGTAGGTGAGAATCAGGAAGAGTGACAGTTGTTAAGATGAATCCAGGGATGTAGCCCTCATGCTGAAAGTAACCAAACCATTGACTGAAAAACAAGGGAAGCAGATTAGTGTGGCATCATGCATGTTATCTGCATATTATTAATCTGATGTTGCAATATGCACAAGTCTTTCTAATACAGCTGGGTACACAATATGGGCTTGGTTTAGCACAATCTTACAGAAAGGAAAAAAGGGAATTGAGGGAAAGAAGAAGGGAGAGGACTTGTTGAACAAAGAAATAGGAAAAGGAAGATGAGTGTGTACTGCAACATCAAATTAATCATATCCTAATAACATACAAAGAGCATACTAACCTCTCTCTCTCTCTACTAAATAATCTGGGTACTTTCAGGATTAGGGATGCAACCCTGGGTTCAGCTTTAAGCCAAACAAAACTTTTCATGGTTGATTTCGTACACACATGATAAAGTAAAAAACCTGTTTTCCATTGCAGGAGGCAAGAGAGGCTTAAAGTTATATTTCATCCATTCAGTGAAATTGTCCTGTTCCTTACTGGTCATGACAAAAATATTCAAATAGATTTGTTCTACCCAAATGTACAGATTGAAGGATCTTAGGCACCTCACTATGAAGGATGGCTCTAATTGTTGTTTTCATGGCAGAGAGTGGGTGTAATATATCTAGCATATATCATTGAAACTCCCTTTATGATCCCTGCCACACAGGGACTGGGTTCTTAGAAACCCAGTCCCTGAGTAGAGTTCAGTGTGCAGAAAAAAAGTTTCTGAAGCTAGAGAGGGAGATGAATTTTTTACTGAGTTATCAAAATACCAAGCTGAGTATGTAGAATAAGGTATATTGTCCCTACATTGTAGCTACCACCCTGAGAAGAGCAAGACAAATGAAGGGAAGAAGGAGAGACAAATGAATGGAGGAGGCATATTTTAATGGTAGTGGGCTGTCAAAGAAGGAAACAGGCATTAGAAAATATAGGGTGGATGGGAATGGAGGTGGAGAAACCAGGAAAGGTGCATCCACATGAAAAGTTGAAGTAAAAGAACAAGGGGGCAGCAGCAACAGCACTATCACCATCACCAAATATTTATTAACTATCTATTTGTATGCTAGGACAAAGATGCATGATACATAATCCTACCCTCAAGTAGTTTAAAATCCAGCTAGTGAGATAAAACATAAGCATACTTTTGCCTGGGATGGGCAAGGAAAGTGTCATGGACGATGTAGTATTGGAGCTGATAAAGTAGGTAGGGATGGGGTTGGTGACTGGGGAGAATGCCCTGCTGAAGCAAAAGGGATGGCATGGGGGAACAGATATGGAAATAGGAAAGCAAATATTCTATTCTGGGAAAAGATTATATTTCAGACTGGTTGTCTGCTGGTTGTGGATGAAGGGGAAGATAAGGAAGATTGGGACCAGTCTGCAGAGAATCTTAAAAGATGATCTTATGAATTAGAATTTCATTTAGGAGATTATAGAGAGTCATTAAAGGTTTGGGATTTTTCTGGGGAAGGGGGAGTTACTTTATTAAGGTTAATATGGCAGTGACATCTAGGGTAGATTGGAGCAGGGAAGAGATTAGAAGCAGACAAGTCAATTGCAGGTTACTGTAATAAGTGGAAACAGTGGGTATGCAAGATGCACATGGAAGGAAGAATTGATAGGACTTGTGAACAATCTGGATGTGAGAGCCAAAGGAGAAGGAGAATCAAAAGATTATTCTGAGGCTACAAGCAGAGATAACTAGGAGAACACTGTTAACACCATAAACTGACAAACAGAAGTTTGGTGGATGAACTTATATGGTAGGAGATTATGAGTATGGCTTTAGACACCATCAGGTGGAAATGTTTAGCAGGCAGTTGAAAATGTGGGATTAAAGCCTAGACATGTCAATTTTAGTGTTACTATATGCACCTAAGTGATAGCTAAAGTTACAGGAGTGGATGAGATCTCCAAGATAAAGAGGATCATAGCTTTGGAGCTGTAAGGGACCTTGGTCTAGTTCAACTTCCTCATTCTGCAAATGAGGAAACTGGGGTATAAAGAGGCTAAATAGCTTGCCCAGGGTCACACAGCTAGTAAGAGTCAGAGTTGGGATTAGAATTTATGTCTTCCTGGGCCTACATCCAACATTCTATTCACTTTACCACCCTGTCTCTCAGAAGTAGGAGAAAGAAGAGAGGCAGATTAAGAACAAAATCCCAAGAGGACCTACCTTCAAAGGGTATTAGGAAGAAGAAGACTCCCTACCCCCATCTCTCCTAATCCAAACATTACCCATTCATGAGACAAAAGGGTCCTTAATGATGATACGGTCTGATTCTCTTGTTTTACACATGATAAAAGTGAGAACCAGAGATAAAGTAACATCTAAAATCATAGAAGTACGAAGTTACAAAGCTGGGATTCAAATCCTAGTTCTTAGATTTCAAATCTATTGCTCTTTTTCCTATATCATAATCTATCTGAAGACATATGAAGTTTAATTAGCATGAAAATATTAACACAAAATGCAGTTATAACAGGAAATGGGGCAAAACTCAGACCCTCTTGCTTTTCACCAGAGGCTACTTTTTCACCACAAAATTGACTTTTAGTAAAGTCACAAAATGGATGGATCTGGAAAGGCTTGACTTCTCTGCATATTGCCCTCCCAGAAAACAACTCCTTGAGGAGCCCTAATTCCATTGGCACTGAATTTGGTTTTTCTTTGTGATAGCTTTGAGGCAGAGCAAATGGCTGGGTAATTCAGGCTGGTCCCTATGCACAAAAGGAAATCAAATTCATGTTTAGTAAGAATGAAAAATCCCATAGTCCTAGCTAGGAAGATAAGGGCAAAGCAACTTCAAGTACAGCCCTGGGGAGAGGCCAAAAAAGCAAATTGGCTGGACTGTGTGTGGAGGGAGAGAGAAGTGGTAGAAAAAGAGAGGATGGGGGGGTAGGGAGAGAAAGAGAGAGAGAGAGAGAGAGAGAGCGCATATCTGAAGACCTAAGTTGCTACGGGGCTATCTGGGGTATACACCAAGTGAGTGGATTTAGACAGGAGCTTTAGCAATGTCATTCCTATAATACCATAAATTAATATGGGGGAGTGTGGTGCAGTGGTAAGACCACTGGTTTGACAACAGGAGACTTGGGTTTGAATTCAGGCCACCATTTATTACATATACAATGCTGAGAAAGTAATTTGCCCTCTCTGGGTCTCAGTTCTTCATCTGTAAAGGGAAGGAGGTTAGACTAGATGGCCTCTAAAGTCCTTGAATCTGGTGGTTCCCTATGATTTAGCACAAGAGTTTAAAGATCCTGAAGAAAACATTGTAGGCAGTTTGGTGCTTAAGAGAAGGAAGTAGATAGATAAGGGAAAGGAGAGGAAAAGAGGGAATGGATGGGGAAGAAGGGGAAGGGGACTGG
This sequence comes from Petaurus breviceps papuanus, assembly GCF_028583685.1. Taxonomy (NCBI): domain Eukaryota; kingdom Metazoa; phylum Chordata; class Mammalia; order Diprotodontia; family Petauridae; genus Petaurus; species Petaurus breviceps. The sequence goes on along the minus strand of NW_027187380.1, from coordinate 16,471,628 downwards.
AGGATGAGGATGAGATGGTGCCTCTGGAGAGGTGGTTTGGTCCTCATTTCCTCCTTATCCGCAGTCAGGGTGACACGTCAGCACCAGCAGAAAGTGTTACTCATATGCACATGCATATGAGATAGAGAATCCATCTCAGATTTGACTGATATATACCTCCTCAGATCACATTAAAGTCACTGAACTTCATTATAGGATTCCTTATGCATGTCCTCCACATTTCTTTTGTGTTCTTTTTTGTCTGGGATCCTGGTTGAATTGTAAATATCTTAGGGCATCAATCACAGCTCCTGCTTCTTCTGTATCTCTTTATGGTGTCCAGTTAAGTGCACGCATAAAGCAAATGTTCAATAAATGTTGCTGATTGTCTAACATAAACATGTTCCAAAATTATGGTCACCAGGCTGCTGCTAGCGACTAGAAACTTCAGGTTAGTGACAGTAAATGAAGGCTCTTTCAGCAGCAGCCAGCCAGCCCTAATTCACTCCTGCCAATAGGCCTACTTGGCTCAGTTGCCTTATTGCCAGGCTGCAGGGGAAGCTCTGGCTTATGGGGCCTTCCCTTTGCCAGGTGCCCCTCGCCTCAGAAACGTGATGCTGTTCTATGAAGCCCAAGAAAAAGGGAGAAGGAGAGCATCAGGGAGCAGCAGCTCATTAATCTAGCAGCCGTAGGGTGTTAGCATGTGGAGTTAGTCATACACAATGCATGATGTTCAGCTGTCAGATGCGCTGTCAGATCTGTGACAAATGGAAGATTTATATTCACGAGTTCATGGGGCTCTGGCTTCCTTAATTCTTTTCCATCAAGAATGAAGCACAGCCTCAAATATTCTTCTCCTTCTGCTAGCTGGGCTATCTAACCAAAACTCAGACTCCTCTGGTGTCTGGAAACCCAAACCCAGAGGACAAACAACACATGCAAACAAGGGGGACCAGAATTCCCAATGTCAGAAATGAACTACTCTGTGATCTTGGAAAACAAAACAAAACACCAAATGATTTTTCTCTGCATCTCAGATTCCTATCTATTAAAATTAAAGCTCTTTCCTAACTTTCCCTCTTTTCATGGGCACAATTATTTAGTCCTCATTCCTCAGTGTCATTCATAGACTAGAAGGTTTCTAGAAGACAAGGACCATGTAATATGTTCCTTTATCAACCCTCTTTGGCAACTTGCTGTGACACATAGTAGGTTCCTTAATAAGTAGCTGGTGAATGGTTAAATACTATGTGAAGGATCTGTCATTTTATCAGTATGAGGTACTCCCAGCATAGAAGCATCTTCTTCTAAAGGCAGATTTCAATTCTTCTATGATTTAGGGCCTACAAAACCTGAGGCCCAGGGAGGCCACTTGAAGCACACCAAAGGATTTTGGGTGGCCCATGACAAAATGTAGAGGAAAGAATGCTCTACATTTTTTGAGGACCATCCAAAATCCTTTGGCATGCTTGTGGGTACTAAACGGCCCACAAGTTGCAGGTTGTGCAGGCCTGATTTAGTAGAGAAGTGCTAGGGACTTGCCTGAGTAATGAAGAGATTAAGTAATAATAATAACTAGCATTGACATAGCATTCTAAGGTTTGCAAAATGCTTTACAAATATCATCTTAGTTTATTCTCACAACAACCCTGGATGGTAGGTGTTATCATTATCCCCATTTTATTTTTTTAAATAATATTTTATTTTTTCCCAATTGTACGTAAAAACAACTTTTAACATTTTTTTTAATGTTGAGTGCCAGATTCTCTCCTTCCTTCCCTTCCCTGAGACCATAAGCAATTTGATGTAAGTTATACATGTGCGATCATGCAAAACATGGTTCCATATTAGTCATGTTGTGAATGAAAAGACAGAAGAAAAAAAAAGAAAGTGAAAAAAATTATGCTTCAAACTGCATTCAAACTCCATCACTTCTTTCTCTGGAGATGGAATAGGATTTTTAATCATGAATCCTTTGAAATTGTCATTGGAATGCTGAGAATGACTAAGTTATTCATCTTACAATATTGCTGTTACTGTGTATAATTTTCTTTCTAGTTCTTTTCACTTCACTCTGCATCAGTTCACATAAATCTTCCCAGATTTTTCTGAAATCATCCTGCTAGTCATTTCTTATAGCCCAATCATATTCCATTATAATCATATTCCACATCTTGTTCAGCCTGTCTCAACCTGTCCCATTCCAAATCATCCTCTACTCAACTGTCAAAGTGATTTTTGTAAAGCACAGATCTGACCAGTCCCCTCCTCCACACTCTGCCTCCCCAAAATCCAGTGGCTACCTACCCTCAAGGTTCAAATGTAAAGTCCTGTCTGGTATTTAAAGTCTTTTCCAACCTGAGCTTCTCAGTCTTCTATCTTACACCTTCTAAATTGCATTCCCCTCTACTGGCAAACTTGCTGTTCCTCCCTCCTTCCCATATGAACCTCCATCTCCTGGCTGGGTATTTTCATTGGCCATGCCCTAAGCATGTAATGTTCTCCCTCCTCACTTTCAACTCCTGGCTTTCCTGGCTTCCTTCAAAACTCAGATCAAATCTCACCTTTTGCAGAAGGTTTTTCCTAGTTCCTTGAGTCCAAATCTGGTCTCAGACACTTACTAGCTGTGTGACTTTGGGCAAATCACTTAACTCTGTTTACCTCAGTTTCCTCATCTGTAAAATGAGGAGAAGGAAATGGCAAATCACTTTAGTATCTTTGCCAAGAAAATCCCCAAGAGGGTCACAAAGAGTTGGAAATGACCAAAAATGACTAAACAACAAAAAAAAGCACTAGGATTCTAGGATCATAAAGATAGCAAATGACTGAGGTAGGAGGCAGCAGCTGGGGGCACAGAGGATAGAGCTCTGGGCCTGAAGTCAGAAACACTCACCTTCCTGATTTCAAATCTGGCCTCAGACACTTACTAGCTGTATGACCCTGAGTAAATCACTCAACCGTTTGTCTTGGTTCCTCATCTTTAAAACAAAACAAAAAAAAGCCAGAGAAGGAAATGGCAAACCACTCCAGTATCTCTTCCAAGAAAACTTTAAAAGGGGTCACAGAGAGTTGGACACGACTGAAAAAAAAAGCAAACAAACTTAACAACAAAAATGGCAGAGCCAGGAATCAAACTCAGGTCCCTTGTTACCAAATGTAGTGTTTGTTCCACTATACTGAGCTTCAATCTATCTATGGGTCCTAGTTCTGCCATCTGAGGTTAAACAAATCAAGTCTGGTTCCTCTTCTACCCAACAGCTTTTCAAATACCTGATGACAGCTGTATCTCCCTGCCTTCTCTAGAATTGTATGGTATGGTTTCATTTTTTCCTCCTGTTCTTGGTCTAAGTGTGTTCTACATGTTTTTAAGAAGTGTCATGAGGCGCAATGTTACTAGTGGTACTAGAGCATGGGTGGGGAATCTGTGGCCTCAAGCATGGCCCTCTGACTGAATTCAAACTCCATAGAACAAATCCCCTTAATAAAAGGATTTGTTGTGTAAAACCTGGACTCAGTCAAAAGGCTGTACCCAAGGACCTATAAGGCCACAAGAAGCCTCAAGGCTGCAAATTCCCCACACTTACACTAGACTGAGAATCAAGAGTCCTGGATTCTAGCCCTCACTCTTTGCTAACTACCCCATAATCTTAGGCCACAAGACTCTTTCTGCTCTATAAGTTAAGGGGAACTGACCAGATGATCAGAAAGATGACATCTATTTTTTTTTGAGGTAATCAGGGTTAAGTGACTTTGTCAGGGTCACACAGTTACTAAGTGTCTGAGGATATATTCAAACTCAGGTCCTCCAGACTCCAGGGCTGATAATCTATTCATTGTGTCACCTAGCTGTTCTCACAAAGGTAAGACATATTTCTATAATACACATAAAATTTGCAATCTAACTAGAAATCAGCTCTGTTTGGGCTGATCCCTGACAAGCTAAATAAAAATCATTCTCATCTAGCCAGATAAAAGCTTCTGATAGGCAATACTTTATCAGTCTGATTCCAGTGACCATCTGTACATTAAAACAATAAAACTGAACTTCACTAGAAATGTTTTATGAATTCGAATTTTCTCTAGTTCTGACTGGCCTCTTCCCTATAGCAAATCCTCACTATTTTAATCCAAAATGAGGAAGTACTCCTTGCAGGCCTGAAGTTTCCTCTTCAGCTGTTTATCTAATAGGCTATTTGCATGAAAATGAAATCACCACCCTCAGGTACAGCTTTAGTCTTAAACTGTATTTGCAGGAAAGGCACAGGCCTTTAAGGTCCAGGCTGCACCTCTTCTCTGGCCTTGTACAGGATCACACAGCTATTAAATATCAGAGGCTGGAATTGACTCGAAATTCAGCCCTCCATGCTTCCTTTAAACAAATATTATTTCTCCACAAAACAAGTTAGATCTAAAATGTTGTTCAGTCCTGTGTGACTCCTCATGACCCCATATGGGGTTTTCTTGGCAGATGCTGGAGTGGTTTGCCATTTCCTTTGCTAATTCAGTCTTCCTGACTTCAGCACTGGCACTCTGGGCACCGTGGCACCACCTAGCACCACCAGAGATCTAAAAAAAATAGGTACACTAATTAACACTCTTCTGGAATTGTAAATTGGTTCGACCATTCTGGAAAACAATTTGGAATCATGATTTTAAAAAGTGACTAAAATGTTCATATTCTGGGAATGAGAGACCAGTTCTCTGTATATGCTCCCTTCAACGTCATCTACCTGAGAATCCAGTGATCTCTGAAAAATTCCTGATGGCTGCCACTGAGAGACTGGACTCTTTTTCTGCCCATGCCCAAGCTCCTAGAGAGCAGGCATAAGTAGATACTATCCAAATATCAGAGAGCTCAGATCACTGTAATAGGAAGGGATCAGCTGAGGCAGGATGGGAAAAACTACTTCATAGAGGTTAGGCCAGTTTTTCCATTTTAAAAAGGCAAGAAAATAATCTTTCATACTTAACTGGTCCAGAGGAATAAAGCTTAAAACTTTAAATTGGGAACTGCTTGGGTCTGTCATGACCTGACAGAATGTGGAGGCAGGGAAAGTGTGCTCTAATGAATCAATGCAGCATTTTTGCTGAACATCCTTTCCAAGCTCTTGTGAGACAAACTTTTTTTGGGGGGAGGGATTACAAGTTAGTGTAATGTAATGCTGAGCAAAGGCAACTTCCCAAGGTTCAAAATACCAGCATAGGTGCTCTCCATTTAATTCAGTGAAAAATTAAGAACAGAAAAGATCAAAATATGACATCATTCAAAATACAGCATTTACTAAGTGTGATTCAATAATCTCCAAGTACTACCTGAATTAATCAAGTACTACCCCACCTCAGGACATTACATTCATTTAATCAATCACAAAGCCCTTGTTCTAAATATTACTCCACCCCTAGGCTGTACATTCATTTATTCCATCACAAAGTCCCTGTTCTCAAATGGAAATTAGTTTCCAATCATAAGCAAAGTACATTCATTTGTTCAATCACAGAGCACAAAAAGGTCAAAAGTTCCCCACTCCTGGATCACAATTGAATCTACTCCACAGTTACAACAAGCTTAAGCACAGCATTTAATACCCAAATGGAGGTCTTTTCTTCATCCTGACACTAGGCAAGTTCTCAGCAATCTTTGTTCCTGGGGAGACAAAGCTTAGCAAGGCCACAAGATACATTGCCAGTCTCTTCATTAATTCATTCTCTATCTGCAGAACAGTCCTAGGACCCCTGAAAACATTAGCAAAACCCTCCTACAGGATTTCTGTAAACATACAACAAGAAAATCCTTCTTCTGGGCTTCTGAACCAACATCAAGGTTCCAAGAATTCTGCAACAACAGCACTGTCCTTCACCAGTGGACAGTATTCACTCTCTGTCTGCAAAACAGTCTCAGTAGCTCTGAACCAACAGCAAGGTTCTCCAGGCTTCTACAACAACAGGAATGTCCTTCACCAGTGGACGGAATTCATTCTCTGTCTGCAGAACAGTCTCAGGAGCTCTGAACCAACAGCAAGGTTCCAATACCTCTGCAACAACAGGAATGTCTTTCACCAGTAGACAAATCTGGCAACACAACATCAAAACAGACAGACAAAGTACCAGCATAACAGCCATGTCTCCTCAGTCCTTGGCAGCTCTGGGTGGCAGCTCTCAAAAGTCCTGGGCAATTCAAAGTGGCCCTCAGCAATCCTCTCAGTCTCTCTCTGCCTCCAAGATGCTGCTTCCAAAAAGTTCTTCTGCCTCTCTCTTGTCTTGTGTGTCTCTAAATTTACGTCACCAGCTCCTCCCAGTTCAGCCCTCTCTTTTCACGTCCACAAGTCCATCCCACAAGTGGGATTAACAGGCTCTGGGTTTTAACACAATCAAACCAAAAACCAAGCCAATACAGGGAGGTCTTTAAATTACATTACTATTACAGTTAGATGGGAGAGGAGTGTCTCATATCTTTCCAGTTCTAAGCCTGAATCACCTACCCTTAATAAGGTCAACAGAACAACAACCCTTACTGCTGGGATCTGCCAAGTCAGAGGACTTACCCCACTCACCTTGTCCTTTCTTCTTCCTCCAGCCTAACCTAAGAAAGGCCTCTCAAGAGCAGATTGGACTCTTTATTTTATTTTTCTATTGGATGGAAGGAATGTACTTTGGAAGCACAGGTGAGCTGACCTGAAACACATTTGAGCATAATCCCTGAGCATAAAGCTGGTGTGCAAAAGAAACCAACCATGGGGAAAGTAATAGACATTTGCTAAAGTGTCTTGCAATCATAGATGGGAATCTATAGTAGCTATAGTCACACATTTTGCCAAAGCACAGTAGATTGTGCATATTAAACTAAACAAGCCCAGCCTCTGTAGAGCACAAAAAGTATGGAGAGGAAATTATCATCCAAGCTTAATGCTATAAATGGACTTAATTAATTTTAGGGAAGAATTCACATCAAAAATTGATTTTACATACCCAAACCTAATCAAAAGGGGAAAATTTTTTAAAATTGGCACTCATCAAGGACAAATTCACTCAGGTCTTCTAAAACCATACAGGTTGGTTTAGGAAGAAAAGTAACTGGCCAATTTTGTTTTCACCTAGTGAAGAGAAATCTCACTCTTTTTCTTTCTGATTCCTTACATATAGAGTTGCTGACATCTGGGTATTAAAAACCTAATCTAAGAAGCAGTGCTACCTGAGTGCAGAAGTGTGGGAGGGATAAATGGACAATGTGACCTCTCAAATTCCCTTTTAGCCTTATGTATATATTTATTCCACTTTGAACCTTAAGCCATTCAAATGTCAGGCTAGAAAAGAACCTTTTCTAAAGAATAAAATGACTAATTGTGAGTCATTGTTGCAGGTACTACACTCAACATCCTCAACTATCCTCCCAGTCACCCAGCCTCACAACCCAGGCATTATGCATGGCTTGATTCCATTGGCCCAAATCCCATCAATCCACAATCTGTTAATTTTACATTGATCAGAGCCCTTGTATATGACCCTGCTATCACCTTGTTATAGGTCCTCAATATCTCATACCTGGATTATTGCAATACCCTGATGACTGGTCTCCCTGCCTTCACTTTCTCTTAGTTTCAGTCCATCCTTTATTTGGCTGTCAAACTGTTCTTCCTAAAGTGCAGGTCTGCTCATACCTCTCCTCCCCCAACCCTATTCAATAAACTCTAGCATCTCTCTCTTACCTCCAGGAGCAAATATAAAATTCTGTTTGGCTTTTAGAGTTCTTCATAACCTGGTCCTATCCCACTTTTTCTGTCTTCTTATACTTTATTCACCCCAACATACTCTTCTACCTTGCATAAGATACTCCATTTCCCCATTCCTCATTTTCACTGTGTATCTCCCACGCCTGGAAAGCCCTCCCTCCTCATGGCTTCCCTTCCTTCAAGACCCCACCCAAATCTCAGCTCACCTCTGTGGACTGCCTTCCAATCTATCCTGTACATATAGCTTGTTTGTACATGGCTGTTTGCATATTATTTTCTCCATTAGACTGTAAGCTCCTTGAGAGCAGGGGCATTTTCCTTTCTTTGTATCCCCAGCACTTAGCACAGGGTCTGGCACATAATAGGTGCCTAATAAATGCCTGTTAACTCTCAAAAGCACCACCTTTGCACTTTCAAGGACTTAAAGTCTGAAAAGTCATCTGAGACAATGGCAACATCACTTTGGAACGGTATACTACATGATACTTCTCAAAGCCCATTCACAAATCTTATTTCATTTGATCCTGATGACAATCTTGTGGCATAAATATGGAGTGTTATTTTTCCCCTAATAATAATGGTAACCACTTTAAATAAAGCACTTTACAAATATTAGCTCATCTGATCCTCACAAAATCCCTGGGAAGCAAGTGTTATTATTATCATCCCTATTTTACAGATGATGAAACGGAGGCAGACAGAGGCTAACTGATTAACCCAGGGTGACACAATTAGTCTGTGGCAGATTTCAGTGAGAAATCTTCCTAACACCAAGTCCCAGGCTCTATCCACCGTGCCCCCCAGCTGCCCAACAAAGCCCTAACTTGTGGTAGATCTTTTAGTCCAATGAGTTTAAATCCTGGAAATCCTGGCTCTGCTACCCTCGACCAGGACAAATCACTTAGGCTTTCTGGGTCTTGTTTGAGTGAGGAAAGGGGACTAAGTAACCATAAAGGTTGCTTCAATTCTGTGTCTAAGAGTAGTAGGCTTGTTCCCCTGTGCTGGCCTGCCTCCCTGAAGACTGCAAATTTAATGCCCCAAAGCTGGGTGATAGTTCTATGTGAATCCTGGGCCTGGAATATTGGGCAGAGCAGTCAACACTTGAGTTGAGAAGGGCTTTCAGTCCTGTAGGAGGGAGGGATAACACCAACCTGATTCCTATTAGAAAAAAAAGTCCCTGAGCAAAGAGAAAATAAATGACTTCTGTTACCTTCTTCACTTTGCAACAGGTTAAGGGGCTAGATTGTCAAAAATTTACTTGTGTTGACACAAAAGTAACGAAAACTGGTCCATTTTCTCTCTAAAAGAGATAGACGCAGGCAGAGTAAAGATGGCAGAGTAGAAGCAGGTCCTACACGAAGCTCCAGCATCCACCTTCCCCAATTCATGTAAAAGGGGACTTTGAATAAATTTTGGAGCTACAGAACCCACAAAATGACAGAGAGAAGATAACCTCTGGCTGAGGACAGCCCGGCAGGAATCGGCCAGCGCAGCACTCTGGGAGCCAAGCCCAGGCCCGCATGAGCCAGAGGTTTTAGCCCCTGACTAGCCACAGGCTGGAGGGACTCCAGATTGTCAGCATCTGTAGCTGTCTCCAGTGCACTGTGGACTTTGGGACCCAGTAGTTGGGAGTGTGTTGCCGCTGAGAAGCCTTGGCTGTGCAGCCGAGCCCACACGGCAGTTTCAGCTCCTGGCCTGCAGAGTGTAGGGGGACCAAGTGACCAGTCTGGGGGTAATTGCTCTTGCTTTAACCTGCTTGGATCTGGATTGAAGTCTAGGGTGGAAGTCCTTGGGTGTGTATCCAGCTTGCCAGAGTGTGTGGAGGCCATAGAGAGGGCACCCAACTAATACCTCCAGCAGCTGAGAAAACCCAGGGTTTGGTACGAAGCTCCCCTTTCTGGTAGCAGAGTCCTACTGTGGCAAAAAGCCCAAAAGTCAAGTAATTGAGTGGCAACATGACCAAGCAAAAGAAACAAAGCAAACAGAAGAACCCAACATTAGATTCCTATTATGGGGACAAAAAGGAGCAAAGCATGGAGAGGAGGAAGAAAGTGAAGTCAGAATTCCTGCACCAAAAGCTTCAAAGGAAAATACAGGCTGGTTACATGCCATAGAGGACCTTAAGAAGCAGATAGAGAAGTAGAGGAAAAATTGGGAAGAGAATTGAGAACAATGAAAGAAAATTATGAAATGAGAGTCAACAGCCTGACTGAGGAAAATAACACCTTAAAAAACAGACTAACTCAAATGGCAAAAGAGGCTCAAAAAGGCAAGGAGGAGAAGAATGCCTTAAAAAGCCTAATTTGCTAGATGGAAAAAGAATCTCAAAAGCTCACTGAGGAGAATCATTGCTTCAGAATTAGATTGGAGCAAATGGAAGCTAATGACTTTATGAGAAATCAAGATGTTGTTAAACAGATCCAAACAAATGAAAGAATAGAAGGCTATGTGAAATATCTCACTGGAAAAATCACCGACTTGGAAAATAGATCCAGGAGAGATCATTTAAAAATTACTGGACTACCTGAAAGCCATGATCAAAGAAAGAACCTAGAAATCATCCTCCAAGAAATCCTCAAGGAAAACTGCCCTGATGTTTTAGAACCAGAGGGCAAAACAGAGGTTGAAAGAATCCACCAATCACCTCCTGAAAAAGATCCCAAAAAGAAAACTCCTAGCAATATTATAGCCAGGTTCTGGAATTTCCAGATTAAGGAGAGAATATTACAAGCAGCCAGGAAGAAACTATTTGAATATTGTGGAAACACAATCAGGATAACCCAGGATCTGGCAGCTTCTACACTGAGGGATCGAAGGGCTTGGAATGTGATATTCCTGAGGTCAAAGGAGCTGGGATTAAAACCAAGAATCACCTACCCAGCAAAACTGAGTATCATGTTTCAGGGGAAAATATGGTCATTCAGTGGAATAGAGGACTTTCATGCATTCTTGATGAAAAAACCAGAGTTGAATAGAAATCTGACATTCAGATACGAGAAGCAAGAGAAGCATGAGAAGGTAAATAGGGAAAAGAAATCATAAGGAACTTATCAAAGTTGAACTATTAACATTTCTACGTGGAAAAATGATAATTGTAAGTGATGAAACATTTCTCAGTATGAAAATAGTTGAAGGGAATATATATATATATATATGTATATGTCTACATATGAGGGTATATGGGCATATGAATACATATGTGATTGTGTGTATGTATACTTACAGGTATACATAGATAGAGGGCACAGGACCAATTTAATAGGAAGGGATGATACTTAAAAGGGGAAATTAAGAGGTGAGAGAGGAACATAATGAGAGGAGATGGGGAAAGACAGAATGGGGTAAACTATCTCATAAAGAAGAGGCAAGGGAAAATGGTTACAATGGAGGGAAAGAATAGGAAGGCAAAAGGGAATGAGTCAACCTTATTCTCATTGAATTTGGCTTGGGGAGGGAATGAAATACACACTAAATAGGGTACCTCACCCTACAGAAGAGTAGGGGGAAGGGGATGAGAGCGAGGATGATGGAAAAGAGGGCAGGCTGGGGGTGAGGGAAGTTGTAAGCACCCACTTTTGAAAAGGGATGGGATCAAAGTAGAGAACAGAACAAGTGGGAAGTGGGATAGGAGGGAGGGTAATATAGTCAGTCTTTTTCAATATATCTACTATGCCATTGTTTTGCATTAGCCACACATGTACAACCTACACTGAACTGCTTATCTTCCCAGTAAGGGAGGGTGACAAGAGAGGAAGGGAATGAATCTGGAATTCAAAGTTTTAAAATCATATGTTTAAATATATATATACACTATTATTAATACTATTTTACATGTAATTGGGAAATAAGATATACATGCACTGGCACATAGAGATCCACCATACTCTACTGGAAAAGTCGAAAGGGGTATGGGAGAAAATATGGTAGAGAGCAGATTGGAGGAGGGGATATCCTGTGGGACTGTTATTTTGGGTCGGTGGGCAGGGGAAAAATGCGGAGAAAATTTGTAACTCAAAATCTGGCAAAAATGAATGATGTAAATCAGAAGTTAATAAAGCATTGGAAAAATGAAAAAAAAATAAAAGAGATAGACGTGTTCTCTTTATGACAATTCGTGATTTTTCCCCCTCTAGTCTTCATGGGCCAGATTTCTTTCAGAGTAGAGAGTTCTAATTTGTTTCTCTCTGAAAGGTCTTTTAGAATCTTAAAGGAAGTTGTTAGGATGAACTTGGTATGTATGTGTTTGTGTGTATATATATATATATATATGTATTGTATACACAGATACATATATAACATGTATCCACATTTGTGTGTGTGTGTGTGTGTGTGTAGTTCGCTTATTGAGGTAGCTGGGTGGTACAATGGATAAGAACACTGAGCTTGGAATCAAAAAGACTTGAGTTTAAATCTTGCTGTGGCAAAAATGAAAGAAGGAGGGAAGAGAGAAGTGAGGAAGGGAGAGAGGGAGAGAGGGAAGGAAGGAAAGAAAGAAGGATGGAAGGGGAGAGAGAAAGGAAGGAAGAAAGAGAGAAAGGAAAAGAGAAAGGAAGAAAGAGAAAGAAAGAAGGAAAGAAAGAAAGAAGGAAAGAAAGAAAGAAAGAAAGAAAGAAAGAAAGAAAGAAAGAAAGAAAGAAAGAAAGAAAGGAAGAAAGGAAGGAAGGAAGGGAGGAAGGAATAGAGAGAGAAAGGAAGGGAGAGAGAAAGGAAGGGAGGAGGGAGGAAGGAAAGAAAGGAAGAAAGAAAGAAAAAAGAGAGAGAAAGGAAGGAAGAAAGAAAGAAAGAAAGAAAGAAAGAGAGAGAGAGAAAGGAAGGGAGGAGGGAGGGAGGAAGGAAGGAAAGAAAGGAAGAAAGAAAGAAAAAAGAGAGAGAAAGGAAGGAAGAGAGAAAGGAAGAAAGGAAGGAAGGAAGGAAGGAAGGAAGAAAGAAAGAAAGAAAGAAAGAAAGAAAGAAAGAAAGAAAGAAAGAAAGAAAGAAAGGGAGAGAGAAAGGAAGGGAGGAGGGAGGGATGAAGGAAGGAAAGAAAGGAAGAAAGAAGAGAGAGAAAGGAAGGAAGGAAGGAAGGAAGGAAGGAAGGAAGGAAGAAAGAAAGAAAGAAAGAAAGAAAGAAAGAAAGAAAGAAAGAAAGAAAGAGGGAGTAAGGAAGAGAGAAAGGAAGGAAGGAAGGAAGGAAGGAAGGAAGGAAGGAAGGAAGGAAG
>NW_027187380.1:16399781-16458714 GCF_028583685.1 Petaurus breviceps papuanus | reverse complement strand
AAGGAAGGAAGGAAGGAAGGAAGGAAGGAAGGAAGGAAGGAAGGAAGGAAGAATTGCTTAGGAGTTGTGGGGACTGTGGACCTTCACATACCAATGGTATTAGACTACCTATCTGCACAGGACCTCTAGTGAAGACAATACACAAATGAAATGCATCCCTAAAATTGTTTGTCACTTATTTGGAACTCAGATACATTTAGGGCACTGTTTCTCAAAGAAACAAAGTTCTAAATAGTAGTCAGGTTTTCACAAAAGGCTATTTTATAAGCTGCCTGAAAAACTGAATCTTTAAAATGAAAAACAGAAAACAATACAATAAGAGGATTGAACTAACTGGCTTGTAAGGTGTCCTATTAATTCTATGAGTCTACGAAAAAATAGCAAAAAAAAATATAGAGAGAAATAGTTTTAAACTCATACTGAATTTTGGGAATTGAAGAAAAGTATGTTGAACTGGGAGAGGGTAAGGAAGCAAACAAGCAGTTAACAAGGATTTATTTAGCACTTGCTCCTTGACAAGCGTAGTGCTGGGTGCTGAGTATACAAAGACAAAATGCAGCCACTGCTCACAGGAAGATTATAGTCTATTAGAGGAGATAATGTATGTATTGAGGCATAAACAAAATAAATACTAGGGAATGGAGGTAAGGTCACTAGCAACTTTGGGAGGGATCAGGGTTGGCCTCAAGGTGATCCTTGGACTGAGGTTTGAAAGACACAAGGATTCTACAAGCCAGAGGTAAGGAAGGAGTGCATTCTCAGGCACAAGGCACAGTGCTGTGTTAGAAGAACAGCAAGGCAGCCAGGCTGACTTAACCGAAACGTCAAGGAAGGCTGGAAGAGAAGGTGCGTACCACATTAAGACTTCTAAAAGTCAAAGAGAGAAGTTTAGATTCAATCCTAAAGGCAACAGGTAGTCATTTGAGTTTACTGAGTAAGGGAATGATGTTGTCAGACTTGCAGGCAGCTTCATGGAAGACGAAAGGAGAGAAAGAAGTGGGAAAACCAATTTACAAGGCTATTGAAATAGTCTAAGAGTGAGGTGATGAGGGGATGCCATGTGACTAGAGAGAAAACAACAGATGGGAGAGATGTTGCAGAGGTAGAATCAATAAGATTTGGCAGCTAATGAAGTATGTGTAGTGAGGGAGAGTGAAGGGATGAGAATAATGCTGTGGTTATGAATCTGGGTAATAGAAGGATGGTGGTGATTTCTATAGTAATGGGGAAGTTTGAAGAGGGACAGATTTAGTGGGAAAGATAGCTAGGGCATCCCCTCACTCAAAGAATGCCAACTAAACTGTCCATGCCATAGGTCAAGCGCCTCCCTCAAATCTCTCAAGTTATTCATTGCCCAGTCCCTCAATTTGTCCCTCTCAGAGGGAGGAAAAGGATTATTAGATTATTATTATTATTATTGTTGTTACAAAGAGTTGGAAAATAATGGGGTATCTTGAATTACCTTTGAATTTCCAAAAATAAAATCCTATCTTCTTAAGAAAAGAATTATGGGATATCTGACTCAAATTCAAAATTTTCAAAAAGAGGTCATTTTTATTATACAAAGAGAGGTATGTATGTTTAAATTTCCAAATCTGCAAAATTGATTCCTCTTTAACTAGTAAGAAAGAGAAGGATCTACATCTATTTTTATACAAAAAAAGGTTTAAATAATTAAAAGAGCAATGTAAAACTCAAAACTCTAGCTGTCCATTTTGGATAAGGAAGGCCTCTAATTTGTTCCACACAATCAACCTATCTTTTTGTTTTGTTTTTTAAAGAAGAAAAGAAAGTTGTCAATGACAAAATCCTTTACTATCCTGTCTAGCTCCTCAAGGAAAAACAAGAGAATCTGTGGCTTGGTGTCCTTGGCAACCTTATCTTTCCTGAAGCATCCTTCTCTTTTTTTCTTATTTAATAATTTACTTTTTTACCAATTAAATGTAAAAACAATTTTAACATTTTTTTCCAAATTTTGAGTTACAAATTCTGTCCCTCCCTCCATCTCTTACTCCCCTTCACTGACAAGGCAATCAATTTGACATAGGCTATACACATGTAACCATGCAAAACACATTTACATGTAAGTTATTTTGTAACATAAACCACAGACAAAAACCCCAAGGAAAAGAAAAGTAAAGAAAAAGTATCTTTGATCTGCACTCAGGCTCTTCCAGTCCATCTGGAGATGGACAGCCCCTTTCATTATAAATCCTATAGAACTGCCTTGGATCACCGCATTGCCAAGAATAGCTAACTTATTTATAGATCATCATATAATGTTGTTATTGTATATAATGTTCTCTTGTTTCTGCTCATTTCACTTTTCATCAGTTCATGTAAATCCATGTTTTTCTGAAAGCATCTTGCTCATCATTTCTTAAGGGAGAATAGCATTCCAGCACAATTATATAAAACAACTTGCTCAATCATTCCCCAGCTGATGGACATCCCCTGAATTTCCAATTTGTTGCCACAACTAAAAGAGCTGCTATGAATATTTTTTGTACACATAGGTCCTTTTCCTTTTTGTTTTTTGTCTTTTTTTATCACTCTGGGGTACAGACCTAGTAGTAGTATTGCTGGATCAAAGGTTTTTATGGTTTTACAGTCCTTTGGGCATAACTCCTAATTTCTCTCCAGAGTGGTTAAATCAGCATACAACTTCCCCAATAGTACATGAGTTATTTAATTTTCTCACATCTCCTGCAACATTTGTCATCTTCCTTTTCTGTCATATTAGCCAATCTGGTAGGTACAAAGTAGTAGTTCAGAGTCATTTTAATTTGCATTTCTCTCATCAGTAGTGTTTTAGAGCCTTTTTTTCCTTCATGTAACAATAGTTTGATAATTTTGTCTGAATACTGCCTATACATATTCTGACCATTTACCAATTGAAGAATGGTTCTTATTTTCATAAATTTGGAGTCTTTTTTTAGATTTAGAGCCTTTTTTATGTAACCAGTTTGATTATTTTGTCTGAACACTGCCTATTCATATTATTTGACCATTTACCAATTTTCTATAACTTTGAGAAATGAAATCCTTATCAAAGAAATGCATTGTAAAAAAATTTTTTTTCGCGATTACCAACTCTATGTTTCCCTTCATCCTACTTTCCCATTTATCCTACTCTCTCTCTCCTCCTTTTAACCTGTTCTGACTTTTTTTCCCTCCAAACTTACCTTCCTTCTATCAGTTCCCCTTCCCTTTTCTTATCCCATTTCCATTCTACCTTAGTTTATGGTAAGATAGATTTCTATACCCAACTGAGTGTGTACATTAATTCCCTCTTTGAGCCAATTCCAATGATAATAAGGTTCATGTACTCCTCTCCCTGCTTCCCCCATTTTTCTTTCCACTGTAAAATTCTTTTGGGCGATTTTTTTGTGACAAATAATTTATCCCATTTTACCTCTCCCTTTCCCCTTCTCCCATTGCATTCTTATTTTTCATTCCTTAATTTTTTTTTAGATAGTCATACCATCACATTCAACTTACACCTCTACTTTCTGTCTATGTGTACTCCTTCTAACTGGCCTAATAATGAGAAAAATTTTAGGAGTTATAAATATGATTTTCCCACATAGGAATATAAACAGTTTAACCATAACTCTTATGATTTCTCTTTCCTGTTTATCTTTTTATGCTTCTTTTGCATCTTGTATTTAAAAGTCAAATTTTCTATTCAGCTCTGGTCTTTTCATCAGGAATGCTTGAAATTCCTCTATTACATTGAAGATCCATTTTTATCCCTGAAAGAATATACTCAGTTTTGGTGGGTAGATGATTCTTGGTTGTAATCCTAGCTCTTTTGCCCTCTAGAACATCATATTCCAAGCCCTCTGATTGTTTACTATAGAAGCTGTTAAATCTTATGTTATCCTAACTGTGGCTCCACAATATTTGAACTGTTCCTTTTTGGCTACTTACAGACTCTTCTCCTTGATCGGGGGGGGAGGGGGGGTCTGGAATTTGGCTATAACATTCCTGGGAGTTTTCACTTTGGGATCCCTTTCAGGAGGTGGTCAGTGGATTCTTTCAATTTCTGTTTTGCCCTCTAGAATGTCAGGGCAGTTTTCTTTGATAACTTCTTGAAAGAAGATGTTTAGGTTCTTTTTTTGATCATGGCTTTCATGCAGTTCAATAATTCTTAAATTATCTTTCCTGGAACTCTTTTCCAGGTCATATATTTTTCCAATGAGATATTTCACATTATCTTCTATTTTTTCAATTCTTTTGATTTTGTTTGATTGTTTCTCAAGGTCTCACAAAGTCATTAGCTTCCATTTGACCAATTCTAACATTTAAGGGATTATTTTCTTCAATGAGTTTTTGCACCTCCTTTTCCATTTCATCAATTCTACTTTTTAAGGAGTTCTTCTCTTTAGTGAAAATTTATATATCTTTTTCTACTTGGCAAGTTTTGCTTTTCAAGACATAAATCACTTTACTGAATTTTTGTGTCTTTTTTACCATTTGGTCTATTCTGTGTTAATTTCTTCAGTATGTGTGTGTGTGTGTGTGTGTGTGTGTGTACCTCCTTTACCAATATTGACTCCTTTTTTCCTGATTTTCTTGTCCCACTTTCATTTCTCTTTCCAATTTTTCCTCTACCTCTCTTATTTGATTTTTAAAATCCTTTTTGAACTCTTCCACGGCCTGAGACCAATTCATATTTTTCTTTAAGGCTTTAGATGCAGGAATTTTGACTTTGTTGTTTTCCTCTGAGTGTTTTGATGTTCCCTGTCATAATACTAACTTTATATGGTCAGAACTTTTTTTTGTTTGCTCATTTTCTAGCCTATTTCTTGACTTTCAACTGTCTGTTAAAGTGGGGCTCTGCCTCCCAAGTGGAAGGGGCACTGTCCCAAGCTTCAGGTTTTTGTGAAACTGTTTTCAAAGGTAATTCTGGGGACCTTCAAGTTTCAGGCTCTTCTAGGTGTTATGACCTAGTAAGAGGTGCATTTGCTACTTTGCTATAATGTGTACTGGTTTGTGAGCGACCATAAACACTCTTTTCAATGCTGGAACTTTGATCAGGGTCCCTGCTGTATTGCAGTTGCAAGTTCTGGTTGCTAGTGTTCCTCCTTGCACTGGGGCTATAGAGTAAGATAGATTTCCATACCTAATTGAGTGTGTATGTTATTCCCCCCTTAACCTAAATCTGATGAGAGTAAGGGTCACTTATTCCCTCCTACCTCCCCCCTCTTCCCCTCCATTGTAAAAACTCTTTCTTGCCTCTTTTATGCAAGATGATTTACTATATTCTACCTCTCCCTTTCTCCTTCTCCCAGTAGATTCCTCTCTCCCCTTAATTTCATATTTTAGATATCATCCCTTCATCTTCAACTCACTTTGTGCCCTCTGCCTATACATACATGCACATATATATCTACATACATATGCAAACATATATACATACACATACATATGTATTCCCTCCAACTACTCTAATAATGAGAAAAGTCTTATGAATTACAAATATCATCTTCCCATGTAGGAATGTAAACAGTTCAGCTTTAATAAGTCCCTTATGATTTCTCTTTCCTGTTTACATTTTAAAGCTTCTCTTGATTCTTGTATCTGAAAGTCAAATTTTCTACTCAGCTATGGACTTTTTATCAAGAATGCTTGAAAGTCCTCTATTTCATTGAATATCCATTTTTCCCCAAGTATTATACTCAGTTTTTCTGGGTAGGTGATTCTTGGTTTTAATCCTAGCTCCTTTGACCCCTGGAATATCATATTCCAAGCCCTCTGATCCTTTAATGTAGAAAGCTGCTAAATTTTGTGTTCTCCTGATTATATTTCCACAATACCTGAATTCTTTATTTCTGGCTGCTTGTAACATTTTCTCCTTTATCTGGGAACTCTGAAATTTGGCAAAACTATCCCTAGCAGTTTTCCTTTGGGGATCTCTGTCAAAAGATGATCTGCAGATTCTTTTAATTTCTAGTTCTAGACTATCAGGACAATTTTCCTTGATATTTTTTTTTCCTGAGGAGAGACAGGAGGACCCAGAGATGTGGGAACCAGGGGTACAGGGGAGATGAAGGAGTTGGCCTGCCGCTACCCAATGCCCCGGCCCAAGATCTGCTTGCCACATAGATGATTTGTCATGAATGCAACCATATAAAAACATAAGTTATGAAAAACACAGTCATGATGTGGCCCCTGGGCCCCTCACTCACCCACAGGAGGGCACTGGGGCTTGGGGGTGGAGGACAGAGGACGAGGGAAGGGGCTAAGGGGTGCAGCTCCCCAGGGTGGGCTGGGCCGGCCAAGGTGGGAGGCCTGGAGCAGTTGGGCTGGCTGGGGCAGGGGCCCAGAGGATTGGCCTACGGGGCCAGCTCAACGCATCCAGTAGTCAGTGGAGGCAGGAGAGCTCACACAACTGGCCTTTGAAGTCCAGATTGATGGTGAAGTCTAGGTCTCGATTGTTCTTGGCATTGGGTTGCATGAAAATGGTGCCAAAGATCTCCTCACCCATCTTCACTGTGAGGTAATTCTCCATGTAGAAGACAGTTTGCTTCCATTGTGTGTAAGGTGACTCAGGGCTTGTGGAGGTTCCTGTGCGCTTATGGCAGCAGATGAACTCAATGTTGAAGTAGGTGACCAGGGCATGGACACAGTTGGTCCTCTTCACTTGCAGACAGAAGGGGGAGGTGAAGGTCAGGTCATGCACGCATACGATGTAGATGTCCACCTCCTTGATGAGGGCACACAGTGTAGATGTCCACCTCCTTGATGAAGTAGGCATTAGTGACTAGCTGTAAGGGTTATGGGATTTAAAGATCTTCCATGCCCCATTGGACTTGCTGACGTAGCAGGAAGGGGCAGAGCAAGATGAAGTGGAAGCCAAGCTAGAGTTCCTGCAGTGGCTAGCAGTGTTGGCAACGGCGGCAGCAGCAGCAGAGGCAGCAGCAGCGGAAGTGTGAATCCCTTTTTGAGTCAGCCAGAATTTCTGCTAAGGACTCCTGCTGAGGACTTCCAGGGACCAGAGCTCCTGGGAGAACGCTTCCTGGACGTTGGGTGGTTGCTGTGAGTGGGGAGAGGAGGACCTTTGTGTGAGGTAGCCTGTTCTGTTTTAAAGGCTTGAGAATGTGGGTGCTTTCTACTTTATCTGCCTGTGACAATTTCATAACTACTCTGATGGCTTTGACTTTCTGGTTTTGGGACTCAGTCTTTTGGTGTTTTAATAAATGTTCTCTCTTCATCCCCCATATAGCAAGCCTGATATATTTTGTGATTGATAACTACATCAACATATTTATGATTTCCATAGGCATTGTGAATATTGCATTGCTGATACACTAGCTGCTTAGGGTCAACCACATCAATGAGAGGCTCCTTGATGGCAATGTTCTTGATACAAGACATGTCAAAGCCACAGACGTTCTCCCACCAGTGAATCTTGTAGTCCTTGTACTGCCGGTCCTTGATGGCGGTCATGTACAGTGTTGCCCAGTCTGGGAAGATGAGCCCATCGGGGGCCAGCCACTTGTCTCGGGCATGCAGGACAGTGTTGGGCATGGACCTGTAGAAGAGGCAGTAGCCCATCCACTCGCTAATGATCACATCCACCTTGTCCATAGGCAGCTCCACCTCCTCCACCTTCCCTTTGATGATGGTCACCACGTGGTCAAGTTTGTTGGCCTTGACAATCTTGATGGCATAGTCAGATATGCTGGAGCACTCAATCTCAATGACCTTCCAGGCCCCAGCCTTGGCAGCAAACATGCAGAGGATGCCGGTGCCTGAGCTGACATCCAGCATCACCTTGTCCTTGGACACGTGGCAGTTATAGAACATGGAATTGCGGTAAGTGAGCGTCCACTCCTCATCTTTCAGCATCTCCTCATGGATGCCAAAATGGACATAGGAGTCGAAGTAATAATCCTTGGACGTCATGTCCTCAGCATTGGGCTTCTTGCTGCTCTCGGGCTATGCACAGGACACCTCCATGATGCAGTTCATGGCCTCGGCTGCCGCCGCCATCTTCTCTTCCCCCGATTTGCCCCCCGTTCTTTGAGATTTACATGGCTTTCAAGTAGTCCAATAATTTTAAAATTATCTCCCTGGATCTATTTACCAAGTCAGTGGTTTTTCCAAAGAGATATTTTACATTGTCTTCTATTTTCTCATTCTTTTTTTTTTTATAATTTCTTGTTTTCTCATAAAGTCATTGGCTTCCATTTGCTCCATTCTAATTTTGAAGAAATTATTTTTTCAGTGAGACTTTTGATCTCCTTTTCCATTTGGCCAATTTTATAAGGGCATTATTCTTCTCACTGGCGTTTTGGACCTCTTTTACCATTTGGGTCAGTCTATTTTTTTTTCATTTTTTGAATGCTTTATTAACTTCTGATTTACATAATTAATTTTTGCCAGATTTTGAGTTACAAATTTTCTCCCTGTTTTTCCCCTGCTCAACACCCCAGAATAGCAGTCCCACAGGATATCCCCTCCTCCAATCTGTTCTCTCCCATATCTTCTCCCATACGCCCTTAGACTTTTCCAGTAGGGCATGGTGAATCTCTATACCCCAGTGCCCGTATATCTTCTTGCCCAATTAAATGTAAGACAGTATTAATAATAGTGTGTGTGTGTGTATAATTTTAAACACTTGATTTTAAAACTTTGAATTCCAGATTCATTCCCTTCCTCCCTTGTCACCCACCCTTACTGGGAAGATAAGCAATTCAGTATAGGTTGTACATGTGTAGCTAATGCAAAACATTAACACAGTAGATATATTGTAAAAGACTGACTATATTTCCCTCCCTCCTATCCCACCTCCCACTTGTTCTATTCTCTACTTTGATCCCATCCCTTTTCAAAAGTGAGTGCTTCCAACTTCCCTAATCCCCAGCCTGCCCTCCCTTCCATCATCCCCCCTCTAATCCCCTTCCCCCTACTCTCCTGGAGGGTGAGATACCCTATTTAGTGTGTATTTCATTCCCTCCCCAAGACAAATAAAGTTGACAAATAAGACAAATAAGGTTGACCCATTCCCTTTTGCCTTCCTATTCTTCTCCTCCATTGTAACCCTTTTCCCTTGCCTCTTCTTTTTTTTTTAAGCAATTGGGGTTAAGTAACTTGCTCAAGGTTACACGGTCAGTTATTTCTGGGTGCAGTGCTAAATATCTAAGCCCGGATTCGATCCCCAGGTCATCCTGACACTGGGGCCGGTGCTCTTACTCGCTGAGCCACCTGGCCGCCCAAAACCTTGCTTCTTCTTTATGAAATAGTTTACCCCATTCTGTCTCTCTCCATCTCCTCTCATTGTATTCCTCTCTCACCTCTTAATTTCCCCTTTTAAGTATCATCCATTCCTATTAAATTGGTCCTGTGCCCTCTATCTATGTATACCTGTAAGCATATATACACACTGTCACACATGTATTCATACGCATGTATACCCTCTGAGATATATATATATATTCCCTTCAACTATTTTCATACTGAGAAAAGTTTCATCAGTTACAATTATTGTTTTTCCATGTAGGAATGTTAATAGTTCAACTTTGATCAAGGGCTTATGATTTCTTCCTGTTTACCTTATCAATCTTCTCTTCCTTCTTGTATCTGGATGTCAAATTTTCTATTCAACTCTGGTTTTTTCATTAAAAGCTCTTGAAAGTCCTATATTCCACTATTTTCCCCTGAAAGATGATACTCAGTTTTGCTGGGTAGGTGATTCTTGGTTTTAATCCCAGCTCCTCTGCCCTCTATACCCTTTAATCCCTCAGTGTAGAAGCTGCCAGATCCTGGGTTATCCTGATTGTGTTTCCACAATATTAAAATTGTTTCTTCCTGGCTGTTTGTAATATTCTCTCCTTGGTCTGGGAATTACGGAACCTGCCTATAATATTCCTAGGAGTTTTCTTTTTGGGATCTTTTTCAGGAGATTATCAGTGGATTCTTTCAACCTCTATTTTGCCTATTGGTTCTAAAACATCAGGGCAATTTTCCTTGAGAATTTCTTGGAGGATGATTTCTAGGTTCCTTCTTTGATCGTGGCTTTCAGGTAGTCCAATAATTTTTAAATTATCTCTCCTGGATCTATTTTCCAGGTCGGTGGTTTTTCCCATGAGATATATCACATTGCCTTCTATTCTTTCATTTGTTTGGATCTGTTTAATAGCATCTTGATTTCTCATAAAGTCATTAGCTTCCCTTTGCTCCAATCTAAATCCAAGGGAACAATTCTCCTCAGTGAGCTTTTGAGATTCTTTTTCCATCTGGCAAATTCGTCTTTTCAATTTCCTCTCCTCATTGCCTTTTTGAGCCTCTTTTGCCAACAGAGTCAGTCTGTTTTTTAAGGTGTAATTTTACTCAGTCAGGCTGTTGACTCTCATTTTGTAATTTTCTTGGATCATTCTCACTTCTCTTCCCAATTTTTCCTCCACTTCTCTTATCTGCTTTTTAAAGTCCTCTATGGCCAGTAACCAGCTCATATTTTCCTTTGAAACTTTTGGGGCAGGAGTTCTGACTTCACTGTTTTCCTCCTGTTCCATGCTTTGCTCCTTTTTGTTCCCAAAATATAAGTCCAATATTGGAGTCTTCTGTTTGTTTTGCTTCCTTTGTCTGGTCGTGTCGCCCCTCAGTCACTTGATCCCTGGGCTTTTTGCCACAGTAGGACTCTGAGACCAGACAGGGGAGCTTTCCTCCCAAACGCTGGGGTTTTCTCAAATGCTGGAGGTATTAGTTGGCCCTCTCTGTGGCCTCCAAACACTCTGGCAAGCTTGTCACGCACCCCAGGACTTCTACCCTAGACAGCAATCCAGATCCAAGCAGGTTCAAGCAAGAGCAATTACCCCTCAGACTGGTCGCTTGGTCCCTTTACACTCTGCAGGCCAGGAGCTGAAGCTGCAAAGTGGCACCAGAGAAGCGTCTCAGCAGCTTCTTGCCCTGGGGGCAAAAGGTGACACACTCCCAACTGCTGGTCCCAAAGTCCACACTGCACTGACCTCTCGCTTTGTCCTTTGCATTTATTTGTTGATGAATCTGGAAATGGCCACAGCTGCTGGTGATCTGGAGTCCCTCCAGCCAGTGGCTGGTCAGGCCCGCCCTGGGGCTAAAACCTCAGCTCGCAAGTGGCTGGGCTCGACTCTCAGAGTGCTGCGTTGGCCACTTGCTGCCAGCCTGCTGGGCTCTCTTCAGTGGGAGGTCTCCTTCTCTTTGTCGTTTTATGGGTTCTGCAGCTCCAAAGTTTGTTTAGAGAACCCTTTTTACATGGATTGGGGAAGGTGGAAGCCAAAGCCCCACAGAGGTCCTGCTTCTACTCCGCCATCTTGACTCTGCCCCCCTAATCTATTTTAAGATGTTATTTTCTTCAGTATCTTTTTGGGTCTCCTTTAGCAAGTTGTTGGCTCATTTTTTTTTCATTATATTCTTGTATCACTCTTATTTCTCTTCTCAATTTTTCCTCTACTTCCCTTACTTGATTTTCAAAATCTTTCTTGAGCTCCTCCATGGCCTGTGAGCAGTTCGTATTTTTCTCAGAAGTTTTTAATGTAGTAGCTTTGACTTTGTTGTCTTCTTCTGGTTGTATGTTTTGATCTTCCTTTTCACCAAAGTAAGATTCTAAACTTTGATCATTTTTCCAGTGAATAACTTGACTTTTGAGCTCTTTTTTACTGTAGGACTCTGCTTCCATTGTGGAGTGTGTACTGTCCTAAGCTTCAGAGGTTTTGTGCAGCTGTTTTCAGAGATATTTCCAGGGACCTGTAAATTTTCCAATGTGGTATGATCAAAGAAGAGGTATTTACTCCTCTTCTGGTCTGTTCTCTAGTCTGTGAGCAACCAGAAGCACTCTCTTCTGCCTTGGAACTGTGAGGAGGATTCCCTCTCCACCAATGCCACAAGCTCCACTACATCAGTGCTCCTCCTCACCCCAGGACCACCATCCAAAACAGTGACCCAGATCCAAAATTGGGTAAAGCAAGAGAATCCTGTCTCATTGCTAGCAAAGAGATCCCTGTAATCTCCCTCTGATCAGTTGCTTGATCCCTCCACTGCCTGTGTTGAGTTCCAGAAGCAGCCACTTTTGCTACTGCCACCACCACCTTTACCACTCAGGGCTGGTGCCAGACAACACTCCTTTCTCACCCAGTTCTGACAGACCTTTTCTACTAACCTTCCAAGTTGTCTTTGGCATTTGTGGGTTGAGAAGTCTGAAAACCACCACAGCTACCAGTGAGTCAGAGCACTGAGCCCTGCTTTAGGTTTGCTGGGGGTTTGGTCTGTGCTAGCACTGGCTATGCTAGACTGTACTTCCAGTCTGGTGCAACAGACCTTTCCTGTTGACCTTCCAGGTTGTCTTGGGCTGGAAATTTGTTTCAAAATTAGCCATTTTGTGGGTTCTGGGGCTCTAGAATTTGTTTAGAATCAATTTTTACAGGTATTTTGAGGGATTCAGGGGAGAGTTTGAGCAAGTCCCTGCTTTTACTCTGCCATCTTGGTTCCACCTCTCCATTCTTCCCTTTTCTATAAACAACAAGGTCTTTCTCTGAGTTAGCAAAAGATGAAACCTAAACCTGTGTAGGATTTAGTGGTCACTGCTGATGTGGTCAACTTCCTCTCTAAAGGACAGTGAGAATACCCCCATCCTGTCTCTAAACAGCTCCCCCACTGAGTTAGCATAATGCTTGGAATTTCTGCAATCCATTCCTTTGATTTAAGCAATGCCCTCTTTCTGACAGTGTTTGCAGTATTATCTTCCTAATACCTTAGAGTTTTCAAAAAGAAGTCAGAGCAGCTCACAAGTACAGGATTCCTAGAGACAAAAAGGAAGGAAAAGGAAAAGAATAGGAAAGGGGAATATGGGGAAGTTACTTGATCCCCCCACTGCCTGTGTCAAGAGTTCCAGAAGCAGCCACTGCTGCTTCTGCCACCACCACCACCACCTCCACCACTCAGGGCTGGTGAAGGGGAATATGCAGAAGGAAAGCACCTAGGAAGAACTTGTCCTATATGTCACATTTTCTCCCTCACAGAAGCCTGAAGTTGTAGAAAAGAAAATGATGAAAAGAAGATAAAAGGAAGCCATACTCCAATCTGACAGTGTTTGGCACTTAAGATGAGGACAACATCCGTGAATGAGACCTAGTCATTTCTGTGGAAAGCCACATCCTCAAACATCTCAGTGCCAGGCAGGAGCGGGAGAGAAAAAGATCATAGGAAAGATAATTCAATCAATCAGCATTTATGAAGTGTCTACTATGTGCTAGGCAGTGTGACAGGAAATGGGGACACAAACAGCAAAAATAAAGCAATTTCTTCTCACAAGGAAATGATCGAGAAAATCCAAAAATGACTGCTTTGTATTTTAATTAGTGTATGAGAAAAATGTTATACAATTAATGTTATGCAACTTAAACAAAGCAGAATTTGGGATACTGACCTTTCTCCCAATAGTTACAATCCAATAAAAATAGATTTTCTTTATCCATAACTTTATTTCTTTAAAAATAAACTTGCTGACTTTTATTTTTATCCATATTCACCTCCCCTTTGCCTCTAGCTTTTTTACTCTTTCCCTCTCCCCTAGTTCTTAAGCTCATCTTTTAAACAAGGAAGAACAGTTAAGAAAAGTCAATCCATGTAAGGACTAGTCTGAGAGTGTATACTTTATTCTACTCCCATAATTATCCACTTTTCTGAGAGGAGGGAGGCCAGAACCTTTTTTCCCCTTTATTTCTTATTAAAAAAGAATATATTTTATTGATGATGTTTGTCTTTACAACATAATCGTTTCTGAAAAAAAAAAAGCCATTCCCATCTTCTCCAGGTTGAACCCTTTCTTGTGACAAAAAAAGCAATTAAATTAAAAACAAAAATCAAAAACCAAAATCTAAGCATAGTGACCTCCCTTCTCAATGTTTAGAACATTCTTTCCTAGTTGTCCCCTTCCTCTTTGACACAAAGAGGGAAATAGGCTTGATTATTCTCTGAGATTGTCATTAATTTTTCAATTAGTAAGAATAATTACTCCTTTTTCTGATTTTCCCCCCTTAGATTCTTGTAGTCATTGAATATACTGCTCTTTGGATTCTGTTTATTTCATTTTGCATCTATTCATACAGATTTCTTCACTTTCTTCTCACTGTCATAATTTTTTTTTGCACAATATTGTTCATATGCCAATGGGAATCCACTTTGTTTTCCATTATTTGAAACCAAAAAAGTGGCTGCTGTGAATATTTTCATATACATCGGACCTTTGTTTCTGTCTTCAACTTCTTGGGGCTGTGTTCTCATTTTCAAATCACTTGGACATCCTTCATTTTACTTTATCTTCATATCATCACCATGAAATAGAATGTGTGTATGTATATGTATATGTGTGTGTGTGTACATAGTCATGCCTACATGTGGTCATATATCTTACAGAAAAGGCAATGAAGACCCAGAGAAGGTAAGTGATTTGTGCTCATGTAAAAGCCATTGCTGACAGAAAGGGTTGGAACCCAAGTATCCTAGCTCTTGTACCCAGTTTGCCGCTTATGGTGAGAGATAAGTGAATACCAAAAATCAGTGCTATCTACAGAGAATCCTCAAACCTAATTTTAGCTATTAATCATGAATTACTTCTTCAAATTTCTGAGTAGAGCTAGGAACCAAAACTGGCCATCTAGAGTATCTGCTCCTCTGGTGAAGATACTAACAAGGTGGTCATACAGCCTCTCATTTGGATGCCACTTGGATGCACTCACAGTCAGGTAATTGTCAAAGCTCAAAACAGAGAGTCCCCAGGGCTCACTTTGAGATTCCCAAACTATGTGTCCTGAGCTGCCAAGACCAAATGCTTCAGGGCACATCTCTATGACATGGAAGAAATAATGCTAAGGGCTGGCAGTTTTTCAGAGACAGGTATTTGATACAAGAAATTATTATAATATGGGTTAGTCAGAAAAAAAGAAATGGAAGTAAACTCACATAAACAATACCCTCTAAATGCAAGATTAGCTGACCAAACCCTAATGAAACTGGAAGAGATTTTCAAAAAGCCCCTTACCTTTCAGGCAAGTGAATAACTAAAATATTTAGGAGACATAATTGTGCCTTTTCAACAGAGCGAGATGATCAGAGGACCAGTGTTTTTTAAACAGCATTACAAGCCTTATACTATAAATGTCCAGAGAAGTCTGGGATCATTATCACCAAAATATAGGATTTTAAATGGAATTAAATCATAGCTCTTCATTTGTTTCATCTTCTTCCTGCCCACTCTATATTAGTAATTTCACTTTTGCATTGGTTTCCATGTCAACAAGACATGAGCCAAAAGTCATGCAAGTAGTTTTACAAAGTCATGGCATGTGCACTTTAAAATATGGAACTAAACTGAAAATTACCAACCTGAAATGCAGTCAGTTAGAAAAACACTGGGGCTTAAAGGTCCAAAAGTTCATAGAAAAAGAAATGGACAATTTTGATGACTGTAAATTGAAAAGTTTCTGCAGAAATAAAATCATGTAGGTAAAATTAGAAGGGAAATAGTTAACTAGGGAAAATACATGTAGCAAGTTTCTCTGTTAGCTAGCTATAGCAAACTTTAACTGTTACTTACATACACACACACACACACACAAAACCTCTGCTTTTTCTTGAACATACTAACATAGTCCAAGGGATCTAGTCT
The DNA here is from genome assembly GCF_028583685.1 of Petaurus breviceps papuanus. NCBI lineage: Eukaryota > Metazoa > Chordata > Mammalia > Diprotodontia > Petauridae > Petaurus > Petaurus breviceps. Next base: position 16,443,062 of record NW_027187380.1, on the reverse strand, counting down.
ACCCAATTAGTACTGCATAATGATGGTGACACGCAGAGTATTGGTCTGGTCAGGGTAGAGATCTGATATCTAAGGTATTATAGGAAATGGGTTCAAATATATAAAGTGAAGAGGCATTTACCAATAGATAAATGGCCAAAGGATATGAACAGGCAGTTCTTAAAGAAAGAAATCTAAGCAATAGGGGGGCAATGTTCAAAATCATTACTAATAAGAAAAGTACAAATTAAAACAACTATACGGTTGTATAAAGTTTAAATAAATAAAAAAAGATATACCAAAAAAAGAATTTGTACAACACAGGCAAGATTTTAGTTGATTTCAGTTCTTCACCATAACAACACTATGGGGTTGAAGATGAATTAGAATAAGCAGAAACTTATTAAATTTATAATTAATATGCCACTGAACTCTGCATATATGAATACAAACCAGCAGTTCTGAATTGACATTCTAAATCAGATCAAATTTGTTGCCAGTTTTGGCTTCTAAATAAATTGACAAGCATCTGAGAAAAGGCTAGTCTACACAAACCGCTGACTCCTTGATCAGTGGTATTTTTTTTTATCCTTGATAATTCAACTATATTATCACAACAGGAACTATTGTCTCCAACTATCTAGACATAGTATTGATCCATAAACATTTAAGAACAATGTCTTTATTTTTTAAAAAAATTTTCCCCACTCAAAAAGTATTTTCTTTTTTTCCAATTACATGTAAAAATAGTTTTCAACCATCTTCCATTTTTATAGGATTTTGAGTTCTAAATTTTTCTCCTTCTCTCCCTTCTCCCCTCCCCAAGAAAGCAAACAATCTGATATAGGTTGTACATGTACAATCATGTTAAATATATTTATACATTAATCATGTTGTGAAATAAGAATCAAAACAGAAGAGAAAAATCATGGGAAAGAAAAAAACCAAAAAAGTAAAGACAGCATGCTTCAATCTGCATTCAGACTCCATAGTTCTTTCTTTACATGTGGATAGCATTTTCTATCGATAGTCTTTTGGAATTGTCTAGGATCAACCTGAAAAGACCTTAACTTAAAAAGGCCACAGTCTCACACTGCATCCTGGGCCATCTCCAGTCACCCTAATCTATACCTTGACCCGGATGGAGGTCTCTGGAGGAGAAAGTGAGGTTGGTGACTTTGCACAGCATTCCCTCACTCAAATCCAATTGAAAGTCATATCATCACAGACAAGAATCATTGTATTGCTGAGAAGGGCTAAATCTATCATAGTTGATCACTGCACAAGATTGCTATATTGTATACAATGTTCTTCTGGTTCTGCTAACTTCACTCAGATCAGTTAATGTAAGTCTTTCCTGATTTTTCTGAACTCTACCTGTTCATCATTTCTTATAGTACAATAGTATTCCATTACATTCATATATTATAGCTTGTTCAGCCTTTCCTCAAGTGATGGGCAACTCCTCAATTTCCAATTCTCTGTCACCACAAAAAGAGGTGCTATAAATATTTTTGTATATGTGGGTCCTTCTCCATTTTTTAATGATCTCTTTGGGATACAGACCTAGTAGTGTTATTGCTGGGTCAAAGGGTATGCACTATTTTATAGCCCTTTGGGTATAAGAAACAATGTTTTTTAATTACTCATTGACATTCCAAATATTCAGAAGCTCAAAATTATGTGGAATAAGACACTTTCAAAATATAAAAACCTAGAAGAAGAAATCAAAATTGTAGGGGAACAGGATACCTATCACCCTTCCTGCTATTGGAATTTTCCCAAAAATGCTTTCAGTGATGCTACAGAAGATGAATTTATATCCTCATATTTTTATTCTGTTACAAAAAGCAGTTATTTCACCCCCCTGTGCAATAGTCCTCAGAATCTTCAGTATATAGAACACTAGCAGGAGGGAGGCTTTTCCCTGGGCTCCTTCTATCTAATAATGATGAAGATGAAAATTGTCTCCAGTGTCCTATGGATTGATCAAACTGTGGACATGATGATAGAGCAGAACATTTCTGTAGGCCAGGTGCTATTAGCCTGTGAATTGGCTGATGGAAATTAGGAAAACTGCCTCCTCTGGGCAGTTTTCAAAGGTAATCTCATGTGCTGCCTAAACACTTTAAGCTCAGAAGTTAACTTAACCATACGTTTGGAACTACTTCTAAAACTATCACAGGAGAGTTTTAAAAGAGAACTGCACACCTCCTCAGATGTAGGCTATTCAAAGAGAGGGAGTTGATCTTGGAAGTTAATATGTCTCTGTATAGAAATTCTAATGGAACCAAGGTTAGGAAAAATTAGAGATGAAAAAGATTAAAAACCACTGGAGCATCACAGAATCTTGCAACTGGAATGGCCCTTAGAGATCATATGAGACTAAAATATTGCTCCATAAAGATCCCCTCTACAATGTTCCTGAAAAGTAGTCAGACAGTTTTGTCTTACTTTTCACGACCTCATTTGGGTTTTCTTGACAAAGACAGTGGAGTGGTTTGCTATTCCTTCTCCAGCTCATTTTACAGATGAAGAAACTGAGGCAAACAGGATTAAGTGACTTGCCCAGGAGTCACACAGCTAGTAAAAGTCAGGCAAGATTTGAACTCAGGAAGATGAGTCTTCCTGACTGTAGTCCAGGACTCTATCCACTGCCTCTCCTATGATCAGGAATATACTATCTCCTGATGTGAACCAGTTTACTTTTTGATAGAATCATTTTTTAAGGCAATGAGTATTTATTAAGTATGTTTGCATGTCCCATTCCTATCACTATATTATAAGCTCCTTGAGGAAAGGGACCCAGTCTTATTTATCTTTTTATTTCCCCTCAGAGCAACAACGATTTACACTTGCTAGCACTAATTTGACTTTTGTTGTAGTTTGAAATTCACTTTCACTTTTCTTTAATTTCCTGGGCTAAAGAAAAACAGATAAAAGCATAAAATAAGGCAGTTCCTGCCCTCAAGGAGCTTATATGTGGTTGGGGGAAAGACAATACACAAAAGGGAGGTGAATGGGGGGAAGGGAGAGAAAGGTGATGAGGGGCAGGAACACCACGTAGGAAGCAGAGCCAGGAAGAGAATGAAGGTAATGAAGGTTCCAGTCCACAGCCTGGACCCCTCCCCAAAATGGAGGCCCTGGAAGGAGTTCACCAATGTGAGAAGGGTTACAGAGGGACATTCCTGAGATGACGGCAGATGATTGTTCCAGGTGAGGAGACCCCAGGTGCTGAGGGAAATTCCTTTAGCTGAGACCTGGAGGAAGAGTCTTGGAGTAGGTCACTTTGGCCAGATTGTAGGGTTTATAAAAGGAAGCTTCTCATGCTTCTCTTGCTTCTTGTATCTGAATGTCAAATTTTCTATTCAACTCTGGTTTTTTCATCAAGAATGCTTGAAAGTCCTCTCTTTCACTGAATCATGATACTCAGTTTTGCTGGGTAGGTGTAGCAGCAAGCACCCCAAGTGTCCTCAGGGTTTGCTGCCCATACAGGTTCTTGGATCTGCTTTGTTAAAGGAAAGCAACTCAAAATGGGTTAACAAGCTTACTTTAATCAGTCAGACATATATCGTTTACCTTGTTCAGGGGAAAAGGTCAGCACCCCGAACTTCAAAGTACACAGACAGAATTATCAAGACAGAAACAGATCTAGTAGACAGATTTCAAACTGTCCAACCATTACATCCATACCCAGTCAACATCTGGGTTTCAACATCTGGGTTTTTTTCAAAGCCGGGGGCTCTGGACAACGGCTTCCCAGAATCCATATCAAATCACAGAACACTTCTCAAAGTGAGCCCCCAAAACAAAGCTACACATCAGGGCTTATATAGCCTTCTCCTGGCTCAGAGAATGTAACAACCTTATTGACCCACTGGCCAATCAAGAAGTATCTACTGAAAAACAAGCCTCCCACCCCAGGCTCCAGGTGCACTTTAGCCTAGTGGCAGGGAAGATCTTTAAATTTACATTCCCATTACAGTAGGTGATTCTTGGTTTTAATCCCAGCTCCTCTGACCTCCGGAATATCATATTGCAAGCCCTTCAATCCCTCAGTGCAGAAACTGCCACATCCTGGGTTATCCTGATTGTGTTTCCACAATATTCAGATTGTTTCTTCCTGGCTGCTTGTAATATTCTCTCCTTGATCTGGGAATTTCAGAACCTGGCTGTAATATTCCTAGGAGTTTTCTTTTTGGGATCTTTTTCAGGAGATTTATCGGTGGACTCTTTCAACCTCTATTTTGCCCTCTGGTTCTAAAACATCAGGGCAGTTTTCTTTGAGAATTTCTTGGAGGATGATTTCTAGGTTCCTTCTTTGATAATGGCTTTCAGGTAGTCCAATAATTTTTAAATTATCTCTCCTGGATCTATTTTCCAGGTCAGTGATTTTTCCAATGAGATATTTCACATTGCCTTCTATTCTTTCATTTGTTTGGATCTGTTCAACAGCATCTTGATTTCTCATAAAGTCATTAGCTTCCATTTGCTCCAGTCTAACTCTGAAGCAATGATTCTCCTCAGTGAGCTTTTGAGATTCTTTTTCCATCTGGCAAATTAGGCTTTTTAAGGTATTCTTCTCCTCACTGCCTTTTTGAGCCTCTTTTGCCATTTGAGTTAGTCTGTTTTTTAAGGTGTTATTTTCCTCAGTCAGGCTGTTTTCTCTCATTTCATAATTTTCTTGCATCATTCTCATTTCTCTTCCCAATTTTTTCTCCACTTCTCTTATCTGCTTCTTAAGGTCCTCTATGGCCTGTAACCAACTCGTATTTTCCTTTGAAGCTTTTGGTGCAGGATTTCTGACTTCACTGTCTTCCTCCTGTTCCATGCTTTGCTCCTTTTTGTCCCCAAAATAGGAGTCTAATGTTTGGTTCTTCTGTTTGCATTGTTCCCTTTGCCTGGGCCTGTTGCTACTCAATTACTTTACTTTTGGGCTTTTTGCCAAAGTAGGACTCTGCTACCAGACAGGGGAGCTTTCGTCCCAAATGCTGGGGTTTTCTCAGCTGCTGGAGGTATTAGTTGGGAGCCCTTGCTGGAGCCTCCACACATTCTGGCAAGCTGGACACACACCCCAGGAGCTCTACCCTAGACCGCAATCCAGATCCAAGCAGGTTAAAGCAAGAGCGATTACCTCTCAGACTGGTCGCTTGGTCCCCCTACACTCTGCAGGCCAGGAGCTGATGCTGCCACATGGCATTAGCTGGCTGTGCCGGTGTCTCAGAGGCTTCTAGCCCTGCGTGCAAAAGCCGACACACTCCCACTTACTGGGTCCCAAAGTCCATATTGCACTGACCTCTTACTTTGTCCTTAGCATCTATGTGTTGATAAATCTGGAAATGACCACAGCTGCTGATGATCTGGAGTCCCTCCTGCTGGTGGTTGCTCAGGCCCGCCCTGGGGCTAAAGCCTCGGTGTGGGGCTGGGCTCAGCTCCCAGAGCGCTGCGCTTGACAATTCCTGCCGTCCTGCAGGGCTGTCCTCAGCCGGAGGTTAGCTTCTCTGTGTCATTTTGTGGGTTCTGCAGCTCTAAAGTTTGTTTAGAGAGCCCTTTTACATGAACTGGGGAAGGTGTAAGTGGGGAGCTTCGGGGAAGACCTGCTTCTACTCTGCCTTCTTGACTCCACCCCACAGGTCAGTGGTATTCCTGAAACATTGGGTAATTCTGACAAGTTTCATTCCCCTACTTACTTCCAAAAGTCGAGATATGGTTGCTAAGTATTAATAACATTTTCCCTCTGCATGCTTGGCAGAAAGGTCACAGCAATTAGTTGTTCAGCAAGGACCCTAAGGAGAGGCCTAATCAATATAAAGTCAGTGTCTGAGGCTGGAGCAAATGCCCATTTGGTTCTGGGAATTACTTGTTGGCAAGACAATCTTTCACCTGGGAAAATGGGCCTGCTTTTTGTGACTTAGGTACTTGGAGCTATTTTTCCAAGTAATGAAAACAGGTTTATATTCATTTCTCATTGAACTGTCCAACAAAATAGAAGAAGAGCAAAGGCTTAAGTCAGCCAGGCAGAAAATAAGGTCTGAATTGTTGCCAATCAAATTCTTCACTGAAGAATAAATAATTCTTCACTTGATGGTCAGTGGGACCCAGGATGAAGTTATATTAATGAGCCACCTGCCATTTCCCAGACCTGTAGAATCCTGAGACAGCTAGAACCTCAGGGCCTATCTAGTCTAATCCATGTGGGAAATTAATCCTCCAGGTTAACAGACCCCAGTAGTCATCCAGACTCTGCTTGAGTCAGTCTAAAAAGGGAGGGGGAATTTGCCTCCTCTAGAGGTAGTCCATTTCACTTTTGGATTACTCTGATTCTTAGGAAATTTTTCATGAAATCAAGCTTAATTCCGCTTCCCTGCAGCCTTTAATCTATTGCTCTTGATTCTTTTTGGGGTAGGGCAGAACAAGTTAAATTTCTACTACATAATAAAGACCTGAAGACCACTATCATCTCCCCCTTAAGATAAACATCCCCAGTTCACTCAACTGATCCTCAGATGACAATACCCCTTAGCCCCTGGTTATCCTTTTCTGCACACAGCCCAACTCATCACTGTCCCTGAACTGAACCCAGTACCCAAGAGGTGAGTTCAAACAAGGCAGAGTATAGATAAATATCACCTCCTTAATTCTGGAAGCTATGCCTCTCCAAGGTGATATTAGATTTCTTTTGGTCTCCACATGTTCTTATCGAATTTGTAACTCACTAAAAACCCTCAGATCTTTTTCACACAAGTACTGTCTAAACCATGTTTCCCCCATATTGTACTTGTAAAGATAATTTATTTTAACCCAAGGATAAGATTTGAGATTTATCCCTTTTGCAATTCACTTTGTTGGATTCAGCCCAATGCTCCAGAATATCATCTAGTAGGTTAGCTACCCCTCCCAGTTTGGTGTCATGTGCAAATTTCAAAAGATATCTTTATCTAAGTCACTGGAAAAAAAAAAAAAAGGTTTCATCACCCAGGAGCAACCACAGTTCCCTGGGATACTCCACTGGAGGCTTCCTGCCATGTTGACCCTGAATCATTAACAACTACTTTTTAAGACCGTTCATTCAAAATTTCCAAATCTATCTAACTATATTATCTTCTAATTCACATATTTCTTTGCCACAAAAAAATCACATGAAAAACATAATCAAATATTTGTCTAAAATCATTTCCCTCATCTTTTAATCAGTTTAATAACCTTGTCAAATAAGTTAATAAAGTAAGTGTGGTATGACCTGCTCTGGATCAAGCCATGCTGATTCTTGGCCATCACTACTTCCCTTTCTAGATGTTTATTGTCCATTTCTTTAACAATCTACTTGAAAATTTTCTCAGGAATCAAAGATAAGTTTACTGACACTTTTCTTTCTTTGAAAATGGGGACATTTGCCTATCTCTAATCTTATGGTACTTCTCCCATTTTTTAAAACAACCTTTCAAATACTACTAACTATGGCACAGCAATAAAAAAAGAATCTGCCAATTCTTTTAATACCTGAGGTTGAAATTAATATAGACCAGGTGACTTACATTCATCAAGGGCAACCAGGTGTTTTCTTATTATAAATTTGGCATCTATTCTTACCTCTAAGTCATTTTTATTCTGTGGAACGATCTCCCTTACAGAGAAAACAGAAAAAAAAAATTACACTAAGTAACTCTGACCTCTCTGTTATCAGTTATCATCCTCCTATCCATGCCAAGCAGAGTCTTATGCCTTCTTTGAACCTTCTTTTTACTCCCAAATAGCTTTATTTTTTCCAATTATATGTAAAGAAAGTTTACGCCATTCATTTTTATAAGATTTTGAGTTCTAATAGGTTATACATGTGCAATCATGGAAACCTATAGCCACATTAGTCATGTTGTGAAAGAAGAAACAGAACAAAAGGGAAAAGCCAGGAAAAAAACAAACAAGAAAAAAGTGAAAATAATTTGCTTCAATATGCATTGACACCATAGTTTTTTCTCTGGATGTGAACAGCATTTTATGTCATGATTCCCCAAAATAGCTTTAAAAAAAAAACATCCTTTTTGTCTTTGGCTTCCCTCACCAGCCTCAGTTCATTCTGAGCTTCAGCACTCCTGACACTATTTTTATAGGACACTCATATTCTTCCTTTGTTACCAGAATTTATTTCTATCTTCCGTATTTTCATTTTAAGATTTTAAGTAGCTTGGTAAGTTCCCTGCATATCTATATCAGTTTCTTCATATATTTCAAAATTTCCCTCTTTATTGGACTTGTTTCCTTTTCTGTTCAGAATTTCATTCTGTAGCATCTCCCTCTCCTCTTGAGATGAGTTTTCTTGCATAATTTTAGTTCATGAGAACTAAACCTAAACTAGAACCTACGCTTCCAGCCCTCTAAAATTTTCCCCAAATCCAGGATGCATGTCAGACAATGCTCAGGTGTCCTCTTCTTTTCCACCATAAACTCCAGGAGTCAAGAGTGACTTTCTTCCCAGGGTTCCTATCAGCTACATCCCAGGAACCAGTTTCTGTTAATAAGATCAGAATCAAAATACCTTGCCCACTTATTATTTTCTCAATATTTTTAAAGTATGAAATGATCACTAAAAGCAGTGTCTTTTGACAGAGAAAGAACTCCAGTAGATGTCTGCTTAAGTGAAGTCCCTTAACACTGCTATACTGTGTTCTATGTCACAGCTGCAATCTGTTTCCCAGGTTGCTCATCCATTTTCTCTTTCTGCCAGATGGTTTATACTATACATACACAAATGACAAAATCATTTCTGATGCTCCCTCCATTGACCTTCACCCAAATAGCCTTCAGCATGCTTCTCCTCTGTGGTTCTTAAGATTTCTTCACATAAGCATATCTTCTTAATTTATGTTTCCCCTTGTGGTGTGTGTGTGTGTGTGTGTTTTGTACATACATCCAAGGTCATAGTCCAGTCATGAATTTCATCCCAACAAGTCTATTGACACCATTGAGATCAAATTTGCCTCCTTAGGTTAGGAACTCTAGTTCTATGTCATAGCTTAAACTGTGAACTGTGGGCATCTCTGTGCATGGGTATTTTAGGCCATAGGCTTTACTACTGGCAGGATACTTTCTTGAATTTTGTCTCTTATGAACTTTTGGGTATCTCCACTTCTCTTCCTTCAATGTAGTTATTCTCTAAGTGCTTGGCAGTGATACATGGGTAGTTTTTTCTCTCTCTCTTCTATTCTTTTTAAATGTAAAGCTCATTTGATTAGATTTATAATTATAAGACACCTAGCAAATACTTTCTCATGAGCCTTTGTTAAGTTTATTATATCCTTGATTTGGAATCTATTATTCTTATATATTTTAAGTGGTGGTCCATTAATCCAAATCCTATTCTCAGACGTCACCTTAGCCATCTGTTTGCTTCCCAAATTAATTCTTCTCTTCTTCATCTTTTGTCTTCATTTGTAAAAAAAGTGAACAGTGAGGAAACCACAACCTGTATGTGTCCCTATGGTCTACTCTTTCTTTCCCAAAATTTCATAATATTTAGCAATACTTTTTAGGTTCCTTCCGACAATATTATTTGTGCCCTCATGAGTCACCAGAAGTGGTTATCAATCAACTATTCTGATAAGTTTAGAGAGGTTTTCTGTAACATCATGGATAAATGCCTGGAAAAGCAACAGACTATTGTCATCATCAGGTCAGCAAAGAGGTGCCTTAGTACCCTTGAACAGGGAATGGCCATAAACTATTCCTCTTCAATTCTTTCTTGGACCCTCATAGGATGATCTCTCATGTGACAGCTTGGATGGTACTGCTATAGCATTCTTTTGAGGGCAAGAAGCTTCTTCCTCCTCAGAGCATCCAGCTCCTACTCCCTCTTCTTTAGGAAGAGTCTCAAATATCGTTAGTTTTTTAGTTCCAATCGTTCAGCTGTCCTTTCCCTCCCCCGCCCCCTCGCCAATAAAGCCCTGCTTCTCTTTCCTTTAGCGTCATTCTATTGTCTTGAAGAACTTGGGAGTGTGATCAGATATTCCTTAAGGCCTCCTCCCCCAGGAGGAAGGACAACCTACACTTGGAAAACAGATTTTTAACAGTCACTTGGTTGTCATAGAAAAACAATCATCATAAACTCAATGTAAGACAGTGCAAGATTTCCTGTTTTCCAAACTGGTTAAGATTGTCCCTTATTTGGGGTGGCTAGGTGGCGCAGTGAGTAAAGCGCTGGCCCTGGAGTCGGGAGGACCCAAGTTCGGTTCCAGCCTGAGACACTTAACACCCACACAAAAATACTAGCCGTGTAACCTTGGGCAAGTTACTTAACCCCAAATTGCCCTCCAAAAAAAAAGGCAAAAAAAAAAAGATTGTTCCTTATTTTCTGAATTACTTGCACATATTTATATCTCCAGCTGTGGACCACGCCTGGAATTCTCTCTCTCTTTAGCTATACTTTTTCATTTCCTTGACTCCCTTTAGGACAACACAAATCTCACATTTTTCAGAAGGCTTTTCCTGGTCCCCTTAAATGTTTTTCCCCCACCCATTACCTCCTATCCACTCTATATATCTTGAATATACCTAGTTATTTATTTACATGTTGTCTCCTCCATTAGATGTGAGTTACTCAAAGGCAGCATCTACAGCAATTATCACCATGTCTGGCATACAGAAGGTGCTTAACAAATACTTGCTGATTGATTGATAGTTCTTAATGTTCAGGTGTTATCTTCCTGAGGGCAGGGAATGACTTTCTTTTTGTTTGTATTTATATCCCCAATGCTTGGCACCAAGTGCCTGGCACATAGTAAATGTTTGATAAATGTGCCTTTTTGATTGAAAGATTAGTTTCAATAGCTGTTTAAGCTAGCAGTCTTAAAAAAAAAAAACAACGAAAAAAACCCCACAAAAGTCTATTTCCCATTAATTTACAAAGGCAGGTGAGAGGACAGTATAAGCTGCTGGCTTGGAAGAAAGGTATCATGGATTTTAGTTGTGATCCCACAACTGATATTGTGTGGTTCTGAATATATGGCGTCTGATCCCCAAATAACAAAGTATAGAAGGGAGGGACAGAGGAAAAAGAAGAAGGTATATGACTCTGGTATACCTCTCATTTCTCTGAGATGGTCCTTCAGGAATCCCTACCCCTAAATCATGATTTCATTCCCTGGGAGTTTCTGCCAAGTCCAGTTCTCAGATCCCATGATATAATCTGGAAATGCTGCTCCCAGCTTCTGTTAGAGTGTACTCTCAAGAACATGTTATATTGAGCAAAATGTCATCCCATGCAAGAGTCTGTGCTAATTATAATGTCAGGCTTCCCATTTAGATTCTCTTAATTAAAGGAGAATATCACAATGTTTCTGAACCCTTAAATAAACCAGAAGCATCTTCAAACTCAACTAGTCAGACTGGCAAAGCATTGGATTATTGTGATTCCATGATGGTGCCTTTGTTCTAAATCCATCTCACTAAACCCAGGTGGCCTTTAACTACTGAGACTGAAGTATATACTGTTTCCTAACCTTTGAGTTCCTTTTCAGGGCTGGAAATCTATGACTCTGGGGAATATGGGTTCTTAACTTTTTGTGTTTTGGGGCTGCCTCTAGCAGTCTGGTGAAGCCTATAGGTCTTTCCTAATGAACAACATTTTAAAAGCATAAAATGAAATATACACGATTACAAAGGAAACCAATTCTATTGAAATACTTATTAAAATATTTTTAAAATGAGATAATGGACTTCTGGTGAAGAACTGTTTTATACAGAGATCACTGAATATTTATCAGAAGAAGCCACTATTGATAGATTACTAAGACAGTAGGTAGGTATCTCAAGAATGTCCAAGGACCTTGTTATTTTCTATCACACAGTCTTTTCTACTCCTTCTTGCAAGTGCCCACACTCACCAACCCATATACCTTATATCCATGCTTCTCTCCTGAACTGATCCAACTCCACAAGGCCAGCTATGGGAGTGACCTCCAAATTAGGAGGTGTAATGTACTTCTTCTGATAGGTATGCAACAGAGAAGGTGATCAGCTGGGTCTCATGCCCCACTTGAAGTGATTGTGAGGATCTGTGCAGAAATCAGACTTTGGGCTGTGTTTCCTGCAGCTCAAAATTGTTAGCTGAGTAAAAAAAACAAAACAAAACAAAAACACAACAATCCTGGAGGGATATTCACACCCACACAGAGTTTCCTCTAAATTTTAAAATTTAATGTGGCAGCCTCTGAGGAAGAAAAAAGAGCTTCTGGAGAGGTAACTGCCTCTAGGCATTACCAGGCTTCCCAAGGAGAAGGGGAAGTGAGAAAATATCAAGTCAAGTCAACAAGAATTTATTACACACCTACTATGCGCTAAATGCTGGGGGACAAAAAAAAAAAGACAAAAACACAGTTCTTAACCTCAAAGAACTCATGGGGGAGAGGAACAGCACAAAAACAACTCGCACAAAAGAAACATACAGGATAAATTAGAGAGAATCCCAGAGGGATTTCACCCCAGCAACCAGCACATGCCTATCATTAACTTACCACCACTTGAGGTGTTCTGCTTGCTCCTTTATAAAAGGTCAGCCTATGTTCTTGATGGACTGGACCACTGAGAACACTTCTCCCTTTCAGTCTGCTGGATTCAGAATAGCGAACAGCAGGGGCTGGTAGGGGGTAGCTGTGGGATGTTGACCAGAGGGTGGCTCTTCTAGCTACCCCAGGAGCAAAAACTACAATATTCCACCTGAACCTGGATCTGGACTAATAAAAACTCCATAATTCATTCTTGCTCATTGGCTCATTGTCTTGCTTCTGATTTCTTTCCATTTCTATTGATAGAAGTGCTCTTTCCTTCAAGTCACGACGGCTGATAACTTTGGAGACACTTTTGGCTCTTTCCTCTCCCTCATAAACACTTGGTTGTCAAGTGCCATAATTTCTACCTCATATCATCTCTCACATCCAGTCCTGCTCTCCATTCCTAATGCTCTCAACCTAATTCAGCTCTTACCTCTGCACGCCGCCCCACTGAAATGGCCTCCAAATTGGTCTGCCTGCCTACAGTTCAATTCCTCCACATCACTATCCTAGCGATCTTCCTAATGCTTTTTGTGCACTATGAGCATTTTACTACTTTATTCAAATATGATTCCATTGCCAGTAAGAACGGTGGTTGTCTGGAGTATTGTGGTCTTGGGACTTATGAGTATCATTTCTCTTTCTGTAGTTTTATGGCATTTTTTTCTCCTTAGCAAAAGAAAGTTCACACGAATGCCTCCCTTTGACACTATTCCGAGGCTCTCACTAGATCAGCGTCCAGAGGAGGAAGATGTCTAGGGAATTCAGTGGCTTTTGGAGATAGAGATTTTTCTAGGGGAGGGTATATTAGGATTATAAAAATAACAGTATAAGGGAATTGCTAAGGCAAGACTAACAAAATTATTATTATTAATAATAATGATGACAGCTAGCATTTATATAGAACTCTATGTTTTGTTTTGTTTTTAATTTTAAGCAACTGGGGTTAAGTAACTTGCTCAAAGGTACACAGCCAGGTGTTTCTGGGTGGGTGCTAAGTGTCTGAGCCCGGGATTTGACCTCCAGGTCTTCTCAACACTGGAGCCGGTGCTCTTACTCTCTGTGCTACCTGGCCACCCCAATTCCTGCCCACTTTAAAAAATTCAGCTCATATATCACTTCCTCCAGAAAGTCTTTCTTTTCTGGGTCATCCCATTTGTTTATGACTTTTTCTTCATCAGAAATCATATGACACTTTATATATATATATATATATCAATTATGTATCCATCCATCCATTATGCCTATGTCCTATCTCCCTACTGGACCATAAGCTCCATAAGGGCAGATAATAACATGTAAGGCACAAACACTAACCTAGAGTGAAAACTGAAATGTTGCTTACCCTTGTCACAGGTTGACAAGTGGTCATCTTGCCTTTCACATGAAAAACTCTAGGGAGGAGGAAGGAATCCACTCCTTCCCCAGAGGCAGCCCTTTCTATTTGGGTATAACTATAATGGTTTGGAAGTTGTTGGGCTTTTTTGACAAGACAGAAAACCTGATTCCATGCAACTTCTGCTCACTGCTCCTGCTCCTCATTGCCTCCTTGGGCCAATAGGAATAGGTTTAAACCATCTTCAAATCCTTGAAGACAGTGATAATGTGCATATCATACCTTCTCATCTCTAAGTTCAATATGCTCACTTCCTTCAAATGACCTTCATATGCCATGATACAAGTTAAGGTTCAAATACCTTAGCCTATTATTTACCACAGCCTGGTGTAACTTTTTTAGCCTTAGGTGGTACAGTGGATGGAATGCTGGGAGTCAGGACAACTTCAGCTCAAATCCCTCCTTAGATCCTTCCCAGATATGTGACCCTGGGCAAGTCACTTAACCTATATTTGCTTCAGTTTCCTCAACTATAAAATGAGGATAATCATAACACCTCCCTCCCAGGGTTGTTGTGATGATCAAAAGCACTTAGTACAGTGCCTGGCATATTGTAGGCACTTCATGTTTCTTCCCTTCTCTTTCTCTCTCCCCTTATCTAATATTATTCTCCTAGACATGCTCCAAATTGGATTACTTTCTGTTCTGTCATTTTCCCATCTCCAAGCCTTTGCTCAAGCTATGTCTAATATGTGAAATATACTTCCTTGTAATCTTTAGCTGCTAAATTCCTGCCCATTTAAAAAAAAATCCAGCTCATATATCACTTCCTCCAGAAAGTCTTTCTTTTCTGGATCTTCCCATCTGTTTATGACTTTTTTGTCATCAGAAATCATATGGCACTTTATGTATGTCTATTACATATCTATTATGTGTTACTAGTATGCCTATGTCCTATCTCCCTACTGGACCATAAGTTCCATAACGGCAGCTAATAACACGTAGGGCCCAAACACCAACCTAGAGTGAAAACTGGAATGTTCCTTACCCTGTCTGCCTACTGAAATTTTATTTTTTAAGGTCAAATGCAAATGCAACTTCCTCTATTGAATCTCATCGGATCCCTCCAGTTAAGTGATCTCCCAAATAATTTGTACGCTGATCATTCTTCGTATTATGATTACTTCTTTACATCTTACCTCACCAGTAGGACTATGAGCTCCATGGGATAGGAACTGTCTTATTCATTTTGTATTCTCTTCCAGGGTCTAATACATTTCTCTTAGCATTTGTAAACCTATCTTTCCAGTCTTGTTGGCCACTCCTCCCCCTCCTGTACTCTGCAGTTCAAACTGGCCTTCACTCTATTACTCCCACATGATATATCATCCCATTTCTGTGACTAGGCACTGGCCTCCCCAATGACTGTATAGTCCTTCCTCCTCTTCTTTACCTCACAGATGGAGTTCAAGTACCACCTTCTACATGAAGCCTTTACTTCAACTGCTAGTATCCTCCCACCCAAACTATCTTTATTTAACTACTTTGTATTTATTTGTGTTTCTTCTCCTTATATTTCTTCTGCATATACTTAACATAAGCACTTGTCTTTCCCACTAGAACATAAGATCCTTGCCAGCAGGGATGGCTTCATTCTTTTTATCTGTATCCCTGGGGCTTAGATGCTTAAAAAATGCTTGCTTTGGGGTGGCTAGGTGCCACAGTAAATAGAGCACCGGCCCCTGAGTCAGGAGGTCCTGAGTGCAAATCCGACCTCAGACACTGAACACTTAACCCCAGTTGCCTTCCAAAAAGCAAAAAAATAGAAACTAAAATAAAAAATGCTTGTTTGATTCATTCATACAGCAAATATTTATCGTATCTGCTATGTGCAAAGTACTGTGTTAAACACTGAGGATATCTACCATAGCCCAACAAGCAAAAAACAGCAATCAGCCTCATGGAGTTTCCATTTTAGTAGGAAAATATGATGTATATACCAATTCAAAGCATAATATTAAATAAGCACACTTGAGAATTGCAGATAGTGGGGGCTCAATACATACTGTGCCAAAGATGATGATGAACATAAGAAGACAAGGACATCACATGTTGTACAGAGACATTTTTGTCATTTACAAAACAGCCCAGTGGTATTAATATCAAACCAATGAATATTAAACATTATCACCATATTTTTTTACACACCCTTCACAATGGTTTATGGGTCTGTATACGCTTCTTCTAAACCAAGGGTTCTTAACCTGGGGTACCTGAACTTGCTTTTTAAATGTTTTGCAAGTATTTCAGTATAAATTATTACCTTTGTGATCCTATGTATTTTTTTAGGCATTTAAAAAACATTTATCTGAAAAGGGATATAGGCTTTACCAAGAGTAGGGAAGGAAATAAGCATGTATATAGAGCTTATTATGTGCCAGGTCTTATGCTAAGTTCTTTACAATTATCATTTTATCCTCACAACAACCCTGTGAGGTAGGTGCTATCATTATTCCCATTTTACAGACATGGAAACTGAGGCAAACAGAGGTTAAATGACTTGCCCAGGGTCATACAGTTGGTAAATATCTGAGGCCAGATTTGAAATCATGTCTTCCTGACTCAGGCCCAGGGCTCTATACATTTGCACTGGCTGAAGAGGTCCAGGACACAAAAATGGTTAAGAACCCCTGGTCAAAAGGGATATTTGTACCATTAGATGTGTGCTATTTATACATGAAGGAACCATAGTTAATAAAAAAGATCAACTCTTAACCCTAAAGTACCCAGAATTTGTATGTTTAGGATAGAGGGAGTATATCCCTCTTACTCCAGCTCTCTCAGAAACCCATTTCTTCTAGGGAGATACAGCATTGACAAAGTCTGTACCTCTCTCTCCAAGCTTTTGTTCAAAATGTCACCAGGACACATGAAATCAGGGCAGCAAAGGAAAGAAACTTCAGAACTCAGCTGTCTATTTCAGTACTGTGAAGAGTATAACTTAAAACACAGAACCCTGAGAGGAAAGTCAAAGCCCCAGTTAAATTTTTAATAAACTTAAAACAAAAGACGTTGAAGAGTAGCATGAAAGGTATGCTAGTGAAAGGACAGGCCCCCGGAATTGGATTCAACAAAGGGCAGCAACAACTTTCTGTTAGTTAGTCTCTGGAGAATCCTGTGGCTATTTCCCAAATGAATTGCTTTCTTATTAAGCCCAAGGTGGAAGATGAAGAACTTTCAACAGTAAAGGAAAAAGCAATAGTGAGGCCTCCTGGGAAATTTCCCATCACACATTTAAGACAAAAGAGTAGCACCTTCTTTCTTTCCTCTGGTTTTGTTTGTTTGTCTCTTACTATGGTTACTATAATTCCAGTGGAAGAATGGGGGATGGAGTGGGTTGGGGAGGGGCAAGGAGAGGAGAGATGTCTACCTCAACTTTGGTTGACAACCTCTACTCACTTTGGGCCACTTGGCTAGTGTTCCAAGTAACATCACTGTCTGGATCTCCAGGGAGATGCAAATTCTAGCCTTTTGAAATCTGGCTTCTTGGCTTCATCATTCACCAGAAACCATTCTCTCCAAAGTTACCCTTGAGCCCTTAATTGTCAAATCTAATGGCCTTCTCTCAGTCCTCCTCCTGGATCTTTCTGCAACCCAAGACACTGATAGCCACTCCTTCCCCTGGCCACCCTCTTATCTCCAGGCTTTTGTGACACTGCTCTTCAGGATTCTCCTCCCCTCTGTGCTTCTGTCTCCTTTGCAAAAGCCAACAATCAATTAATCAATGACTATTTCTTAACTGCCCATTCTGTGCCAGGCACTGTTCTAGATGTAAATATAAAAATGAAGATGTCTTTGGTCTGAAGGAGCTTATTCTATTGAGAGAGAGCATTTACACAAAGGCCATAGAAAATATGGGATAGGGAGAAGGGTTGGATTTGTGATTTTATTTGTATAGGGAATTCCCAGATGAGCAAACTCTCTCTACTGATATAGGTCAGCACCTTTACAACTTAATAATTTTAGAGAATTGCTCAAAAGGATGAAAAGTGACTTGTTAGGACTGCACAGTAAATTTGTGTCAGACAAAGACTTGAACCTAAATCTTCCTGCATATTCACATGCAAAGCTGCCCTTTTTAAACAGAATATATACCAAAAAATACAAGTCAACTAGGGTATAGAAGTTGGTGGGAGGGATTAGGAAAGCCATTATGTAAAAAGTGATGCTTTTAAGCCTGAGAGATGAGAAGAAACAAGAGACTCCAAGAGGTAGAGGAGAGAGTGCATTCCAGGGAGTAGAGACAAGTGGAGCCAAGACTTATAAAGATGGAAGATGAAGTATTGCGTGAGGAATAGCAGGAAGAACAGTTTGTATGTACTGCAGGTGGTGAAGGGGCCACCATTCATATTATATGCCCTGTTGTAAGCATGGAGTGCAAGGCTCTTTCCTGGGCTCTTTTCTTTCTCTTTCAGTGAGCATCACATCTTCCTTGGGTTAAATGATCACATCTACATAGTTGAATCCCAAATCTATACTTTCAATCAGTCCTGGTCTCTCTCACAAGTTCTGGTCCCCAAATCAAAATCTCTTAGATATTTTGTATCTTGTAAGCATCCCAAACTCAACGTCCAAAACTAAATTCATCATCTTTTCCTCCAAACCCTTCTCTCTTCTGAACTTACCTATTTCTGCCAAGGGCATCACCAATCCAGTAGGTTCACAACTTTTATTATTCCTTGTTCTAGATATCTAATCAGTTATCCAATCTTGTTGATTTCAACTGCACATCTGTCCTATGATATATTCTTTCTATTCACACAACCAACACCCTCACTCAACCGCTCATCCCCTCTCACCTGGACTATTGCAATAGCTTCCTAGTTGATATCCCTGCCTCATTTCTTTTCCAATCCATCTGTTAACCAGCTCTCAAAGTGATATTTCTAAAGCATATTTCTAACCATGTCACTCCCTTATTCCAATGACTTTCTCCATGACCTCTGGGGTCAGATATTATTGCCTTTGCTTGGTATTCAAAGCCCTTCATAAACTAGTCCCAAACAACTTTTCCAATCTTATTACATATTATTCCCCTTTACAATTCAGCCAAACTGGCTTTCTTGCCTTTTCTAATATATGAGAATCCATTTCCTGTCTATGGTTCTTCACATAGGCTATCTCCCTTGTCTGGAACATACTTTCCCCTCATTTGCTTCCTAGAATCCCTAGCTTCCTTCAAATAAGTAAAGCCTCACCCCTTCTGCATGGAGCCTTTCATGATCTATCCACTGCCCCTAGCTGTCAATGTCTTCTCCATCATTATCTTATACTTACATATGTACTATATGTATGTGTATACTTATATATACATACATATGTTTATGTATGTATGTGTATATACACACACATATATTTATATATGTGCATATATATATACACATACATACATATACACACACACACTCACATACACACAGTGTCCCAAAACAAAATATAAACTTCTTGAGGGTTCATCTTTGTTTGTATTCCCACCACCCAGCACAGGCACTTAAGGAATGCTTGTTGATGAATGTATTGATGGGAACACTAAAAGAGAAAATGAGACCTGAAAGGCTAAGGAAGGAGCACTCTTTGACTCCCTAGCAACAGATACTCTAAAGATATCTAAATTTGGGATTGTTCCATATTTACCCTTTATATTGTTATAGTCAACCTTGTTTCTAATCCAAATTTACATAAGAACTAAATAATCTCTCTTCATTAATCATCTTGACACTCCCCAGCCATATGCAAAAACCAAATCAGGAAATAAATGCCAGATGCCTATGTTGAAAGGCAATATACATATGGCAGCCATTCTATGGCTAATCTCAATCACAAAAGCTCCAAGGGATACATAATTACTGCAACTCAGACATCAAAACCTAGGGCCACAATCTGTTGTGGTTGTTTTCTTCATTCCAGTGGGAAGAGAGAATTATCTGCTCTAGATCTCTTGGAAAGCTTCATCACTCCTTGAATTCCAATTCCTAGGTCATAATTAGCATTCAACAGGGCACAAGATGACCTTACTCCCTATGACTGAAGTGTTGTCAAAATGGTAGAGTTGATCAATATTCCACTACCTCTATTATCTCATCAATTATGGGCAATCCTACCAATGACATGATCCAGGCCTGCCCATCCTGTGACATTCTTGTGCCATAAGGGAGATGGCGTGTAGGGCCCACCAACCGTACTTAGGGCCTGGCTCCCAGCGGATCTTCACCCTCACTATTTGATCAGCTAATCTTTTTTCTGGTTATACATTTCTCTGATGTTGTCGTTTACACCACAGCCTATTTAATTACTCATTTGCAATGTGTTGCAATATGCCCACAATACACTTCTTCATTGCTCTTTAGTGACTGTCAACTTTAATTTTTCAAAGACTGATATATTTTATGATTTGTGCCTTCACTGGAAGAATATTGATCTTAAAAATATAGACTTGTGGGGTGGCTAGATGGTGCAGAGAATGGAGCACCGGCCCTGGAGTCAGGAGGACCTGAGTTCAAATCTGGCCTCAGACACTTAACACTTAACTAGTTGTGTGACTCTGGGCAAGTCACTTAACCCCAATTGCCCCTCCAAAAAGCAAAAAAAAAAAATTTGTTTGGGGCAGCTAGGTGGCACAGTGAGAGTGCCAGCCCTGGAGTCAGGAGGAGCTGAGTTCAGATCTAGCTTCAGACACTTAACACACACACACAAACTAGCCGTGTGATCTTGGGCAAGTTACTTAACCCCAAGTGCCCTCCAAAAAGCAAAACAAAACAACAACAACAACAACAACACTAAAATATATATATATTAGACTTGTGTTTTGGAAAGAAGGCTACAGTCAACAGAATAACTGCATGATTTTTCAAAAGCAATCCAGCATTGGTCCTCTTATTCAATTCTAGTGTAGTTCATTGTCTACCACCAATATCTGTCCAGGATTTATGAACTGATGGATCAATATTTTAGTTATACCTCCAAATGTATGTCCTAGGCTAAACAGTATAAAAAGTCAAAAGCTCTAAAAATAAATAATTTAAATTTATTTAAAAGGCAGAAGCTTATTTATATCTCTGGGGAATACATAATTGAGCATGTTTACATCTTTTACGGTTAAGTTTTTTTTGTTTTTTGAGGGGGAAGGTAGGGCAATTGGGGTTAAGTGACTTGCCCAAGGTCACACAACTAGTTTTTGTGTTAAGTGTCTGAGGCTGGATTTGATCTCAGGTCCTCCTCAATGTAGGGCCAGTGCTCTCTCTATTCATTGTGCCACCTAGCCACCCTTAAGGTTAAGTTTTAACTTTTGTTTTGAGGGTCATAATGATAATAATAACAGTAGCTAGCATTCATGTGGTGCTTTAAATTTTACAAAATGCTTTACAAGTATCTCTTTTCATCTTCGAAACAACCCTAGAGGTAGGTGCTATCATTTTCCTCATTTTACAGATGAGAAAACTGAGAATGGGAAAGGACATGCCCAGTCACATAGCTAGTAAGTGTTTAGGCCAGATTGTGAATTCAGGTCTTCCTGATTCCAAGCCCAGTGCTCTGTGCAACATGGCACCCACTAGCTTCCTTGAGGCATCGATGAGATAAGAAAGGGAGCATCATAATCATGTTACAGATGATACTATATCACAGAGAAGCTAATAGTTCTCTCTGTACTCCCACAGGTAGGTGGATGATGGCAGACCTAGATGAGAAAACGACTTTTTCCAATCCCCATCTCAGTGCTTTTTCAATAAAAGCATAGCACCTCACCTCACATGGAAAAAAGGTCCTTCTGACATGGAGGCAACTTCTACACCTAGCAAGCAGCATCAAAGGCTGGCACCTGGCATTACACAAGGGAAGTTTCTTACCTGGAATATTGTGAACTGTTATAGCTAAAATGAGCAGCAGGATTCGTCTCCAGCTATCGCTGCCCTGCTTCCCTCTGCTCTCTCTAGGAGGCCGGGAGGATGCAAGGTCATCAGACATGCCAGTGGCAGCCACCTTCTTCCTGGGGTAGGCTTCTCCATTCTCGCTCTTGTCTGTGGAGAAGAGAAGAACCAAGAAAGAGGTCAGATGGAAAACGAGCACGGCTGTACTCTCTCCAAACAATGGTAGGAAGAGGGCATCTAAAGAAAGGAAGAAGGGAAATGTTCTATTTTCTATTTATTTTCGATTCTATCTTCTCTCCTAAGAACCACACATTCACTGATTTAATCATTTCTGCAAGCAAAAATGTTTATCCAGTTACCATTTTTTATTCAGTATTGTATAAAGAGAATATACTCTTCCACCCAAAAGCATTTATCATTTCTTTTAGTGTGAACAATTCCTAAAAGCAGGGAAGTTAATAACAATGATGATAGCTAGTATTTGTATAGCATTTTAAGGTTTGTAAAGTGCTTTACAAATATTAACTCATTTTATACTTACAACAATCCTGGTAAGTGGTTGCTATTATTAGCCTCATTTTACACATGAGGAAACTGAGGCAGACAGAGATCTAAGTGATTAGCCCAGGGTCACATAGCTATTAAGTGTCTTAGGCCTTCCTGATTCCAAATCCAGAGCTCTATTCTCTGTACCACCTTGCTGTCTAAATTTCAGTCAATCAGGCTGCTAAGTCAGACCCAAAAGGACCCTTGGGATTCTTTTCAACAGGAGAGATATAATCTATAACTATAAATGGAGTAGCATCTCAATTCTGACTGAGAATAGGAAGAATATTTTACAGAAGAGGCAAAAGACCTGGGTTCTAGTCCCACTTTGGTCACTTATTAGTATTTTAACTTTGGGCAAGTTACTTAATGTGACACTTAATTGTGTCCCAGTTTCCTCAGCTATAAAATGGAGTTAGCAATACTACCCTCCCATGTTTCTGCCTCCCCAGATTGAGGGATCCAGCTCATCCATCCGTTCTCCCACTCTTTAATTAAACAACCATTTACGAAGCCCTCAGAATGTGTCAACCAATCTGTGAAGTGTGTATATGTGAGTGTGTGGGGGTGGTTTACAAAGACCATAACTGATGTTTCCATAGCACTCCAAAGTTTCACTTACATCATCTCATCTGATCCTAAAAGCCCCGTGAGGGAGATGCTGCAGGCCTCACAAATTCCCTTTTATTGAGCAAGAAGGTGAGGCTCAGAGAGCTTAAATGACTTGCCCATGGTCACTCAGGTGGCAAGTTTCAGACAACTCACATTTATATATCAAATTGGTTAAGATACATAAAGCACTTTGGGAACATTAAAGGACTACATTATTATTGTTATGATCTAACAATTATTATATTTTTTGTATTTAGCTACACGTTGGCTATCATTATTATATACAGAACTTAGAGTTTTTAAGGTGTTTTTCTCACAATAACTATGTAAAGTATGTAGTGCAAGCATGAATATTCCCATTTTACAGATGCAGAAACTGAAGCTGTATGAGATGAAAGGACTTTCCCATTATAACACAGCTAGGGATGGGATTTGAGCATAGACTTTCTCTCTTCAAGACCAATGCTCTATTCACTACCATGTTGACTCTAATTTAGCAACAGTGATATAACACATACCCCAAAATGCAAAAGTTTACATTCAGTATAATGCAGAATAGACTATGCCAAGGAATGGAAGATATGAAGGTCTAAGAAAGGGAAGAGGAAATAGAATTCCTAATACTTGCCCTCAGAGGGCTTACATTCTAAAGGCAACAATAGAGCTGCCACAAATATATTAAATATGAGTAATAGAACTATACAGAACCTCGCCTAACTCCTTTATTTCTGGTTCAGGCTCCAACATTCTTGCTACCCAGGCTCATACCTCAGGCATCTTCCCCTCTTCAGGCTCCCTCCCCCTCCACATCCAGTCACTTATCAATCCAACCTTCACAATATCTCTCCCAACTATCTTCTCTCCAATCATGTGGCCATGACTCTAGTTCAGGCTATCATTCCCTCTTCTCTGGACTCTGGCAATAGCTTCCAAATTTGTTCCCCTGCTTCTTCTCTATATTGTCCTCACTCTGTCTATCAGACAGCTGCCACACTGATATTTCTTAGGCATAGGCCTGTCCATGTCACTCCCCTACTCAAGAAATCCCAGTGGCTCCCAAGTGCCTTTAGGATCAAAAACAAACTCCCCCATTTGACATTTAAGGCCCCTCACAATGTCTCCAGGCTTATAGCACTTCCTTCACTTGCTCTACAATCTATTCTAATTAGCATATTTGCAGCCCCTATAGGTGCCATTCCATCTCCTTTCTCCATCCCTATGCACAGGTCAGTTCCCAATCCTGGATTGTATTCTTCTTCTTCCCTAACATCCTTCAAGGATTAGCTCAACAGTTAGCCTTCTAAATGAGGCCCTCTAGGTGCTAAGGCCTTCTACCCCCAGAAAATATGTGATATCTGTATAAATACATATATTTACATATACATATATGTATGCATGTATATAATATATATATATATTTATACTTTATTTATCTATGTCATATTGTTCCTCCACCTCCCATCCTTTATTCTGAATGTAAGTTCATTGACTTTTTATCACTTGCACTTTGCAGCCTTAGTTTCTAGCCAACTGACACACAAGTTACTTAAAAAATGCTTGCTGAAAGAATAAATATACACCATAGCAATGCTTTGAGAACAGGCTGAAGTTGTCCTTTGAATCTGACTTGTATAAAACTCCAGGGCAACTTATAAATGATGTGACTTTTCTGGGGATATAAACACATACTCATTCTTTAAAGTCACAACCTTGGGCAAGTCACTTGACCTCTGACATGGTGGAAGCACATTCTTTTTAATGTATGCCAGTGGTGAGAACATCAGAAATACCCAAAAAGGAAGAGGAAATTTTAAGAGAGTTTTAAGTTTTTACGAGTCTTTTTACAGGGTTGTTTAAAAATAAGATATATGTTCCCTTTCTCCCATATGTAGAAAATTAAGAGGAAGCAGATTTTTTTTTAACATGAAGAGAAGAATATAGAGGGGGAAAAGGTCTTCAGTGTTTTTTACTGTTATTTACGGGGCCATAAAACTAATCTTAAAATAAGAAAGCATGTTCACCCAACCAAAGGCAAATTTCTATGATAACAAGCAACAGGATAAATGGTTTCCAGGGAGATTACAGATCTTGATATTGGGGTGTGTGTGTGTGTGTGTGTGTGTGTGTGTGTGTAACTATAAACCTCACTGGAGACTGTTTACCCTACATATATATTTTTTCACACACACATATGCACACACAAACACATAAATGTATGTATATGTGTGCATGCATGTTTGTCACACACACTCTTCTTTCTGAAGATATTTAGGATTTTAACCTTTATTTGGTCCAACATGACACAACAGATACCACAAATTATATATAGTACAGGAAGTAGTCTAAGAACAGATTTTGTAAATATAGAAAGAATCTCTGATATTACGAGGGTGAGGAACATCCATATTGTTGTTCTTCCCTCCACCAAACTATCTGTGACTTAATATACAGAATGTCCCTAAAATCTTAATAATGTTCCAAGCTTTAAAAAA
The DNA here is from genome assembly GCF_028583685.1 of Petaurus breviceps papuanus. Classification (NCBI taxonomy): domain Eukaryota; kingdom Metazoa; phylum Chordata; class Mammalia; order Diprotodontia; family Petauridae; genus Petaurus; species Petaurus breviceps. Next base: position 16,417,630 of record NW_027187380.1, on the reverse strand, counting down.
CATAAAAGTGTAAAATAAATTTAATTAAATTTTCAAACGATTTTTTTTCTACATTTGAAGCATTTACACATCTGAAGTTAAGTAAAGCCTAAAACTGCACTAAGACTTTTGGGACACACTGTATAAATAACAGGGAATTTCCATGAGGCAAATGGAATCACAAAGTTGGCATTAGCCTCCAGGATTTAAACCTCAGTCTTCCCAACTCTAAGCCCAACAATCTCCACTACTGGACAAAGCAGTGTAGAGCATTAGTGTCAAACTCAAACTGCAAAAGGGGGCCACTAAACCAAACAAAAGGATCCCTGTGAGCCACACACTGACAGAAAGCCATGTATTAACATTGTCTATGTTCTACTGTACTTATATTTCTTTGTTCCATATTTCCCATCTAATTTTTATTAATCTGGTTCCAGGGCACTCTGGAGCACTCACTTTACCTTTCTTAGTCTCAGTTACCTCACAGGGTCTTCCTCTACAGAGGTCTTAGCAGTTACTCCTCTACTCAAAATCCTTGAATTGGTTCCCTATTGCTAACAAGCAAACTTCAAACTTCCTGGCCTGACATTCAAGCTTCTCCCACTCCACAATCTGACACTACTCTGTATTTCCAGTGTTCTCAACTATTCCCTTCAAATGCCGCCTGCTCCAGTGAGACTGCACTACTCACCCATCTCACCCTACATTTTCACACCAACTTGGCTTTTGTTCACACTAGTCCCTATGCCTTGAGCGTCCTTTCTATTCCACCCACCAACATCCTCCTCTGTTGAATTCTTACTTATCCTTTAAAGTACAACTAAAATGTTCCCTCTGCAGTGTCCTTTCCTGACTGCCCCCACCCCTGTTTAAAATGAATGTGTTCTCTTTAATCTCACAGTGCATTGCTCACCTTGCTCATCTGCACTTACTGCCTATTATCTTCTATTAAAGTTAGTAGTGCTTGGGACATGTGCCGTTCGAAAGGAAGTCTGCTGCATCCAACATTTGTATCTCTTGTAGAGACCAAAACAGGGATCTACAGAGAGCAGATGCTCAGTAATGTCATTGGAAATGAATTAAAATAAACTAGACTAAAGTTGTAGCCAGTAGGAAACTACCCATACAAAGATACTGAAGATCTATGTAAAGATATCTAAACGTGAGAAGTTATGCTTAATATACTGATCAACCCATCAGGAGGGACTCTGCCTTCCTGTACTTCTCCAATAGGTGGAATGAATTTGTGCTGATCTAGTAATGTACCTATGCTGGATCCCCTTGGGACTAAGGGCATGCATTTCCAATTCATTTATTCAACAGACATTTATTAAATATCTACTATGCACCAGGCACTAAAAATAAAAACAAAACAAAAACATGCTTACCTTCAAGGACCTCACATTCTCTTGTAAGGAACAATACACATACAAATACATGTAGGAACAGGGGAGTGGTGCAGAAGATGGAGCCCTAGGCTTGGAGTTAGGAGTTCATAGTCAGTCTCAGAAACTTACTACCTGTGTGACCTTGGCCAAGTCGCTTAATCCCTTTTTGCATAAGTTTCCTCACCTATAAAATGGGGATAACAATAGCACCTAACTCTCGCGGCTGTTGTGAGGATCAACTCAGATAGTAATTGTAAAGTGCTTTTAGCACAATGCCTAACACATAGTAAGTGCTACATAAATGTTAGCTGCTCTTATAACTATTATTCTTTGTAAAGCACTTAACACAGTGTCTGGCATATAAAAAACACTATATATACATACTACTAGCTGTTATAAGAAATATAACATTTATAAAATAAATACAAAGCATATTTGTATATTTTAGTGAGAACTCACACAAGGCAAGTACCCACATGAAGATCAGAAGAAGGAATACAAGGACACTGTCAAGAACTTTGGAATCAGTTGTAAGACATGGGAGACACTGGAACAGGACCACCCAGCATGGCCTGTTTGCATCAAAGAAGGTGCTGTGTTCTATGAGCAATGCAGAACTGTCATAGCTCAAAAGATGCACAAGTTTGGAGACATCTCCATTCTAAATGTTCATATGGACTATTTGTGCCCAACCCTGAGTCCATATTGGTCTGATCAGCCACAGTCAGACACAATGTACACTGACCCCAAAAAAGTGATGTCATTTTGATCCTCTTTGAGTACAAAGGACACCAAATGCAAGCTATTATTATTACAAACATAACATATAAAAGAAATACAAAATATACCAATAATTGGCAAAGTGTAGAAAGTAGCACTTGAAGGAAGCTAGAGATGTAAAGAAGATGGAGGTGAAGCATACTTGCATTCTTAGTCTTAGGGAGGGGTCTGTGCAAAGATGGAGATGGGATGCAGCCTTACAACCAGATGACACTTAACTAGCCAATGTGGGGGTATATGAAGGAGATCAACATGCAGAAAACACAGAAAAGAAAGGTTAGGGCTTGGTAAAGGCTATGGTTCCACAGCAGGGCCAACTGGTCCACATAGGAATATAGCCCACTTTGGTCTCCTCAGTATGGGCCTAGCATCACTTGGGCCAACCAGCAACAGGAACTCAATTAATAGAGCCTACTGGCTCCAGAGGCTTACTGGATTCACATAAAAGGGCCCTCAAGGCACAGGGCTATAATAACGTCTCTGTTCTAAAGCTATAAGATCCTGGCACGACCTCAACTTGTATCCTCAGGTATCACCGTGGGACACATAAAAAATCACTACTTATTGCCTCCCTTAACACAAAAAAACAACACAAATGACAAGAGACTATGGAATAGGCCCAGATGATCAGACATTTGTTTGTGTTTTTCTTTCTCCATTGTTTCCCACGGTAGTGGCAGAGCTAGAAAAAGAATCCAATTAACTACACGAATCTGACTCAGAGAGCTGAAAACCATACTCAGGTGTCGTTATTACATGTGAGACGAGTTATTCTTTTAGTTCAAGGCCTTCTAGATATACAGTAAAAGAATAATTTCTGAAGATTGGTTCCCAGTTCCCATGATAGCCTATCCTCCCTCCACAGATGTGGAAACTCAGGAAGAAGAAGCTATTGACTGAAGGTCATAGCAAACCAGGGGCAGAACCAAGATTGGAAAACTGACATTGTGATTATGGGGCTGCCACCCCTGGCAAAGAACATCCTCAAAAGATGAGGGGTCTCTGAGGGCAAGACTCACTTTAGGGCAACAAAAACATGTAAATTGTGCCCAGTTCACCCACCTGGAGGGGCAAATTTCCATGAGGACAGCAACCTATGTAGACAGAGTTTCTAAGTATAGACATTTTGGGAGAGGAGATTCTAGACCTTAGTGGTGCCCCAGGAGCTGTCAGTCAGTACAAATCTCATCATTTCCCTATCCACACCTCTCACATACAGCCCCTCTTCATTTACTCTCCTTCAGGCCCACCTCACCTCTTTGCCTTAACTACTGCCACAGCTTTCTGTTGGGTTTCCCTGCCTCAAGCCCCTCACCACCCCAATCTAATTTCCAAACAACTTCCAAGGTCATTGTCTGAAGGCATAAGGATGACCATGACCCTCTTTTGCTCAATAAGCTCCCAGTGACTTCCTATTATCTTTAGGACTGAAATACAAACTCCTGTTGAGTATCTAAAGCTCTTTACAAGTTGCTCCCCTTCAGCCTTTCCAGTCTTCTTCCACATTACCTTCCTCCACACACTCTATGATCTAACAACATTGGCCTGCTTCCTGGTCTGTACAAACAATGCTTCATCTCCTGACTCCAGGCATTTGCACTGGCCATACCTCATGCCTGAAAAGCATTCCCTTCTCACTGTCACTTTTTAGAATCCCTGGTTTCCTTCAAAACTCAGCCTAAGTGCCACCTTCGACCTGAAGCCTTTGCTGATTCCCCCAGCCACAAACTGCTGGTGTGCTTCCTCCCAAAGTTACCTTGTTCTTATTTTGTTGATATTATTTATAATGTCCATACTGTCAAGTCTATTAGAATGTAAACTACTTGTGACCACAGGAACTGTTTCATTTTTGTCTTTGTAGTACCTGGCACATAGTAGGCTCTTAATAAATGTTTGTTAATTGACTGGAATTGGGAATAAGCTAAACCTAGGCTGACAACCATCACTGATCTCCTGTCATATATAGTATTCTAGAGTAGAGAAAATTGGAGCTAGGATCAAGGATGACCTTTGTAGGAGGAATATGGGAATGGAATTCAGGAAACATGGTTTCTGATTCAATCTATACTATTAAGTAATGTGTATTTTTAAGAAATTTATTAATTAGCTATAGAACTTTCTAGAAATTTATTGAATTAGCTATTTATTGAATTGCTGTTATAAGGATAGCACCTTCCCTATAAACTCTATAATGTTATTCTGAAAATTCTTATTTGCTCATGGGTAAAGGTGATACAAAGACAAATGAAATTTGTAACTGTTCTTGAAGGTTTTTTATTCTACTACAGTGGCAGGGGGGGACAGGGGAGAGAGATAAGATTTATGGATAAATCAATATAAATATTAACAAAATAATTTTGTAAAGAAGACACTCAAATCTGAAGTATCAGAAAATACCTCATGTAGGCAATGATACCTGAGCTGAGGAGCACAGTGAACAAGATGGAGAATAAAAGGAAATAAGTTAGAAAGGCTGGTTGGAGCCAAATTGTGGAGAGCTACAAATTCGTTAAGATTAAGGTGTGTGTGTGTGTGTGTGTATGTGTGTGTGTCTGTGTTTTTCCAATGAGGAGTCACTAAAACTGGGATAATTCCCATGAAATACCTCTACAAATATGAGGATAGTAGTTAGTTGGAACAGGTGGTCTTTTACATTGAATGATTTAAAAAAAAATATAGCCATTTCAAACCTGTCTAAAAAACTTTCCTCCTGCATTGGCCTGTCAAGTTTGGCTACTTAACTTGAAATGTCTATCTTTATAGAGGATTTTTTACCCTTTTTTGGATCATAGATCCCTCTAGTAAAGGCAGTCTGGTGTAGCTATAGACTCTATCTCAGAAGAATGATTTTAAATATATAAAATATGTGGAATTACAAAGGAAAATGACTATTAAAATACAGTTATAAAAATTTTTTAAAAAGACAAGTTCACAGACCTTAAGAACCCCTGTTTTAGAGTCATTAAGGCATCAGAGTAAAAAAAAAAGAAAAAGTATAAAGTTTACTTTCTCCAAGAAGCCAGAATTAAAATATACACATCATCTACCATTAATAATAACTAACATTAATCACTTCAAGGTTTGCAAAGCATTTTATCATATATGTACTATTGTCATCCCCACTTCACAAATGAGGAAACTGAGGCTGAGTTTCAGTGACATGTCCAAGGTCACACTAGAGCTACTATATGTCTGAGGCTGAATTTGAACTCAAGTCTTCCTGACTCAAAAGTCCAGCACTCTATTTAACATGTTACTTACCTAACTCCAAATGTTAATACAAATGGTTTAACAAAGGTAACTAGTGGACACTTCTGACTATGAGAGAGATGAAAGATAGGCCAGGTAAGTTCCAGTGGAAGTTCCAATGGAAGTCTATGAAGAAGACATAAATCCTGACTATGAAAGGTGGGAATGTTAGTTAATTTGAAGGCCCTGGATGTCAGGTACATGAGGTGGGTTGTTCAAGAGAATGTACGTGTCAAGTTGAGGACAAACTACCTACCTCATAGTTTTGGTTAAGGTCAGCTTTGTTTCTCAGCTCTCTCCTTTCAGAAAGCTGAGATATTCACTGCCACTACTGGGCAAGTCATTTTTTTTCATTTTATAGACATTATACAGACTAAAAAGTGTGATCCATGACCCCAAATCACACAATGGATTGACTGTAGACCACGAATCCAAAATACAATTTGGAAATTGAATTCTAAGGCAAGGAGACATTAGACTCTATTATAGTTGGAGGACAGGCCCCCCAAACAAGGAGTTGGCCTGATTTCAATTTTGATGGACTGGTCCCCATGATTACAAAGGTATCTGGGGATCTATCTCTAAAATGAAGGTAGTAGACAACTTCACTCAACAGGTAGAAAGCCTAAGGTCTACAGAGGGATTGAAATCACTAGACTAAGGTGTAATTCAGGGCCCTGACTCCCCTCCAAAAAAAAACCCAGAATACAGACTGCAGTCCATCTCTTGGAGTGGGAGGTGTTCCCTCTTTGGCAGCACCAGGAAGATTGCTACAACAGGAACAAAATAATGACTCCATTTACAGGCCAATCTCTTGCGCTGTACTAGATGCTTTTGCTTATCACTCTAATAATCACACATACTGGAATCACTTCAGGGCCTAATGCTACCTGGGTAAAAGAAGCTGATTAAGCTCACTAATCTTTTCAGTCAGCATATGTACTCACAGCATTGAAAATATTCTGCAGCTTACCTTTTATGACAGTGAATAAGCAATTACTCAGAGACAGCATAGAAATAGATTTTTCTAATAACTTAAAATTAAATATACATCACAAACAGAGAGGACTCCACAATGTTCCAAAGACATCCATTAAGCAAATCATGCAATAAACTGTTCATAGTTCTAAAAAAGCCAAGTAAGGTAATACTTTCTATTGATAAGCTATATATCCAGCTCCTAGTTCCCAGGTCAGTTGTTCTGCTGAAAGGCATAAGTGGCCATTTTATGAATGTAAAGTTGTATTGAATGAATAATATTTGTCAAAGGTACTTTGAATGTTAGATGAATGTGAGTTATTATTATACTAGTAGAAAAAAAACTTGTCCAGGCACCAAAATGTCCTCTACAATTCTTATGTGGACCATTCACCCCCATGGATTATTACCAGTACAGCTGTGGAAAGAACAAATGTTCTGGGAAGAGGGAGACTTTCACAAATTGCTTTCTGGTCATCTAGTAAAAGATAAAAAGAAAATCCGGAGAGAATTCACAGAAGTCCAGCATTTGAGAGATAGGACATTTGGAGAGACTTAAAAACTTAAAAACAATCACAAATCTCCTCCTGGAAAATAGGAACTGCTTATTCTACCTATAATATTTTAAATCATCAAGCCAAGGAATAGTTGGGGAGGCTGAATGGCACCTCATATCTGTAAGATAGCTGAAAGTAAGTAAGGGTTAAAGGAGTTATCAACAAATTCAGAGGTCATTTTGCTTAACCCACTCGTGACAAGTGGTCATTCAGTCTTTGTTTAAATATTTAAAGTATGGGGCTCACAAGGCCACCATCCCAATCCACTTAGGGCAAGCTTGAGGTGTTTGGAAATTTTCCCAGAAATCAAACCTAAATTTACTTTTGCAACTTCTATCCACTGTCCTTGGTTCTGCTCTCTGGGGGAAAGAAGTTTAATTCAGCTAATTACAAAGTTGGGGCCACAGCAATATACCAGGGAGACCAATGTCCAGATCCTCAAGGGAATGTGATCAACCAACTGGAGGTTGGGAATATGGGTTATATCTCACCCTTCCCATCACAGACAGTTAGAGGATTCTAAGACAGATACACCTACCTTCATTCTACACACTCCCCTACTTCAATCCTTTGTCTACTAGGCAAGTCCCAAGCCTTCTCTCTGCTCTTCAGAACAGATATAACCCTAACAGCTAACAGGACCCAAGAGCAGCAGCTTCCCAGGTGCCACTGGGAAATTCTTCCACCCCATCCCAGGATACCCACTTTCTATCCCCAAGATCATCTTGTGGCTACAGAAGGTAACCCTTAGAGCACTGGTTCTATGCTCCAGGGTAACCACCCATGAGCAAGAGACCCTTCTCCTTTTTCCTTTTTGAGTGGGATAGACTAAGGCATACAGAATAAGCAAACATGGAGGGATACAGATGTCATTACATTCTCCTTCCCTCCTAAAACCTGTACCTCTTTGAAATTTCCCTGTTACTACTGAGGACACCACTGTTCTTCCAGTCATATCAGTTCAAAACTTTGGTTGTCATCTTCAACTCCTCACTCTTTCTCATCTCACCAATCCAATCAGTTGTCATTCTACCTCAACAACTTATCTTGCATATGCCCCTTCCTCACCCATACACATACATACAACCTTCACCCTAATTCAAGTCTTGATGAACTCCTGCCTGGATTCTTGCAATAGCTTTCCAACTGGAGTCCCTGCTTCAGTGCTCTCCCCACTCCAATTTATCCTCCATATAACTCCTAAAATCATATTCCTAAATCTTAGACCTGATTCCTAAAGCAAACTTTCCAACTTAAACTCCAGGGGTTTCCTATTGATTCTAAGATCAAATATTCTTAAGTCTTTATTTTATCCTTTTACAATATATATTTTTATAAGTTTTATTCTGTACGTGACTATTAATAGAATAGTACAATTTACAAATTTGTAAATATACACAAACATGCTCGAAAATTTTTTTCCTGATCAAAAAAGTATGAAGACAGTGGTTTAATCCCTCTTCCACAAAAATAGGTATCATGTTCCCCCTAAGTCTTGCCTTCTCCAAACCAAAAATTTCTAGATCTTTTTTTCTTTTTTTTAAATGTTTTATTAACTTCTGATTTACATCATTCATTTCCCCCAGATTTTGAGTTACAAATTTTCTCCCCGTTTTTTCCCCTACCCACCACCCTAAAATAGCAGTCACACAGGATGTCCCCTCCTCCAATCTGCTCTCTCCCATATTTTCTCCCATACCCCTTTCGACTTTTTCAGTGGATCTCTATGCCCCAGTGCCTGTATATCTTATTTCTCAATTACATGTAAAAATAGTATTATATATATATATATATATATATATATATATATATATATATATATATATATTTGAATATTTGACTTTAAAACTTTGAATTCCAGATTCATTCCCTTCCTCCCTTGTCACCCACCCTTGCTGGGAAGATAAGCAGTTCATTATACGATGTACATGTGTGGTTAACGCAAAACAATAATATAGTAGATATATTGCAAAAGACTGACTATATTTCCCTCTCTCCTATCCCACCTCCCACTTCTTCTATTCTCTACTTTGATCCCGTCCCTTTTCAAAAGTGGGTGCTTCCAACTTCTCTCCCCCCACAGCTGGCCCTCCCTTCCATCATCCCCCCTCTCATCCCCTTCCCCCTACTCCCCTGGAGGGTGAGATACCCTATTTAGTGTGTATGTCATTTCCTCCCCAAGCGAAATTCAACGGGAATAAGGTTGAACAATTCCCTTTTGCCTTCCTATTCTTCCCCTCCATTGTAACCATTTTCCCTTGCCTCTTCTGTATGAGATAGTTTACCCAATTCTGTCTCTCCCCATCTCCTCTCATTATGTTCCTCTCTCACCTCTTAATTTCCTCTTTTAAGTATCATCCCTTCCTATTAAATTGGTCCTTTATCTATGCATACCCTGTAAGTATATATACATACATTCACATATGTATTCATATGCCCATATACCCTCATATATAGACATATATATAAAATTTCTATTCCCTTCAACTACTGAGAAAAGTTTCATAAGTTGTAATTATTGTTTTTCCATGTAGGAATGTTAATAGTTCAACTTTGATAAGTTCCTTATGATTTCTGTTCCCTGTTTACCTTCTTATGCTTCTCTTGCATCTTGTATCTGAATGTCAAATTTTCTGTTCAACTCTGGTTTTTTCAGCAAGAATGCTTGAAAGTCCTCTATTCCACTGAATGACCATAATTTCCCCTGAAACATGATACTCAGTTTTGCTGGGTAGGTGACTCTTGGTTTTAATCCCAGCTCCTTTGACCTCCAGAATATCATATTCCAAGCCCTTCGATCCCTCAGTGTAGAAGCTGCCAGATCCTGGGTCATCCTGATTGTATTTCCACAATATACAAATTGTTTCTTCCTGGCTGCTTGTAATATTCTCTCCTTAATCTGGGAATTCCGGAACCTGGCTATAATATTCCTAGGAGTTTTCTTTTTGGGATCTTTTTCAGGACGTGATTGGTGGATTCTTTCAACCTCTATTTTGCCCTCTGGTTCTAAAACATCAGGGCAGTTTTCTTTGAGAACTTCCTGGAGGATGATTTCTAGGTTCTTACTTTGATCATGGCTTTCAGGTAGTCCAATAATTTTTAAATTATCTCTCCTGGATCTATTTTCCAGGTCAGTGGTTTTGGCCATGAGATATTTCACATAGCCTTCTATTCTTTCATTTGTTTGGATCTGTTCAACAGCATCTTGATTTCTCATAAAGTCATTAGCTTCCATTTGCTCCAGTCTAATTCTGAAGCAATGATTCTCCTCAGTGAGCTTTTGAGATTCTTTTTCCATCTGGCAAATTGGGCTTTTTAAGGCGTTCTTCTCCTCATTGCCTTTTTGAGCCTCTTTTGCCATTTGAGTTAGTCTATTTTATAAGGTGCTATTTTTCTCAGTCTGGCTGTTGACTCTCATTTCGTAATTTTCTTGGTTCGTTCTCATTTCTCTTCCCAATTTTTCCTCCACTTCTCTTATCTGCTTCTTAAGGTCTTCTATGGCCTGTAACCAGCTCATATTTTCCTTTGAAGCTTTTGGTGCAGGAGTTCTGACTTCACTGTCTTCCTCCTGTTCCATGCTTTGCTCCTTTTTATCCCCAAAATAGGAGTCTAATGTTGGAATCTTCTGTCTGCTTTGTTTCCTTTGTCTGGTCATGTCGCCCCACAGTCACTTCACCCCTGGGCTTTTTGCCACGGTAGAACTCTGCCACCAGACAAGGGAGCTTTCATCTTAAATGCTGGGGTTTTCTCAGCTGCCGGAGGTATTAGATGGGTGCCCTCTCTGAGGTCTCCACACACTCTGGCAAGCTGGACATATACCCCAGGATCTCCACCCTAGACTGCAATACAGATACAAGCAGGTTAAAGCAAGAGCGATTACCCCTCAGACTGGTGTTGGGTCCCCCTACACTCTGCAGGCCAGGAGCTGAAGGTGCCACGTGGTGCTGGCTGGCTGTGCTGGCTTCTCAGCGGCTTCTTGCCCGGGGGCAAAAGTCACGCACTCCCACTTACTGGGTCCCGAAGTCCAGACTGCACTGACCTCTCACTTTGTCCTTAGCATCTATATGTTGATAATTCTGGAAAGGGCCACAGATGCTGCTGATCTGGAGTCCCTCTGGCCAATGGCTGGTCAGGCCCACCCTGGGGCTAAAACTTCTGGCTCACGTGGGTCTGGGCTCAGTTCCCAGAGTGCTGCGCTGGCCGATTCCTGCCAGCCTGCCAGGCTTTCCTCACAGGAGGTTAGCTTCTCTGTGTCATTTTGTGGGTTCTGTAGCTCCAAAGTTTGTTCAGAGTCCCCTTTTTACATGGATTGGGGAAGGTCAAAGCCAGAGATGCGGGGAGGTCCTGCTTCTACTCCACCATCTTGGCTCTGCCCTCTAGATCTTTTAACATCCTCATATGGCCTTAATTCTAGGCCCTTTACCATCCTGGTTGTCCTCTGTATTCTTTCCAGTTTATCAATCTCCTCTATTATGATATCAAGCCAGGGAAAGCAAGTTGGGTAGATTCCTTACTCAAATAGTTGGTCTCCTACCTCCAGCAGATAGGCTGGTCCAAACATACTCTTACTCACACTGCCTCTCTTCCCCTGAATGCATGCATATGAACACACACACAATAAATCTAAATATTACAGATAAATCAGAGTTGAGTCTCAGAAATTATAGAAATCATAGAATTTCTGAATTGAAAGATACTCCAGAGATCATCTAGCCAAACATTCTTATTTACAGATGGGTAAACTGAGGCCCAGAGCCAGGATCAGGTTGCCAGATCAAGTGATCTCTCTACTGTTCCACTTTGCCTTTCATGACAGGTGATGAGAAAGGGAAAAGAAGGGAACATTCCCTTCAGTCACTACCATCCTGGCTCAGAGGTATCCAAGGATCTCTAACTTTTCCTAAGGATCAATGCAACTAACTAGATTTTTAATTCCTACTAAATTTTGGGAAGGTAGGCAATGTTAATAGGAGGAAAAAGAGAAAGAAGAGAAAGGGTCTAGGCAAAAGCTTTATTTCCACAGGTCAAACAAAAAAAATCCTCCTTTCTCAGATGGTAGGGGCCATTGCAAAGCAAAATATACAAGGGAACTGAGCCAAAGGCAAGGGAGTAAGAAATGTGATATAAGAAATGAAGAAAGATATCATCCCAGAAACTTGAGAAAACTTGCATGAACTAGTACAGAGTGAAGTGAGAAGAACCAAAGAAAAATTTATACTATAACATCAATATTACAAAAATGATTAATTCTGAAAGACTTAAGAACTGTAATCAAGTAAATAATCCACCATGATTCCAGAAGAGTGAAGAAGAATGACAGTGATGCAATAATAATGAAGAACAGAGAGATGATGGACTAATGTAGAATGCTTGGTCATAGGTAAAGTGGGAATTTATTTTGCTTGACTATGTTTTTATGACACAAGGGTCCTTTGCTCCTTTTTTTCTTTTTAATGAGCGGGGAAGGTGGGAAGGAAAAAAAAATGGATGATAATAAAAAAATTACTTTAAAAGTTAATTAGAAAATGTAAGTGGAGGTGAGGGTAGAGTGGCATAAAGAAGTTATTTCTCCATTTTTCCTAAAACTATATATCAATCTCAGATCAATTTGATAATTTCATAAGATGTAGTTCAACAGAAAAATAGAGGGCAGCTAGGTGGCAAAGTGAATAAAGGAACTAGGTCTAAAGTCAGGAAGACTGATTTTCCTGAGTTCAAATCTGACCTCACACACTTCTTGGCTGTATGACCCTGAGCAAGTCACTTAGCCCTGTCCATCTCAGTTTCCTTGTTTGTAAATTGAGCTGGAGAAGGAAATGGCAAACCACTCCAGTATCTCTGCCAAGAAAATCCCAAATGGGATCACAAAGAGTCATTATGTTTTTGTTTTCCCCTTAGCCCATGTTTCCCACAGAGGTGGAGAAGAAGGAACCAAAGCAATATGATAACGTTTATGGAAACTGCTCATTACTAAAACTAAGGTGCTATGACCACTCCCACTGTGCTAATGATTCAAATAAAAATAAACACCATTATATTCCTCAAACTATTAAGGAAAGCTAACGCTTTCCTTTGTGAATAACAGCTTTTAGAAAATAAAAAGCAACATAAACAGGTGGGAAAAAAAAACATTTAAAAGGTCACACTGACAAAAGTAACACATTTCTTGGTTTCTGGAAGTTGTTTTCTTTCAGAAGGGACATAGATAAGATTACAGCCACATAAGGTAATCAATCAATAAGTTAATAAATGGGCAGGAACGACAAAAGGACAAGCCTTGCGCTTAAAAACTTGGATTTGTCTTCTTAGCTTTGTCATGTGAGTACCAAATGTAGACAATAGAATCATGAGTTTATCTGGGTTAGTTTGGGATACCTAATTTTAAAGAAACTGTGCTTCCTATTTTGTGTGACTCTCTAGGCTGCTAGCTAGGTGGCACAATAGATAAGAGTGCTGAACTCTGAGTCAGGAAGATCTGAGTTCAAATCTAGCCTCAGATACCATCTGTGGGACTGGCCCAAATCACTTCACATCCAAGTTTTTTCCCCCACTTATTTACTTTGCAAGTTGACCCCTTCTCTGTAACTTACAGTCCCAGAGAACAGCCTGGGGACCAAGAGGTTCAGGGATCTGGCCATTATATGTTATAAGCAGGACTCAAACTGAGAATTTCCTAGCTTTGAGAACAGTCCGATATCCACTACACCATGATGCCTAAAATAAACTCTGTCCTTTTTAAGGAGATAGGTCTACAGCCAAAGGAGAACCCCGAGGTCATTTCTCATTCCTTCATTTAGATGAGGGAACCAAAGTCCAGAATGGTTAACTGAGCTACCCAAGCTCATCACTCTTCCTACTGTACCACAATGGCCCTCTTGTAATTTTATTATTATTACTTTTAAAGACTGAGAAATTTCTGGCCAACAGCTGATTTTTTTCCCTCTTCTGATGATGTTTTGCTTTGGTCTACCAAGAAATGGCTAGAATATGGTTTCTTTATAGGAAATGTTTGCAGCATTCATGAATCCATTTGATTGGCTAAAAAAGAGAAACCAAAGGTGATTGACTTCCCCATGCTTCTTATAAGCATACCCTATCAGAAAACATCTATCTCCCTGGAGAGCCTTTGTGGGCCTAGTGTAGCCTAAGGCTTGCATAGCGATGTTCCTTTCCCCCCAACTTCCCTTAGCCTGATGATATCGATTCTGGTAAGCCAAGACTGAAAAACAAACAAATGAACAGCCACATTGGTTGGGCTTAGCTTCACTGTGCCAGCTTCATGTCATGTTATATGGGGTGGGATGGGGCAGACCCCTTGCCTCGCTCCCGCTCTCTAAGAAAGGTTGCCTTCCATGCCTACTCATATCAAAGCACACTGTCTTTACCTAGTCTTCATTAATAGATAAATGTGAGAGGGGAGAGAAGAGTCAGCTTCATGAATGTTAAAAGACAGGCTGCCATGTCGTATCTGGATTCAGTAGCTGATGCTAGATGTTCACCCTCCCCATTTTTTGATTATTACATTTTACTAACAGGTTTAGGGAATTAGCATCTATGTACTCACAGTCAAGTCCAAAGTTTGACAAGTGAGGTGATATGGAGTCTGATTACAACACCAGCTCATGTTTCAGCTTCACTATCTATTCTGGACTTCACTGACAGCTTGCTTTACCTGACCCTCACTAGGCATGGGGGAGCACAATGGGAAGAGGCCCTTCAGAGATGATAGTAAAGGGATTTTGCCTGATCTAGGAATCTAACATTTCTGGGATATGAAATGAATTCTCTTTCTTGTGTTTGCATCTGCTGCCCGGCTTCTCTGATACCTGTTTCTTTCGCTGTGATTATGTTATAATTGCTACTGTTACCCTTTAAATTAATGCATGGGCATGGGAGATTAGTTATCGACAGATATTTGAATGCCAACTATTTTTAGGCTACATATGCATGGGAGTAGGTGCTACACTGGGCATACATAAAACACAGACCTGTTAACCTTTGTTGTGTGTCACCTTGGCAGTCTGGGCAGCTAGATGGCACAGTGCATAGAGCCTGGAATCAAGAAAACTCAACTGAGTTCAAATCTGGCCTCAGACACTTAATAGCTGCGTGACCCTGGGCAACTTACTTAACCCCATGTGCCTCATTTTCTTCATCTGTAAAATGAGCTGGAGAAAGAAATGGCAAATAACTTCAGTATCTTTGTCAAGAAAACCCCAAGTGGGGCCACAAAGAGCTGGATGTGACTGAAACCGAACAACAACAAACAATTGGGCAGTCTGGTGATACCAATGGACTCATTGTGAAAAAATGATTTTTAAATGTGTAAAATAAAATACATAGGATTACAAAACTAACCAATTGTACCAAAGTACAGATATCAAATTATTTTTAAAAACAGGTTCTAGAACACTAGCTGAAGAACTTCTAATCTGGTAAAGACAGGACTCACTGGTGAAAACCAATGAATATATATGCTATCATCTTAGCAAGAGGAAGGGGAAGTAGCATGGTCCATTGGAAAGAGTCCTGGATCTAAGTTGGAGGACCTGGGCTAAAATCATGGCTCTGACACTCACTACCTGTGAGACCCTGGGCAAGTTATTTAAGGCAGGTTACTTAACCCTTCCTGAGCTCAGTTTCCTTCACTATTCAATGAGAAATTTAGTCTATAAAGTACTTCACTGGATGGGGCCATTCACCCCAGGGGGAGGTGGTTAGTACATTTTCCTGAGTTTACTGATATCACTTTGCAACCCACTTGGAACCAAGAGGCATGCTTTCTTTCCCACTGTATTTTCTCATTATACTTTATTCATATTCCCCAAGCCTCAAACATCTGGGGATGTCCAGATGTGTGACAATTCATGAGAGTGCTGGTATCTCGAATGCAGAGAAGACTGCCAGCAGGGAAGCTACTATTACAATTCCAGGGGTAGTCTGGGGAGCAGAGAGAGAGGCCTATTTACTTAACTGAAATCCAGTCAATATTGTTGCATAAAACCCAAGGGAGTTAAGACTGACTTATTTCTTTTCCATTCTTCCTGGCTCTCCTGCCGTCATTTCCCCAGCAAAACTGTAAATTTACAACTGCTAAGTCTTTAAAGATGCTCCAGGGATGGTAACTAGGTGATGCACTCAGGGGTTGAAAAGACACATATCCCCAGCAACAACTCTACCCACTGGAAAGGCCTTTGAGTTCTAGTAGCAGCCCACACTGACTTGGCTGACAAAGGGAAACTCTGGAGGTTCATAGATAAGCCAGTCCATTATCATCAACTCACTGCTGCTTCCTTGAGGAAGAATTCTGAATGTGGAAACTAGCTTTGAATCTAAGGAACAGAAGAGCTTTGGCTTAAATCCATCAGACTGTATCTGGAGTATAGCCAAAGAATAAATAATACTGCTTTTCTTTATTTCTTTTTATTTATTTTTTCCATTTTTCAAATTCTTTATTAACTTCTGATTTTACATCATTCATATCCGCCAGATTTTGACTTACAAATTTTTTCCGTGTTTTTCCCCTACCCACCGCCCCAAAATAGCAGTCCCATAGGATATCCCCTCCTCCAATCCGCTCTCTCCCATATTTTCTCCCATACCCCTTTTGATTTTTCCAGTAGGGCATGGTGGATCGCTATGCCCCAGTGCCTGTATATCTTATTTCCCAATTACATGTAAAATAGTTTTAATAATAGTGTGTGTGTGTATAAATATATATATATATATTTATATTTAAGCATTTGATTTTAAAATTTGAATTCCACATTCATTCCCTTCCTCCCCTGTCAGCCACCTTTACTGGGAAGATAAGCAGTTCAGTATAGGTTGTACATGTGTAGCTAATGCAAAACAATAACACAGTAGATATATTGTAAAAGATTGACTATATTTCCCTCCCTCCTATCCCACCTCCCACTTGTTCCATTCTCTACTTTGATCCCAGCCCTTTTCAAAAGTGGGTGCTTCCAACTTCCCTCCCCCCCACAGCCTACCCTCCCTTCCATCATCCCCCCTCTCATCCCCTTCCCCATTACTCTCCTGTTAGTGTGTATTTCATTCCCTCACCAAGCTAAATTCAATGAGAATAAGGTTGACCCATTCCCTTTTGCCTTTCTATTTTTCCCTCCATTGTAACCATTTTCCTTTACCTCTTCTATATGAGATAGTTTACCCCATTCTGTCTCTCTCCATCTTCTCTCATTATATTCTTCTTTCATCTCTTAATTTCACCTTTTAAGTATCATCCCTTCCTGTTAAATTAGTCCTGTGTCCTCTATCTATGTATACCTGTAAACATATATATATACACATATTCACATATGTATTCATATGCCCATATATAGACATGTGTGTATATATATGTATACACACACACACACATATATATATTCCCTTCAACTATTTTCATACTGAGAAAAGTTTCATCAGTTACAATTATTGTTTTTCCATGTAGGAATATTAATAGTTCAACTTTGATAACTTCCTTATGATTTCTTTTCCCTGTTTACCTTCTCATGCTTCTCTTGCTTCTTGCATCTGAATGTCAAATTTTCTATTCAACTCTGGTTTTTTCATCAAGAATGCATGAAAGTCCTCTATTCCACTGAATGACCATATTTTCCCCTGAAATATGATACTCAGTTTTGCTGGGTAGGTCATTCTTGGTTTTAATCCCAGCTCCTTTGACCTCTGGAATATCATATTCCAAGCCCTTCAATCCCTCAGTGTAGAAGCTGCCAGATTGGGTTTCCACAATATTCAAATTGTTTCTTCCTGGCTGCTTGTAATATTCTCTCCTTAATCTGGGAATTCCGGAACCTGGCTATAATATTCCTAGGAGTTTTCTTTTTGGAATCTTTTTCAGGACATGATTGGTGGATTCTTTCAACCTCTATTTTGCCCTCTGGTTCTAAAA
>NW_027187380.1:16344031-16399771 GCF_028583685.1 Petaurus breviceps papuanus | reverse complement strand
GAGATATTTCACATAGCCTTCTATTCTTTCATTTGTTTGGATCTGTTTAACAACTTATTGATTTCTCATAAAGTCATTAGCTTCCATTTGCTCCAGTCTAATTCTGAAGCAATGATTCTCCTCAGTGAGCTTTTGAGATTCTTTTTCCATCTGGCAAATTCAGCTTTTTAAGGCATTCTTCTCCTCATTGCCTTTTTGAGCCTCTTTTGCCATTTGAGTTAGTCTGTTTTTTAAGGTGTTATTTTCCTCAGTCAGGCTGTTTTCTCTCATTTCATAATTTTCTTGTATCATTCTCATTTCTCTTCCCAATTTTTCCTCCACTTCTCTTATCTGCTTCTTAAGGTCCTCTATGGCCTGTAACCAGCTCGTATTTTCCTTTGAAGCTTTTGGTGCACGAGTTCTGACTTCACTATCTTCCTCCTGTTCCATGCTTTGCTCCTTTTTGTCCCCTAAAAAAAGAGTCTAACGTTGGAATTTTCTGTCTGCTTTGTTTCCTTTGCCTGGTCATGTCACCCCTCAATCACTTGACCCCTGGGCTTTTTGCCACAGTAGGACTCTGCCACCAGACAGGGGGGCATTCATTCCAAATGCTGGGGTTTTCTCAGCTGCTGCAGGTATTAGTTGGGTGCCCTCTCTGAAGCCTCCACGCGCTCTGGCAAGCTGGACACACACCCCAGGACATCCACCCTAGACTGCAATCCAAATCCAAGCAGGTTAAAGCAAGAGCAATTACCCCTCAGACTGGTCGCTTGGTTCCCCTACACTTGCAGACCAGGAGCTGAAGCTGCCACATGGCACTGGCTGGCTGTGCTGGTGTCTCAGAGGCTTCTAGTCCTGGGGGCAAAAACCGACACACTCCCACTTACTGGGTCCCAAAGTCCAGACTGCACTGACCTCTTACTTTGTGCTTCGCATCTATGTGTTGATAATTCTGGAAAGGGCTACAGCTGCTGCTGATCTGTAGTCCCTCTGGCCCGCGGCTGGTCAGACCCGCCCTGGGGCTAAAACCTTCAGCTCAGGCAGGCCTGGGCTCAGCGCCCAGAGCACTGCACTGGCCAATTCCTGCTGGCCTGCAGGGCTGTCCTCAGTGGTTGTTTAGCTTCTTTGTGTCATTTTGTGGGTTCTGCAGCTCCAAAGTTTGTTCAGTCACCTTTTTACATTGATTGGGGAAGGTGGAAGCCGGAGCAGCTTGGAGGCCATGCTTTTCCACCATCTTGACTACGCCCCCCCCTTTTTTAAATAATACTGCTTTCTTAAGGACTGGGAGAGTGATAGGACCTAACTAGTTTGCAACATGTAGCCTGCTAAAAACAGTGACCTACCCAGGTTTTCACCCACCATTTCCCCATTGTAATTATCATGGAATGTGGAAAACACTGGAGAAAATTCAAGATTTACATTACTGAGACACAATGGGTTTCATCCACCAAGACTGACAGACAGGCACACACACACACACACACACACACACACACACACATATCTTTTCAAGGTCTATTTAGAGATCATAAAATTGCATTGTTTGGCCTCATTCAGTGTCACTGGCTGAGAGAGAATGTCTTAAACTTTTGCTTGCTGTTAGTAGCATTAGATTCTTGAAAATCACTTAAATAAGCAAACTATTTTCAGTTGACTGCCTGTTGCCCCCATGTTTGAAACAGAGCAGAAATCATAGGATTCAAACTCAACAGACTTAAAAACTCTTAGGAGAAGAGCCATCACACTGCACACTTTAATTAAGATTGGACAGCTAGCCTTCCCTTCATTAAATCTCTGTAGGAACACTATTTCATGCTATTTAGTAGTAAAACTGGGGGATCCACACTCTGATTCCATGGATGCTTACCCCCCTACAAAGTATTGGCAAATGTTTCCTTGGAATGTGGGTGGGTACGATGAGGCAAAAAGTGATTTCATGTTTGGCCATGTCTGGCTTTCATTGTGAAAAATAGTGTGATAGGGCTTTGATTTGTTTATACTCAAGTATCCAAGCAACTCACATAGACCTCAAAAACTCAGTGTTTTTTCAAAACTCAATGTGTCTGTCTTTAGCCTTGTTTCAACTTCATAGCCAAGGAAATCAAGGAAGTCACTTTTAGATGGACAAAAAGGCTTTTCCTTCTTTCCTTCTCTCAATCTCTTCAAGAGTTTTGGATAAAAGTTAACTGGCTTCAGAGATAATGGCTTCTATGGATTTGCCTGGACAACCATTTAAAAGTCTCTTTGTCCTCTAATTAAAGAGACTTGCTACTTATGGATCTATGTTACCCATCACAATAATTTATTATCACCCGCCTCCCTGCAACTTCCAAGGACATCCTCCCTTTCCTGGCTATGATGAGGCTCCCCCTCTACCATATGCAGGCAGAGAACAAAACTCTTATTAAAAAGTCTAGAAGGAGAGGGGCTGCCAGGCACAGAAAAGAAGAACTCTGGGGATGGATAGAACTAAAGGTAACCTCTTCAAAAGGCTTACATCTTCAGAGTCATAAGAATGCAAAACAAACTATGTCCCTGAAGGCCCAGAATCAGTAAGTTACACCAATGAGTAGCTGGAGACTGGCAGAGCTGAGGGAATAGTGAATATAGAGAGAATGATCTACTGGAAAAGAGTTACCTGGCATTTTGTTTGATGGATGAGTGGCAAGGAATTCAAGTAATGGGAAAATTAACCCTGGAGTTCCCCAGTTCAAAACCACAGGCTCTCCTCATCTCTCCTTTCTCCTATCCCCTCTCTAGGTACAGCTATTTTCTTGTTCATTTTAAAGAATTTTTTAAAACTAGGAACTTAAACACCAAAGGAAAAAGAATTACTTCCACATACAAATTACAATATAAAAAGAGGGTTATATGTCAAACATGAATCTCCATTCGATATAGCTTGCTTTAAAAAAAAGAAAAAAATTAATACATTCAACATGTTACTTTCAAATTCTTCTGCTTGTCCTTTAATTTCCTTTTGCTTTCTTTGTAAATTAAAAAAAAAATCCTATGACTTTCTCTTTATTCTTTTCCTTTTTCAATTGATATTATTACTGACAGTTCTCTTCTCCCTACCCCCTGCCCCATAAGTCCTACTTTCTTCAGTTAAAAAAAAAAAAGAAAACCCTATTAACAAATAAGCACACAAAATCCACACAGTGCTCATTTCTGAAAATATACACCTATTTCTACAGACTGAGTCTACTAATACAGTATGAGGAGGTGAGAAACAGGTTTTATCGTAGCTCTGGAGTCATGGCTGGTCACGACTTAGAGTTCTTAAGTCTTTCAAAATTGTATGTTATTTCAATGTTTCTGTCATTTGTTCCCCTGGTTCTGTTCATTTTGCTCTGAATCAGTTCATTCAAGTCTTCCTACGTTCCTCTGAACCCCATCCCTTTCATCTTTTCTTATGGTACAATAATATCCCATTACATTTATATATCATAATTTGTTCAGTAATTCCTCAGCTGATGGAGATTAGTTTCCAGTTCTTTTCCTACAACAAAAGGAGCTTCTATAAATATTTTTGTACATCCTTTTCTACTTTCTTTGATCTTTTGGGGATTTGTATGTAATAGCTATAGCAATGAGTTAAAAGGTACTCAGATTTTAATGACTTTCTGGACATAGTTCTACACTGCTTTCCCAGAATGGTAAGACTTGTTCAAAACTCCACCAACCGTATATTAGTTTGCTTATCCTCTCAAATGTCTTCCAACAACTTATCATTTTCTCATTTTTCTCATCTTTGCCATGCTAATGGGTATAGGAGTGGAACCTCAAAGTTATTTTAATTTGCATTTCTATTATTAATTATTTGTAGTATTTTTTTCATAAGGTTGCTGATAGCTTGGTTTTATCATTTAAGAATCTCCTGGACATAACTTTTGACTATCTATTATGGAGTAGCTCTTGCTCCTATATATTTGAATCAGTTCTTGATATATTTTGGAAATGAGATAATTATCAGAGAAACTTGCTGCAAATATTTTCCCAATTAACTGTTTCCCTTTTAATTTTACCTGAACTGGCTTTATATGGGTAGAAATTTTAAAATTTTATAGAATCAATGGACACAAAAGTGTCCATTCTATCACACGTGATCTTCACTATACCTTGTTTAGTCAAGAACTCTTTTCCTACACATGGTTTGAAAGGCATTTGCTTTCTCTGCTCCTCCAATTAGTTTGTGATAATAACATTTTATATCTGTCTGGTTTCCATTTGGTACTTATTGTGGAATGTGATATGAGGTGTGTTCTAATGCTAATTCTGCCATATTGTTTCTTAGTTTTCCTCCAATACATTTTGTTAAACATGAGTCTTTAGTAACTGGGTACTTTAATTTTATCAAACATGCTACTACATTCATTAATTTCTATAAATCATGTACCTAATCTGTTCCACTGATCAACTTTGCTGTTTTAATCAGTACCAAACACAACTGTTTTCTTGCAAGTTTCTGATAAAGGACGCTATGCTTTTTACTCTATTGTTTGTGCTCATCTAAAGGAAGGGCAGTCTGCTCAAAAATGTCTTCTCCCCTACTCAGAAATTTCAGAGATGCCTAGATTTTCCATACTAATATTTTTACTTCAATGTGTAAGATCTATAATTCCATCTGTATGGATGGAATATTCTGTCCTCAAAATCCATAAGTGGGGGAGGGAGTAAATATTCTTAAGTGCCAAGCACTTTGATCTCCACAACATTTGATCTCCACAACAATTCTGGGAGGTAAGGTGCTTATTATCATCCCCATTTTACACTTAAGAAAACAGAGGCACTTACTAGCCATGTGACCTTGGGCAAGTCACTTAACCCCAATTGCCCTGCCCTCCTCCCTCCAAAAAGCAAAACAAACAAACAAAAAAACAGAGGCAAACAGAAGTTAAGTGACTTGTCCAAGATTGCACAGCTAATAAGTGACAGGTCAGATTTTAATTCAGATCTTCCTATCTCCAGGCCCAGTGCTCTACCCACCACATCACCTAGCTGTTTAGGAGGATAAGCTATAGCTTATGGTCCACTGCAATAGCCCTCAAGAATCCAGTCACCTCCATGTCCCTTGATGAGGCACTGGAAGAGTACTTCAATGGAGGACTTCCTTTAAAAAACTTGCATAATTAAGGTGGCCCAAGAATTGATGAGGTGCTTGGGTGCATGTGCTTGAACCACAATTTGTAAAATCACATCAGTTTGCAAATTCACATTTCTCCCTAGCCTCAAATCTTCCCAACCTCAAGAGCATTATCTCTGCCCCTTTTCCTGCTAGTACTCTGCCTAACAATAATTCATGAACTGCTTATCTCTGCTTGGCATAATAACAAGCTATACCTATGAATCTTTCACTAAACCATCTATAAACTTTTTTAGCTTAGACAAATGTTATCTCCCCTCAGTATAACGTCCAGCTGTACTTATGAATCCTTCAATGTACTATCTGTAAGTTAACTCCTCAGCCAATTAGGCCCATCCCAAATCCCCATTAGCCTAGGTTCCCAACATCCATCTTGTCAAACATGACATTGATGGGTGGCAGACTAGGCACTTCTCAGTCAGCCCTGACAGCTAGCTGACTTAATGACATTTCAAGCCTAAAACCACGCCCCACCTTGGGCTATTTCCCAGTGAATTATGGGCAATATGCCTGTGCAATAGATATTACAAGTACATGTTCCTTTAAGCACCAAAAACTCCTTAACTCCTCCCTAATACCACCCTTACTGACCTCGTTAGCATAATTGGCACAGGTTATATTATGGATTATTCTATAAAAACTTTCATTCTACCCCTTCAAGGTTGCAGGATTCCTAAGACCTCCTGCCCGCTGTATAGCATAATAATAAACTTTTACCAACTTGACTCAGAATGCTTGGGCCTGTGAATTCATTCCAGACTGCCCACCAAGGGACTCTGGTCATTGGAGTCCCTATCATCCTTCATCAGACTGACCTTCTCAAGAAAAAAGGATCACACTGTTTTGTAATTCAGTGTCCTACCAGGCCTATTTTGGAATTCGTCCATTTTGAGGAAGGACCCAGACTAGCTATCCATCATTCTTCAGTCTTCTCCCCCATATATCCATGTAGGTCCCTTCCCCACCTCTGCCAGGGTGTTTATCCTCAATCAGCTTTTTAGCTCCCTTTAAATCTTGTCTTCCTCCATTAGAATGGAAGCTTTTTGAGGGTAGGGACTATCTTTTTATGTGCTTGAATCTGTACTCTCAGTCCTTAGCATAATGCCTGGAACATAATAAGCCCTTAGTAAATGTTTCTTAACTTATCTTGACCCAGCTCCTTCCTTGATTTGTACATGAGATGGATGACAGCCCTGTCTTGGAGTCACAAGATTCTTAATCGTCCCCTCACCCTCCAACCTACTCCTAAAGAAGTAATCAGGGAAGGTTCTAAGGGAAGGGGGAGAAGTGAGCTACTGTATAAGTCTCAGGGTACAGAAGGTCCTTGATGTGGATCATTCTGGCTGGTATTCCCTTACTTTGCAGAAAGAGCACAGGGGAATGTCAGAGGAGAGGTGACAGAAATGCTGTGGCTGCTGCAGATGGACAAACTAAACAACAAAATTAAAAAATATATTAAAATAGGTGGATAAATATATTTCAAGCATGGAACCAGAAAAGCACAAATAGTAAATTACTGCAGTAATAGTAGGGGGAGGAAATCAAAGGCTATTTCAGGAAGGAAAAATTGGTGCAATTTGACTGAATATTGGAAGAACATTTTTTGAAGGGGGAAGAAAATCACATGGAATGTAATTAGTCCTTAGCCATTCATTCAACCAGGAGGATACCTGGATGACAAATTGTCTGACCAATCAGAAAAGGAATATGATTGCTGCAGCTTTTTAATGCAAAATCCACTTTGCATTTTTTCTTTTTAGCTT
Source organism: Petaurus breviceps papuanus (assembly GCF_028583685.1). Classification (NCBI taxonomy): domain Eukaryota; kingdom Metazoa; phylum Chordata; class Mammalia; order Diprotodontia; family Petauridae; genus Petaurus; species Petaurus breviceps. The sequence continues at coordinate 16,392,883 of NW_027187380.1, read as the reverse complement.
CACATATGGACCCTATGCAAGTACATAGTAGACCATAACTGCTATTTGGGGGTAGGACATAGGGAGGTAGAGGGGAGAGAGGAGAAATCATCTGCCTCCCTTTACTGCAAGTCCAAGGGGATGCTGGTAGAACCACAAAGCAAAGTGCTTGAAAGAATGAGGTGAGGCTTGACTCAATTGAACAAACAATTCCTTGGTGCCAACTATTTGTAAAGTACTGTGCTAGGTTCTAGGAACACAAGGATAAAGGGAGATAGTGCTTGTCCTCAAGGAAATTATAAACTACCTGGCAAAGCATGGAATGATTGAAAGCAGAATATGATTAGGGGCAAAGGAGAGACAGGAAAGAGTCAAAGTGCTATCAAAACACTTGGACAGGAAAAGATCACTTTCTGCACAGTTTGGAGGCTGGGGACAGAATGGGATTGGGAGAGAGGGTTCAAAAAAGGCTTCAAGGAGGAAGGAGCTAGGTCTGTGGTCATGAAAAGAAGGCCAACAATCTAAGGTACAGAGGAACTGCTTTCCAAGCATGGATGGATACCAATCTATACAAAAAAAGGGAAAAAAAAGTGGAGGTGAGAAAGTAATAAATGAGATTGGAAAACAGCTAATAGTTCAGCTGAATGAAGAAAGGAAGAAGGGAAGCAGTGACACAAAATAAGGCTAGAAAGGTAGGTTGGAATCAGAACCTGAAAGGCCTTAATTGCCATGGTAAGGAGATTCTAGTTAAGTCTGGGTGGTATGATGGACAGAGCAATGGACTAAGAATGAGGAAGTCATGGGACAAATGTTGCCCCATTTATTTAAGGTGTAATCCTAGGTCAGGTCACTTAATTTCTCTAGGTCTTAGTTTCCTCATATTTAGAATAAAGGGGTTAGTTTAATGATCATTTAGGTCTCTTCCACCTCTAAATCTGTGATTCTATAAGCACCAACAGTTTGTAAAGAGGAGAGGAACAAAGTGAGAGCAGTACTTTAGGAAGATTAGGCAGGTTAGGGGGTTAACATAATAACTCAGGCCAAAGAAGATGAGGGTTTGAACTAGGCTGAGATCAACGTAGCAAAAAAGAAGGGATGGATTCCAGAGATACCATGAAGGTGGAATAAACAGAATTCGGTAATTAATTGGATGTAGATGGTGGGGATCAACTTCAGGCCTGGGTGACCAGGGAGGCGATGGTGTCAGCAACAGAAATAGGGTATTTGGAAGGAAGGCCAAGTATTAAAGAAAACATTGATACATTTACAGGATCACATATTTAGATCTAGACAGGACCTCAGAGGCCAGGTTTGAATATACTAAATCTGAAATTCCAGCAAAATCTAGATAGAGGTGTATTTAACACACAGATACAATAGAATGTAAGGTTCTTGAGAGCAAGGATTGTATCATTTTTGCCTTTGTCTCTTCCAAAGTCAACAAAGGGCCTGGACCAAAATATACACTTTATAAATACTTGCTGGATGAATCTGGTTCTTGGGAAGACAGATAGGCTCAATATATAATATAGAGTGGGAATCAGTGACACATAGCAGCTATCTAAAGCCATGAGAGAAGTTAAGAGTTACCAAGATAAAAAGAAAAGAAAACTTAGAACAAAGTTTTGAACAAGGACCTCCATACTTAGAAGGTGGGAAGAAGGAGATAGGAAGAAAGGAGTCAGATACTAGAAAGAGAACCAGAAGTGACCAGTGTCCTAGAAGAAGAGGAAAATATCAAGAAGGACTTTCAAAGGCTGCAGAAAGGTAAAGACGGATCAGATCTGAGGTCCCTGACACTGAATCTGGCAATTAAGAGGTCATTACTTACCTGGGAGAGGTCAGACTTAGCAAATGATGAGGATAGAAGTCAGATTGCAGGGGGGTGGGTGGTGAGGCATGAATCATCGTTTGAAAGTGAAGATAGTGGATCTAAATTACTTTAAAAGTCTGGCAAAGAAGTGAGAGAGCTCATTCTACAGGAGATATGCCAAGATTAACAGAAGGGCTGTTTTTAGGATAGGATGACCTAAAACATTCTTGTAAGAAGATGAGTACATGGAATAGAGACTAGAAAGGTATACTGGTGCCAGATTGTGTAGAGCCTTAAAAAACAGAGTTTATAATTAATTTGGCAGTCAATAGGGAGGCTCACTGACAACTCCGATACATAGTACAATTATCTCTTCCACACAGAGACCTTCCCCATCACGGGGAAATTAAATGGGGTGGAAGCTACTGATGACACATGCAGGCCAGCTACTGATGACACATGCAGGCCAGCAGATGACAAAGAGCTTATGACCAAATACTTAACCCAAATTTTACACTAAGGTACTGTGAACACCCCATAAAAGAAAAAGAAAAAAATTTAGACTTCTTCTCTGACACAAAGAGAGGGCCAAAACTTTTACACAGATTTTCAAGATCGCGGGGACACCATACCTCTAACCTCAGCAATGTGGAAGGGATAACCAAAATAATAATAATAGCATTTATGGGGTGTTTTTAATGTTTGCAGAACACTTTACAAATATTATATCATTTTATCCTCCAACTTTACAAATATTATATAATTTTATCCTCCCACCTGGGAGATAGGTACAAGAAGAAGACAGAGATGGGTCCAGGCCAGTACCCACAACAAGAACCTGAGAAGGCTGAAGGAAACCAGGGATTGAGGGAGTGGGTGGGGCTTACTACCAAATCTCCCATCCAGAACAGCAAAGGAAGCAGCATACACACTACAGGAATGACATGAACAAACAAGGCCTATCCAACCCATCCAAGAAGGCCAAAGGGAAAGGAATCTGGTCCTAGAACAAAGTCTCAATTCAAATACTGATGCTGGAAGTATATATATGTATGTATGTGTATATATATATATATATATATGCATATATATATGTGGAAGAAAAACACTGATTATGAAGAAAAACTATAAGTTAAGAGGTAAACCCAGAAGAAAGTACATGCAGATACATGCAAAGGATCAAAGGAAAAAGAACTGGCATGATCATAAAGACTCCAAGAGTGTCAAGAAGAAATGAAGTAAGAGATTTTAAAATGAAGAAAAAAGTGAAAGGAGAATAAATAGCTTAGAAAAGAAGGTTAAAAAACTGGACCCAGGTAATAGACTCCCTGAACAAAAAGAAGTAATCAGAACTCATTGAAACAACAAGAAAATATGGGGGGGGGGGGGGGGGAGGGCAAGGACAGGAGAAAATGTGAGGCATCTACTACCAAGAGCAAATGATCCAGAAAATAGGTTGAAGAGAGATAATTTAAGAATCACTGGACTGAAAGTACCCCAAGCTGAAAACACTCAGAAAAGTCATTGCTAAAATTCAGAGCTTTTAAGTCAAAGACAAAAAATGCTGCATGTGTATAGAATGAAAGAGCTTAAATACCAAGAAACTATACTCAGGATCACATAAGACTTTACAACAAATATAATGAAAAAGGAAGTCTTGGAATATGATCATCGAAAAGGCAAAAGATAAACCAATCCTTCCCTCAAAAACGACAGCAAAACAAAACAAATAACCTGTACCCCGCAAAACTAATTCTACAATGAAAGAAATAGTTTTCATGGAATCAAGGGCTTTCAAGTATTAAAAAAAAAAAAAAGACCAAAGCTGCATAGAAACTTTGAAATGCAAACACAGTAGTCAAGGGAAACCTATAAAGGTAAAAACTCCTTTATGCAAATGGATGGGGCTATAAAAAAAGAAAAATGCATCAGATTGCAAAGGAAGGTAATTTTGTGGGCAGGCAAGTGGTGCAGTGGTAAAGCACCACCTAGAGTAAGAAAGATTCCCCTTAACAAGTTCAAATCCAACCTCAGACTCTTACTAGTTGTGTGACTCTGGGCAAGTCACTTCACCTTGCCTGCCGCAATTTCCTTATTTATAAAATGAACTGGAGAAGGAAATGGAAAACCACTCCAGTGTCTTTGCCAAGAAAACCCCAATGAGGTCATGAAGAGTCAGACAAAACTGAAAAATGACTTGGCAACAGCAAACAATGATGCAGTACTTTAAAGAGAATCACACAAAACAAACACTCAACCTGGTGTGGGTCCTGCTTTCTTATTTTTAAGAGGGAAAAGAAAAGGAAGAGAAAAAAAAAAACAACTAGGGGTGGCTAGGTGGTACAGTAAATAGAGCATTGGCCCTAGAGTCAGGAGGACCTCAGTTTAAATCCAGCCTCAGACACACTTAACACAAAAACTAGCCATGTGACCTTGGGCAAGTCACTTAATCCCAACTGCCCTCCAAAAAAAAAGGCAAAAAAGGACCAACTAGAATGATGTATTTTGCTACTTATTTCACACAGTCTGAAAAAAATAAAAGCAGATACAAAATGAGATCCTAGAATTTGTCACAAAATATTATGCTTCAGATTAATTTGTTCTGAAGGGAAAAAAAAACTGGAAATTCCATTACCTCTTTAGGTTATATATCTCTGAAATCCAGGATCCTAAGTGAGACAGTCTTATCTTGCTTTTACCTATTGTTTCATCAAAGAACTAACCACTTTCTGAAAGGAAACTGGGTCAAATTTTAAGAAGGGATTCTTAATTCCTGGAAAATGGATTAGGGTGGTAACCATACTTAACCTAATTAGGGTCACTGCCCATTACCACGACTAATTGAGCAGTAATTTAAGAAGAATGATTCTTCAGGATGTGCCAAAGTTTAAGTGCTATTGTTCAGTTTGATGAATCAATTGGCTGAACTTCCATCCGAGCTCTATAACTATGTTGTATCTTATTATTCAATTTTGTTTTTGTTTTGTTTTGAAAACTACAAATTGGAATTTGGAACTGAAAACTTTAAAAAATGTTAAAAAAATTGTTTTAACATACAATTGGGAAAAATATTATAAAAAAAGAAAACTACAAACTGGAACTCAAAAATGGTTATACTAAATATTTTCAAACGAAGGATGGATTTCTGTCTTTTCATTCTCCCTAAGAGATATTTAGAAATAGAATAAATTCAATTAATAAAGCTGTCTCTGATAGGCCTGTGCCCAAAACACAGAACGTTATGGTTTTTCTTCTGCAGACATTTAGCTTCAACTCCATGCAAAAGCTAGAGAATGCTTCCTCTAACTAGAAAAAGCCACTTTGCACATGTATTTGACAATGACTAAGAGAGATTGTGGGGATAGGTTGGTGAAACTAACATAATTTTGTTCAAAGCTAAAGGCAGGAGCACGAGCTCGAACACACACACACACACACACACACACACACACACACACACACTTTAAAAAGGAGCAGCTAGGTGGTGCAGTGAATAGAACACCAGTCCTGGAATCAAGAGGACCTGACTTCAAATCCAGTCTCAGACACTTGACACTCACTGGCTATGTGACCTTGGATAAGTCACTTAACTCAACTGCCTTGCCTTCCCCCCTACAAAAAAATTTATTTTAAACTAAAGGCACATATCTTGCCAACAGCAGGTCAAGGACATTGCTGATTTAATTATTAAGGACAGACAACACAATGCATATTCATTGTTGTTGTTCAGTCATTTTTCAGACTTCAAGAAAACTGAAGTGGTTTACCATTTCCTTTTCAAGCTCATTTTAAAAAGTAGAAACTGAGGCAACCAAGGTTAAATGACTTGCCCAAGGTCACATAGCTAGTAAGTGTCTGAGATCGAGTTTGAACTTAGGAAGATGAGTTTTCCTGACTTTAGGCCCAGCACTCTCATCCTCTGCACCACCTAATTGCCCACATACTCACTAATATCATATTAAAAGCTCCTGGAGGGCAAGGACTATCTCTATATATTTCTCATACTGCTTACCACGTCAAAGGGAAATCAATAAAAAATTGCTGAATAAACGAATATATAAAAATCAGAACAACACTGACAAGATGAAACTTAATAATGAGAAATAAATTTTGGAACCAACTTCATGGATAAGCTTTCAACATCATGAAACTTAATAATGAGAAATAAATTTTGGAACCAACTTCATGGATAAGCTTTCAACATCATCTTTTTGATCCCACTGCTGGCCTCTTGCTGTTTTCTTCTCTGTCTGCCTCCATCTTATCTGGGCTCCTAAGACATCTCTATTTTAGTAAATAGAAATACTCATAATACCAGATCTTTTGACTGTTACTCACAAGGCAAAATCATTGCAAGTTATAAGGGTCTTTTTTTTTTGCTGGCTCCTTTTTGGAGTGGGCAATTAGACACCTCCCATCCCTCCCCTCAATGTCACTATCTATTTAGAACCTAGTCTGTACCACTCAAAGATGTGGGAAAGGAAAAAGAAAGAGTTCAAAACCCTTCTTTCATGACTGGCTTGTGATATTTAATTGCAGCTCATCAATTTATTCATAAAGGAGATAGTCAAGATGGAATAAAAACAGCAAATGAGAGAGGAAAAGAAATTACACCTAATTTTCCCAGATCAAAAGGATTTGCCAGCTGCCTGAATTCATTTCTGGTACTGCAAGCCCACTAGACTGGCTCTGGCGTTCCAAGGAAAGGACTGTGGTCAGAAAGGAAGAATATTTGGGGGATTGTCTGGATATAAGATCTGGAGATCACACACACACACACACACACACACACACACACACACACACTTTTATCAAGCCCTCTGACTGGCTTCTTGTGATACCAAGTGACAGGTTACTAAACTGGGCTTCTTTGTCAATAAAAAATATATTTAATGAGCTTGGTTTTCTCCCATGACAAAATTGTCCCTTGCTAGTAAATTAAGTAATATGAGAGAAGTATTAACTTTTACACATGTACCATTTGATCCAGAACATCTTCTGCCTTGAAATGTGTCTTGAGAGACTTCACAAGGACAATAAAGCAATTCCAACTGAACTTAATATGTTTTTGTGGGAAAATCTGGAAATTTAAACAAAGAAGTTCTGTTTAATTTAATTAATCAATATGCAATCTCCTGACAACACTACTAGACTAAAGGTTATTAATTAAAACAAAAGGGTTAGTTAGTTCCATACTAAAGAATCAAATCTGAAGGAACAAATCCAAGCAAACAAAGGATAACATTAGTCTAGGAGGCAGCAAATTAGCACAAGAAACTGGTATGTAAGACTAAAAGTAACTAGCTGTGTGGCCTTGACAACTCACTTCCCTGCCCACAAAAGGACCTTCTTAGCCTCTGTTGTATCAAGAACCACTTTTAGCAGGAATATCGTAAATTTTATGGATGCCTTCTCACAACAACATTTTTAGTAATTGAAGAAAATGTTAATCTTCAGTTCTAGACTCATAAAAATAAGGTTGTAAGTTTCCCCCCCTTATCCAAGTTCATGGTCCCCTGGAATCTACCCATGGACCTATTAGGTTAAGAACCCTCTGACTCCAATATCCACTAATGAGAGTCTGATACAAATGAACTTTGAGCCCCAAGGTACAAATCAAAGCTCCCCGCAAGTACAGATTACTTCATTCCTTGTACTTGAATCCCCAATACCTAGTATAGGCGCACAGTGCTTGGTGCTAAATGAATACTTATTGGCTGATGGTTATCTTTGCCAATCTGACTGGCATAAAGATGGAACCTCATATTTGCTTTATTTTCTATTTTTATCGTATTAGATTTTTAGGGTTGTTAATAGCTTGGATTTCTTCTTTTAAGAATGGCCTGTTCACATCCCTTAACCATTTATTTATTAGGGAACTACCCTTTTTTATATATTTGTAATAATTACTATTATTCATTAATAATAATTAATATATTTTTATTTTTAATAAATTTATTGAGGAAATAATTTATAAATATTACAAATTTCTTATTAATATGGTTAATTATTATTATAATAGGTAATATTTATATAGTACTTACTATGTACCCGGCACTATGCTAAGCATTTTTACAAATATTATCTCATTTGACCCTCATAGCAACTGTGGGAAGTAGGTGCTATTATTACATTTTACAGTTGAGAAAAGTGAGACAAAGAGAAGTTGAGTAATTTGCCAAATGTCACACAGCTAGTAAGTGAATGCACACATGCAAACTAAATGGTGGTCCTGGGGTGAAGAGGAGTGCTGCCATAGTAGAACTTGTGGTGGTGGTGGGGAGGGAAACTTCCTCACAATTCCAAGACAGAAAATATCACTTGTGGTCATTCACAGACCACAGCACAGGCCAGGAAAGCAGTAAACACCTCTCTTTTAATCATATCACATTGGAAGAAATGAAAATTTATAGGCTCCTAGAAGTATCTCTGAACAGTTGCACAAAACCCCTGAAAGCTTGGGACAATACACCCACCCCACTGGAAGCAAAGTCCTACCTTAACAAAGAGTTAGAAAGTCAAGTATTTGGCTGGGAAAATGAGCAAACAGCATTAAAAAAACTCAGACTATAGAATCTTACTTTGGTGGCAAAGAAGAACAAAACATATAACCAGGAGAAGACAACAAAGTCAAAAATCCTACATCAAAAGCCTCCAAGAAAAATATATATGAATTGGTTGCAGGCCATAGAAAAGCTAAAAAAGGATTCTGAAAATCAAATAAGAGAAGTAGAGGAAAAATTGGGAAGAGAAATGAGAGTGATGTAAGAAAATCATGAAAAACCAGTCAATCACATGCTAAACGCGTCCCCCCCCCCCCCAAATACTGAAGAAAATAACATCTTAAAAATAGACTAGTTCAAATGGCAAAAGAGGCCCAAAAAGCCAATGAGGAGAAGAATGCCTTAGAAAGCATAACTGGCCAAATGGAAAAGGAGGTCCAAAAGCTCACTGAATAGAATAATTCCTTCAAAATTAGAATGGAGCAAATGGAAGCCAATGACTTTATAAGAAATCAAGATACTCTAAAACAGATCCAAAAGAATGAAAAGAAAGAAGACAATGTAAAATATCTCACCATAAAAACAGGTGACCTGGAAAACAGATCCAGGAGAGATAATTGAAAAATTATTGAACTACATGAAAGCCATGATAAAAAAAAAGAGCCTAGATATCATCTTTCAAAAAATTATCAAGGAAAACTGCCCTTATAATCTAGAACCAAAGGGTAAAATAGAAATGGAAAGAATCCACCTATTACCTCTTAAAAAGATCCCAAGGGGAAGCTTGGTGGTGCAGTGAATAGAGCACTGGCCCTGGAGTCAGGAGGACCTGAGCTCAAACCCAGCCTCAGAAAACTGACATACTTACCAGCTGTGTGACCTTGGGCAAGTCACTTAACCCCAACTGCCTCACCTTCCCCCCTCAAAAAAATCCCCAAAAGAAAACTCCTAGGAATATTGTAGCCAAATTCTAGAGTCCCAGGTCAAGGAAAAAATATTCAAAGCAGTCAGAAAGAAATAATTTGAGTATTGTGGAAGCACAATCAGGATCACACAAGATCTAGCAGCTTCTACATTAAAGGATCAAAGGCCTTGGAATATGGTATTCCAGAGGTTAAAGGAGCTAGGACTAAAACCAAGAATCACCTACCCAGCAAAACTGAGTATCATACTTCAGGGGAAAATATGGACATTCAATAAAACTGAGGAAATTCAAGTATTCTTGAAGAAAACACCAGAGCTGAACAGAAAATATCACCTTCAAATACAAGAAGCAAGAGAAGCATTAAAAGGTAAATAGGAAAGAGAAATCATATAGAACTTATTAAAGTTGAACTGTTTACATTCCTACATGGAAAGATGACATTTATAACTCATGAGACTTTTCTCAGTATTAGAATAGCTGAAGGAAATATATGTGTGTGCATGTATGTATATGTGTATATATATATATATATAATGTGTGTGAGTATATGTGTGTGTGTATACACACACACACACACACACACATAGAGGGCACAGGGTGAATTGAATATGAAGGAATGATATATAAAAAATAAAATCAAGAGGTGAGAGAGAAATATATCAAGAGAAGGAGAAAGGAAGAGATAGAATAGGGTAAATTATCTCACATAAGAGGCAAGAGAAAGCTGTTACAAAGGAGGGCAAGAGCAGGGAGGTGAAAGGCAGTAAGTCAATCTTACTCTCATTGGATTTGGCATAAGGTGGGAATAACATACACACTCAATTGGGTATCTTACCCTACAGGAAAGTAAGGGGGAAGGGGATAAGGTGGGGGGGGGGGTGATAGAAGGGAGGGCATATTGGGAGAGGGGATAGTTAGAAACAAAAACTTTTGAAAAGGACAGGGTCAAAGAAGAAAATAGAATAAATGGGGGGGTGGGATAGGATGGAGGGAAAGATAGTTAGTCTTTCACAAAATGATTACTATGGAAAAGGTTTAAATAACTACACATGTATAACCTATATTTGTTTGTTTTCTCAATGGGGGTGGTTGAGGAGGAAAAAAGGGAGAGAATCTGGAACTCAAAGTTTTAAAAACAAATGTTAAAAAATTGTTTTTACATGCAACTGGGAAATAAGATATACAGGCAATGTGTTTTAGAAATCCATGTTGCCCTACAAGAAAGTAAAGGGCAGGGGGTAAGAATTGAGATATAAGAGACGACAGACTGGGTAAAGGGGTAATTAGTATGCTTACCATCTTGGGGTGGGGGTAATGGAGAGATAGGAGGAAAGTTCTGAACCAAAAATCTTGTGGAAATGAATGTTGAAAACTAAAAATAAATAAATTCTGGAAAGGGAAAATCAAAGAAGAGAGGTAGAGGGAAAATTGTGAAAATAAATGAGCATGATAAAAAGAAAATCATGAAAAAAAGAGTCAACAACTTTGTAAAAGAGGTACAAAAAATATTGAAGGAAATAACACCTTTTAAAAACAGAATAGGACAAATAGTAATAAAAGACATACAAAAATCCATTGAAGAGAAGAACCCCTTATGAAGCAGAATTGGCCACATGGAAAAAGAAGTAAGAAAAAAAATATGAACTATCTCATTGGAAAACCAACTGATCTAGAAAAGAAATTGAGGAGAGATAATTTAAAAATTATTGGACTACTAGGGGTGGCTAGGTGGTGCAGTGAATAGAGCACCAGTCCTGCAGTCAGGAGGACCTGAGTTCAAATACAGCCTCAAAAACTTAACACAAAAACTAGCCATGTGACCTTGGGCAAGTCACTTAACTCCAACTGTGCTAACTTCCCCCCTTCAAAAAAAAAAAAAAAAGAAGAATTATTGGACTATCTGAAAGCCACGATCAGAAAAAGGACTTGGACATCATCTTTCAAGAAATTATCAAGAATGGGCAGAGTCAAGATGGTGGAGTAGAAGCAGGACCGTGGCTCCAGCTTCCACCTTCCTCAATCGATGTAAAAAGGGAATTCTGAACAAACTTTGGAGCTACAGAACCCACAAACTGACACAAAGAAACTAACCTCCTGCTGAGGATAGTCCAGCAGGATGGCAGGAATTGGCCACTGAAGCGCTCTGGGAGCCGTGCCCAGGTCCGCATGAGCTGGAGGTTTTAGCCCTAGGGTGGGTCTGACCAACCACTGGCCAGAGGGACTCCAGATCAGCAGCAGCTGTGCCCACTTCCAGAATTATCAACACATGGATGTGAAGGACAAAGTGAGAGGTCAGTGAAGTCTGGACTCTGGGACCCAGTAAGTGGGAGTGTGTCAGCTTTTACCAATGGGGCAAGAAGCAGCTGAGATGCCGGCACAGCCAGCCAGCACCACATGGCAGCTTCAGCTCCTGGCCTTCAGAGTGTAGGGGGACCAAGCGACCAGTCTGAGGAGTAATTGCTCTTGATTTAACCTGCTTTGATCTGGACTACAGTCTAGGGTGGAGGTCCTGGGGTGTGTGTCCAGCTTGCCAGAGTGTGTAGGACTCAGAGAGGGCACCCACCTAATACCTCAAGCAACTGAGAAAACCCCAGAGTTTGGGATGAAAGCTCCCCTGTCTGATTGCAGAATCCTACTGTGGCAAAAAGCCCAGGGGTCAAGTGACTGACTGGCAACATTACCAGCAAAGGAAAAAAGGCAAACAGAAGATTCCAACATTAGATTCCTATTTTGGGGACAAAAAGGAGCAAAGCATGGAACAGGAGAAAGACAGTGAAGTCAGAATTCCTGCACCAAAAGCTTCAAAGGAAAATACAAGCTGCTTACAGGCCATAGAGGACCTTAAGAAAAAGATAAGAGAAGTGGAGGAAAAATTACAAATGAGAGTCAACAGCCTGACTGAGGAAAATAATACCTTAAAAAACAGACTAACTCAAATGGCAAAAGAGGCTCAAAAAGGCAATGAGGAGAAGAATGCCTTAAAAAGCCTAATTTGCCAGATGGAAAAAGAATCTCAAAAGCTCAACGAGGAGAATCATTGCTTCAGAATTAGATTGGAGAAAATGGAAGCTAATGACTTTATGAGAAATCAAGATGCTGTTGAGCAGATCCAAACACATGAAAGAATACAAGGCTATGTGAAATATCTCATGGAAAAAACCACTAACCTGGAAAATAGATCTAGGAGAGATAATTTAAAAATTATTGGACTACCTGAAAGCATGATCAAAGTAAGAACCTAGAAATCACCCTCCAGGAAGTTCTCAAAGAAAACTGCCCTGATGTTTTAGAACCAGAGGGCAAAAAAGAGGTTGAAAGAATCCACCAATCACCTCCTGAAAAAGATCCCAAAAAGAAAACTCCTAGGAATATTATAGCCAGGTTCCAGAATTCCCAGAAAAAGGAGAGAATATTATAAGCAGCAAGGAAGAAACAATTTGAATATTGTGGAAACACAATCAGGATAACTCAGGATCTGGCAGCTTCTACACTGAGGGGTTGAAGGGCTTGGAATATGATATTCTGGAGGTCAAAGAAGCTGGGATTAAAACCAAGAATCACCTACCTAGCAAAACTGAGTATCATGTTTCAGGGGAAAATATGGTCATTCAGTGTAATAGAGGACTTTCAAGCATTCTTAATGAAAAAAAGTTGAACAGAAAGTCTGACATTCAGATACAAGAAGCAAGAGAAGCATGAGAAGGTAAACAGGGAAAAGAAATCATAAGGAACTTATCAAAGTTGAACTATTAACATTCCTACATGGAAAAACAATAATTGTAACTGATGAAACTTTTCTCAGTATGAAAATAGTTGAAGGGAATAGAAATACATATACATATATATGTATATATATGTATGTATGTCTATATATGAGGGTATAGGGGTGTATGAATACATATGTGAATGTGTGCATTTATGGTTACAGGTATACATAGAGGGCACAGGACCAATTTAATAGGAAGGGATGATACTTAAAAGGTGAAATTAAGAGGTGAGAGAGGAATATATTGAGAGGAGATGGGGAGAGACAGAATGGGGTAAATTATCTCATTTAGAAGAGGCAAGGGAAAATGGTTACAATGGAGGGGAAAAATAGGAAGGCAAAAGGGAATGGGTCAACCTTATTCTCATTGAATTTGGCTTGGGGAGGGAATGAAATACACACTAAATAGGATATCTCACCCTACAGAAGAGTAGGGGGGAAGGGGAAGAGAGGGGGGATGATGGAAGGGAGGGCAGGCTAGGGGGGAGGGAAGTTGGGAGCACCCACTTTTGAAAAGGGACAGGATCAAAGTAGAGAATAGAACAAGTGGGAGGTGGGATAGGAGGGAGGGAAATATAGTCAGTCTTTTACAATATATCTACTATGTTATTGTTTTGCATTAGCTACATATATACAACCTATACTGAACTGCTTATCTTCCCAGTAAGGGTGGGTGACAAGGGAGGAAGGGAATGAATCTGGAATTCAAAGTTTTAAAATCAAATGTTTAAATATATACACACACACACACACACACACACACACTACTATTAATACTATTTTACATGTAATTGGGAAATAAGATATACAGGCATAGAGATCCACCATGCCCTACTGGAAAAGTTGAAAGGGGTATGGGAGAAAATATGGGAGAGAGTTGATTGGAGGAGGGGATATCCTGTTGGACTGCTATTTTGGGTTGGTGGGTAGGGGAAAAACGCAGAGAAAAATTGTAACTCAAAATCTGGCGAAAATGAATGATGTAAATCAGAAGTTAATAAAGCATTTGAAAAATGGGTGGGAAAAGTTCAACAAAGCATAATAAAAACTACTCCCCAATTGTGAAAAACAACAAAAAAAGAAATTATCAAGGAAAATACCCTAATATCCTAGAACCATAGGGCAAAAGAGAAATTGATAGAATCCACCAATCACCCCCTCGAAGACATTTCAAAATGAAAACTCCCAGAAATATTATAGCCAAATTTCAGAGCTCCCATGTCAAGTAGAAAATATTGCAAGCAGGTAGAAAGAAACAATTCAAATATGATGGAGTCACAGTCAGGATAACACAAGATATAGAATCCTCTACATTATTGGGTCAAAGGGCTTAGAATATGATATTCTGGTGGGCAAAGAGTTAGGATTACAGCCAAGAATCACCTACCCTGCAAAACTGAGTATAATCCTTTATGGGAAAAAATAGTCAATTAAATAGAGGACTTTCAAGTATTCCTGATGAAAAGACAAGAGCTGAACAGAAAATCTGACTTTCAAACACAAGACTCAAGAGAAACATAAAAAGGTAAAGAGGAAAGAGAAATAATAAGGGTTTCAATAGGGTTAAACTGTTTACATTCCTACATGGGAAAATGATACTTATAATTCCTAAGAACTTTCTCATGACTAATACAGTTAGGAGGAGAATACATAAACAGGAGAGCATGAGTATAGGTTGAACATGATGGAATGAATTAAAAAATTAAATTAAGGAGTCAGAAAGGAGGATGGACTGGGAAAAGGGGGAAGGGATTGGTAGAATGGGGTAAATTATCTCACATGAAAAAGGGTTTTCAGGATACCATTTTCCCTGGTTTACTTTTTGCCTTCTCATTCTCCTTTGCTGGATCCTCATCCAGATCAACTAGTATAGCCCAGTCAATTCCTCTCTAATTATTTCAGCCTATTTCTGAAAAGAGCATGTTGTAGTCATATTCATACAATTTCTTTCTATCTTGTTAAGTAGACCCCCAGGTATTTGAAACATTCTGTAGTTAGTTTGAAAGGACTTTCTCTTCAATCTCTTCCTGCTGTGTCTTGTTGCTAATATATACAAAAAAAGTCTGATTATTTTTACAGTTTTATGTTTTTCTACTTTACTGAATTTAATTTTAGGAGAATCTCTAGAATTACCTAACACAGCCGATCATCTCCAAAGGCTATAATTTTGTTTCTTTGCCTATACTTACTCCCTCAATTTCTTTTTCTCTTCTTGTTGCTATATTTAATGTTTCTAAAACTATATCAAAGTAAAGTAGTGACAATGGACATCCCTGTTTTACCATGATCTTATTGAGAAGGTCTCTAGAATTTTTCCATCACTGATAACACTACCCTTGGTTTTAAATACCATCTATAAATTGAAGAAAGCTTGTTGTTTATTTCTGTTCTTTTTATTGTTGTATTTTGTCAGAAGCTTGTTACTAAAGCATAGTATTGTGTATAATTTCCCTAATATTGAGCCACCATGCATTCCTGATACAAATATAACCAAGTAAAAATATCCAGTCTTTTAAATATATTGCTGTAGCCTTTTATTTTATCACTATTTTTCCATCAGTAGTCACTCTAGATATTCGTATATAATATTCTTTCTCTGATCTCTCCTTGATTTAAGTATCAAGACTATATAATGTGTCATAGAAAGTATTTCATAGCATATATTTATTTTCCAATTTTCGTAAACAATTTAAGTAATTTGGAGTTAATTGTTCCTTGAAATAGAATTCATTTGAAAATCTACCTGGTCCTGGACTTTTTTCCATGGGAGTTCCTTTATGAATATTCATTTTCTTTTTCTTGTGATTAAGTTATTTAAATTTCCTATTTCTCACTCTGTTAATGACTATTCAACTTTTTGTAAATATTTAAAAATTTTGTTTGCTTGCTTGTTTCTTTGTTTATGTGAGATCAGGCCTCTCTATCTTGCCTAGCCTGGATGTACAGAAATTACTAACAGACCCAAATCATACTGCTAATTTAAAGTTTTGAGCTGTTCCATTTACAACATTTCACCCCTCCTTAGGCAACCTAATGGTCCCCCATTCCCAAGAGGGGAATATTTAAATTCACCCAAGGCAAAAAACGATTCTGCTCTAGTGCCTCATTTTAAATATGTGAATCTATGTTGCAAGTGTTTC
The DNA here is from genome assembly GCF_028583685.1 of Petaurus breviceps papuanus. Lineage (NCBI taxonomy): Eukaryota > Metazoa > Chordata > Mammalia > Diprotodontia > Petauridae > Petaurus > Petaurus breviceps. Next base: position 16,376,757 of record NW_027187380.1, on the reverse strand, counting down.
TGGTAAACAACAAACTGTTGGATTCTGCTTTCTAATCTATTATCTCTTCTCAACCTATTTTCTAGTTTAGTTATTTTTGATCACTGATACCTAATATGTTCTTTATAGTGAGGTGTCTCTCCTTTCCTTTCCCACCATGCCCATACATCAAGATCATTCAGGATTTTTTGGAAGATGTAACAGAAATCACTCTATTTAGTGATTCTATGATAATAAACATCAGGTTCTCAATAAAACAAAAAGTTATATGCTAGCCAAAGGTATTTTCCACTGTGGTAGAGGAGATATGTGACAGAATCCAGGTGGCAGAAGGATTCACTTTGAGTGGTAAGGTCTTCCAGTTGGTCCTGTGCACAGATGATGTACTGATTTTATTGACACCCAAGATATTGCAGAAGCTCTGGGAAGAAATCTGTAATCACTCAAAAGAAGTTTGACCTATGTGTCCATTCTTTTAGGAAAGACCAAGTCAATGCAGAATGTCTATAGCCCAGATTTCGATATGCATTTGGATAAACACCCTACAAAATTTGTTCAATAGTATGTGTATCTGAGACAAACAGTACAAACACACAATAAACAGTCCAGAAAGGAGCACAAGTGAAGGCTAGAATGCTTTTTGGTAAATTACAAAGTTTTATTTGTTTCTTTGTTCATTTGTTTGTTTTACTGACTCTCCGTGCTTCCCATGGAACAAAGGCCCAACTGTTCAACAATAATTTTGCTGATATCATCATGTATCAGTGAGAATGAAACATCAAAGCTTTCAAAGAACTAAAAATGAGTATCACACAGAAGTCAGTAAAGGTACATGGTACATGGTAAGCTGCAATATATCATAACTGAGAAACTCCAAAAGATAACAGTAAATCCAGGAATGTAGGACTAGAATTGAAGATAGGACGGTCACATAGCAAGAATGAAGAATGATTAGTGGTCAACCCAAGTGATTCCTGGCACTCCCATGATGGTGGGAGAAACTGATGAAGGCCTATAGCATGCTGGTTACACCTATCATGGTCAGATTCTAGAAGAATATAGACAGTCACAGAGATTGGTCAGGCATTGATGGGTCTCCAGTCTCCATTTCTGGGGAGAATCTCATCAATCAATATCATATTTTAATATCTCAATAGTTGACTTTGTTCTAATATTTCTTGTTGCCTCATGGAATCATTGTGTTTTGTTTGTTCCATTTTGTTTTTCTGTGAGTCCAGTACTTCATTAAGTTTTCCACCTTCTGTTCTAATCTATTATCCTTCTAATTCTTTTTTTTTTTTTTTTGCTTTTTGGAGGGCAATTGGGGTTAAGTGACTTGCCCAAAGTCACAGGGCTAGTAAGTGGGTCAAGTGTCTGAGGCCGAATTTGAACTCAGGTCCTCCTGACTCCAGGGACAGTGCTCTATTCACTGCGCCACCTAGCCACCCCCTCATATCCTTCCAATTCTTTTCACTGGAAGGTCTAATGTAATTTTTTTCCTTCTTGCTTAATTTCTTCCCACTATTTTTGGAGTCCTTGTGGCCAAGTCATTTTTTCTCTCTAATTAATTGCCTTTTGGGGAAGTTACTCTTATTGTGGAGTTACTGCTCTCTTGGGATTCTATGCCTGGGCCAGACCCCATCCTCTCCTACATAGGCTGAGCAAGCCATGCTCTTGTATCCTCTAGATTTCTGAATGACATTACCTCTGCCATTCTGGTTGGGCTGGTTAAGATCAGGCTCTACTACTCTCTCTCCCTTGCAATCTTTGACTTTTGTTTCAGTCTTCTGATGGTCCAATGCTGCTGGCCTTAGCCTGTCTCCTTCTCCTTTACTTTACAAAATACTCCATTAGAAGTTGGCTCTGTGCATGATTGGCCTCAGTGAGATGTCTGAGACCACACAGTATCAGAGCTCCTGCAAAGTATCCCAACACAACTGCCTACCTGATCATTGATCTGGCCTGATATCCTTCTGCAGCTTCAAGTGCTCCAAGACTTAACAATGCCTAGCATTGCCTTCTGTGCAATGACAATTTGGGACTAGCTCTGTGCCCTGTTGCTTTTCAGATCCAACAGGGAAGAGATCCTATTGATGTCAGTACTTTTGACTTTAACTCAGAGTAGCTTATTATTTCAAGTCTTTTATTTATTTTTTTTACCACAGGTCAGGATGGCTTTCACCATCTTAACTGAAAGCTCCCTTCCTCACCCTCACCCCACCTCCATCTTATTTTATGAAAAAAGAAACTGAATCCTGCAGGGGCTGAACAACTTACTCAGAGTTGCACAGTAGTGGCATCCTGACCCATGGCATATTACCTCAGTGATAATATTTTAATGAACCTCTGAGCATATAATGTGACTCAAATTTAAAAAAAAAGTCTTAAGATTGTGTAGTACAACTATCTCTTAAAAGAATCACAATTTTTGTGGTAAAATCTCTCTTAAAATCCTGTGGTATATACACTCAACTGGGTATGGAAATCTATCTCACCCTACAGAAAGGAGGGGGGAAGGGAATAAGAGGGAGGGACAGGAGAAGGGAAGGCAGAGTGGGAGATGGGGTAGTCAGAAGCAAACACTTTTGAGGAGGGACAGGGTCAAAGGAGAGAATAGAATAAATGAAGGGTGAGACAGGATAGAGGGAAATATAATTAGTGTTTCACAACGTGACTATTATGGAAGTGTTTTGCATGACTACACATGTATAACCTATATCAGATTGCTTGCCTCTCAAAGAGGATGGGTGGGGAAGGAGGATGGGAGAAAATTTGGAACTCAAAGTATTAAAAATGAATGTTAAGAACTGTTTTTATATGCAAGTGGGAAATAAGATACACAGGCAGTGGGGTACAGAAATCTATCTTGCCCTACAGGAAAACAGAAGGGAAGGAAGACTGGGGGAAGGGATAATAAGAATGCACACCATCTTGGGTTGGGGGAAGGGGAGACATGGGGAGAAAATCTGGAACTCAAAATTTTGGGGAGGTGACTGTTGAAAACTAAAAATAAATTAATTAATAAAAACAATAATCCTATGGCATAAACTGGGATTACTCAAAGTATTTACGTTTCCAACAATGCTGGATTCAAGCTGGCTCTCTTGTGCTTGCAAGGCAGAAGGTGCTTAGAGTGAGATGTCATTATGCAAGTCTGGCCCCTGCTTATTCAGTATTCTTCATTATCATGTACATGGCTTCATTAGGACCATACTATTCTTACAAATTTTTCTTGGTGCCTTGCTTTCATTCCAGCAGGCTAACATGAAGTGGAGGAAATTTCTGTAAAAGTAATGGTAATAAATCAAGCTGTCTTAGGGTAATCAATCAAGTATTGAATTAAACTTCAAAAAGCAATGAGATTCTCTGCAATTAATGGATGGAGAAAATGTTAAATCCCCAAATCTCTCCCCAGGGTAAGTACACATTCATAGAGGTTTTCTGGAAAGATGCTTGTTAGACTGTTTCTTATGTGTGGTGTTTAACACACAAGAACATCAGCCATGTGTCAGAACACCAACCCAACCTCTTCTGCTTGCTGATTTAGAGAGGAATACAGAAGGGAGAGAGATAATGAAAGAGTTCAGCTGTCAGGAGGAGCTGTTGTATATAGGACAGTCAAACAGATGTTCTCCATCCTAACCAAGACAAAAGCAAGAGGAAATAATATCCTTTAACTTTCCAGGTTCTTGCCTCTCCAATCCAAGCTCAGCACAAGTGCCAAAATCATCCTTGTAAAGCATAGGTCTGATCATGCCACTTGCCATTTTAAGAATCTTCAGTCACTTTCTATTGCCTCTAAGATAAAATAAACTCCTTAGATGGGAATTTAAAGCTCTTCACAGCCTACTTCCAGCCTCCCTTCCAGCCTTATTTCACATGATCCTCCTTAATGGAGTCTATGCTCCAGCAAAGCTGGTCTACTTGCAGTTCCCTGAACTTTATTCCACTTCCCATCTCATGTTCTTGTAAAGGTTATCTCACACATTCACAACGCTCCCTTCTTACTTCTGCCTCTTGGACTCCTTAGCTTCCTTCAAAGGTCAACTCAGGTGCCACCTCTTACCCAGAAGACATCCCTCCCCACTCCCAGCTGTAAGCACTCCCTCCCTCAAATTACATTGCACTTGTTGAACTGTTTGAATGTTGAGTCCCCCACTAAAAGATAAGGGAGGGATAGTTTTGGGCCTGCGTTTGTGTTTCCAGTGTCCATCACATTCCCTTGTACAAAAGCAAGTAAATAAATGCTTGCTAAATAAAATTTTAGGTTAGACACCAAGAAGAATTGTCTATTGATGGAAGGAATGGGATGATGAATTACTGCGGGGAACAGCATGTTAGAATTGTCTCCTTTAAAGAAAAACAATGTCCATTCTCAGCTATTCATCATGTTTTAAAGAGGGAGGGATTGGCACAAAAAAATTAGATCAGCCTTTAGGTTTCTGTATAAGAAGGCATTCCTCCTCACAAGGGACTTCCAAAAGTACAATAAAAACTCTGTTTTGGAAAGAGGATTTTTCCTCTTCAAAGCAATTTAGACAGCAGGATGGTGACTACCAGTCTCTCCCAGAAGAGATCTCCAAATTGGATTGCGTGGCATTGTGGAGGAAAAAGATTAGCATCTCCTTAGATACAGTAACCCCTGAGACCAAGGGAACAGAGTTATGGGCTCTTTTCTTTGTTGGCAACAGCAGAATGAACAAGAATGATTCTGTTTTGTTTTTTTGAGATGATTTTTAAAACTTATTTCGTTTTAATTTTTCAACATTCACTTCCATAAGATTTTTAGTTCTAAATTTTCTCCCCCTCATTTCCCTCCCCCTCCCCAAGGCAGCAAGTAATCTGATATAAGCTTTACATATACATTCATATTAAATATATTTGAATGATTCTATTTTAAAATATACCTTTACCATCTTAGAAACTTCCTGCCAACACAAAGAATTCTGATAAGACAAACCACATAGAAAAACATTTCCCCAAAGGAACAAACCTGACCTGTCACCCCCAAGTTTTGTACACCACCCCGGACTCCAGTTTCTTTTCTGCTGTGGAATGCTGCTGATTGGCTGAGCCTCAAAACCCACATAAACCAAATCTGTACTCTGAGAAATGGAAGCTGCTACAAACCACTGGTTTTTCTTGGTATATTAATAATTTAATTTATTTTCCTTTCAGCTTGGTGACTTGCTTTACCTGACCTCCATTCACATGGACCTGCTAATGAACGAGATTCTCCTTGGGCTCTCAAGAAACTCCAGGCTGAGAAACTCCCACAGAACTCTTCAGCCACACACTGATGCCAAACCCCAGAGAAAAAGAAGCACTAAACAAATGGTTCTTTGACTACAGGGTGAGGCAAACTACTGCCACCCTCAAGCTAAGAAGGGTTATTGTTGTTTTTTTAATATTGGTAAATAAAGTTTTATTGCTTTTAAAAATGTAAAAAAAAAACATTCTTAGCTCACTGGCCTGGCCTACAAAAGGAGGCATTGGGATGTGGTAGCAGAAGTTTGCCAGCTACAGCATGATCTGAGGAGTATTAGGTGGGAAGCCTACACACAGGTGCTATTCACATTAAAATCTTGTCAGAACATACATTAATAGGAAACTAAAGAGAATTCACAAATCTCAGTGTATCTAATTCTTTCCCTATCTGCCTCCAGGTAGGAGTTCTTAACCTAGAGTACAAAAAACTTGTTATCTCTCACAATCTGGAGTCTGACCTCATCATCCCATAGAAACTGCTCTTTTGAAAGTTACCAACCATGTCTTAGTTGTGAAATCCAATAGCCTTTTCTGAACCCTCATTCTCCTTGACTTCTCAGCAGCCTCTGACACTGTTGAACACTCTCCCCTTTGATACTCTCTTCTCTCTAGGTTTTCAGGGACACCACTGTCTCCTGGCTCTCCTCCTATCTGACTGCTCCTTCTCTGTCTCTTTTGCTGGATTTTATCCAGATCTTGGGCCCTCTTTTCTTATGTCTTGGGTCCTCTTCTCTTCTCTCCTCAGTGATCTCATCAGACACCATGGATTTAATTGCCATCTCTATGTTGATGATTCTCAAACATACCTATTCTGCCTCAACCTCTCTGTGGACGTCCAATCTCCCTCCTCCAACTCCCTTTCAGATACTTTGGAGAGGTTGTCCAGTAGATGTCTTAAACTCAACATGTTCAATACAATACTCATTATCTTTTCCCTACTTCCCTATTACTATAGAGGATAATACAATCTTCCCAGTCCCCCCAGGCTTGCAACCCAAGAGTCACCTCAGCTCCTCATTATCCCTCACCACCCCCATCCCTCCATAATCAATCTGTTGCTAAGACCTGTTGATTTCACCTTTCCACGTCTCATATATGGCCCCTTCTCTCCTCTGATGCTGCCACTGCTCTGGTGCAGGCCCTCATCACCTCATGCCTTGATTATTTCAATAGCCCTCTTGTGGGTCAGCCTGACTAAAGTCTCTCCCCACTCCAATCCATCCTCCATTCAGCCACTAAAGTAATTTTCCTAAAGCATAGGTCCAACCACTTTTCTCTCTTACCCCCACTCCCCTCAACTCAATAAACTCCAGTGACTTCCTACCATTCACCTCCAGGATCAATACAAAATTCTCTGTTTGGCATTTAAATCTCTTCATATCCTAGCCACTTCCTAACTTTTTAGTATTCTTACACCTTACTCCCCTACCCACCTTCTCCCTGAACACGTGACACTGGCCTTCTGGCTGTTCCACGAACAAAATATTCCATCTCTTGGCTCTGGACACTTCTCTGGCTGCCCCCATGCTGGGAATGCTCTCCCTCCTCAACTCTGCCTGCTGGCTTCTATGTCTTCCTTTAATTCCTAACTAAAAATCATATCTTTTGCAGGAAGCCTTTCCCAACCCCTTAATTCTAGTGCCTTCCCTCTGTTAATTATGTCCTATGTATCCTGTATATAATCTGTTTGTATGTTGTCTCCTCTATTAGACTGTGAGTTCCTTGAGTACAGGAACTGACTTTTGCTTCTTTTTTTGTATTACCATTGCTTAGCACAATGCCTAGCACATACCAGGCACTTAATAAATGTTTACTGATAGACTGTTCTTATAAAAATATTTTCTATGACTCTTAAGTTGCAAACCTGAGGGGCTGGAAGGATTGTATTACCCTCTATAGTAATAGGGAAGTCGGGAAAAGATAATGAGTTTTGTATTAATTATGTTGAGTTTAAGACATCTAGTAGACAGCCAGCTCAAGATGTATGAAAGTTATTTTTTTATAATTTCTATATAATTGGTTTCCTTGGCAATCCTATGTATTTTACTTTATGCACTTAAAACTTTTTCTGAGAAGGGATTCATGAAATTCACTAGACTATCAGAAGGGTCCTTAATGCGCAAAAATGGTTAAAAATCTCTGCCCTAGATAACATACATTCCTACTTAAGACTGATTTAGCTTTCAATTTTCCCTTCCTCCAGTGGAGGCAGTAGACAGCCAGAGAGAGTTTCAAATTTCTCTAACAGAAGGGAGAAAGATAATATAAAACTTGATTATTTCATCAACTAGATAACAATATCTAAAGAATTTAGATTTGATTTTTTTTTCACTTTAGCTCTAAACCTACAGCTTCATCATTGTGGGAAACTCCCAGGGTGGAACCACAAATGAAGATCAGCAGGTGACCTGTGATTTAGTTGTCTCTGCCTCATCAAAAGGGTCAGAGAAGGGACTGGAACCCAGATCTTCCTGACTCAAAAACCAGCTCATTATCCTCCATATCAACTGCCTTTCAATCTTCAGGAAGTCCAAGTGCAAAGCTAAAGATCTGGTTATTTTCAAAATCTCTAGGTCTGTCTATACAGACTGCTACCCAGTCATGAATATCAGGATAGTCTCTAGATGTATAGTTAAAAGTAATAGACTTGGGGCAGCTAGGTGGGGCAATGAATACAGCACCAGCCCTGAAGTCATGAGGACCTGAGTTCAAATCCAGCCTCAGACACTTGACACACTTGCTAGCTGTGTGACCTTGGGCAAGTCACTTAACCCCAATTGCCTTGCCTTCCCTCTCTCCCTCAAAAAAAAAAAAAAAAAAGGAATAGACTTATAGAAGTCAAGATGTTGTAGTGGCTGGAAAGCCAGGCTAGGAGTCAGCAGTATCCGGATGCAAGGTTTGCTTCTGATACATTCTGACTGTGTGACTTTGGGTAACCTCTCAGTGGTCCATACAGCTCCTTAAGTCTACTTCTTATTGTTGTTCAGTCTCACCTGATTCTCTGCGCCTTCATTTAGGGTTTTCTTGGCAAAGATACTGGAGGGGTTTGCCATTTCCTTCTCCAGCTCATTTTACATATGAGGAAACTGAGGCAAACAGGTTTAAATTAGTTGCCCAGGTTCACACAGTTTGGATTTGAACTCAGAAAGAAGAGTCTTCCTGACTCCAGACCCAGCACTCTATCTACCATCCTGAGGAAATTGCCTGGAACAGCAGCAACAACAACAAAACCCTTTATTTTGCTAGTGCAAGAGCAACCTAAAGGTTAATACTCCCGGGGGGGGGGGGGAGTGTTACTGGGGAGAGAATTCTCCCTTTCCCACACCCCTCCCAAAAAAGTGTCACTTATGTAACCACAAACTGACTTGGTTTTTTAATCTTTTTGCTTTCTCAATTTTTTTTCCAAAAGAGGTTCTCTTAAATACAGTTGCCCCACACCCCTACCCTATCCCTATACTTTCCTTGTTCAAGTGAGGTACACAGGCAAGAGTTGACAGCCAAAAGAATCCCTCCACCAAGTCACTAAACATCAAAAAATGTTAGCTTTGGGGTCAGGAGACAGGTTCGCATCCTGCTTCTGTAACTCACCCACCTTTGCAACTCTGGGCAAGGCAATAAAAATGTTCTGGATTTTGGTTTCCTCAGCTGCAAAATGAGGGCAGATGAAGGAGGTAGCATCTAAGGCCCCTTCTAGCTCCAAAGCCACATGTCTACCCTGCTCCCTCATGCAGAGAAAAAGAGCAAACTCTGCAATGGAAGGAAAATGGGGAATCAAAAGGTACTGGCAAAATAAATTGCTTGTTACCAACTCTCTGCTAAAAGCAGTCCCAAGCATAGAAGTTAAATGTTTAATTGTCAGAAACACTCAATTAGCAGCTGCCAGGCAGAGAAGCTGAAGAATGGTCGCTAATAATGGTGATGGTACGTTTACCATGCAGTTCAATGTTCTGACTGAGAAGCTTCTAAACAAACAGCCCAGCTCATGGCTCATCCTCCAGTCTGACTACAAGATGGCTGGGATGTGCAAGGGCCAGTGTCAAAAGACTCTGGGAATACGGAAAAACTAACTTTTCCTGAATGCAATGCTAGTGCAGTGACTAGATCTCATGACCTGGAGTCAGGAAGATCTGAGTTAAAATCCCACCTCAGCTAGCTGTGTGATCCTGAGCAAGTCACTTAACCTCTTGGTGCCTCAGTTTCCTCATCTATAAAGTAGTATCAAAAATAGCACCAACCTCCCAGAGGTTGTCAAGAGAACCAAGTGAGATAAGATTTGCTTTTTGGAGAGGCAACTGGGGTTAATTATTAATAATTACTATTTAAAATAATTATAATAAAATATAATATAAATAATAATTAAATGCCTGAGGCCGGATTTGAACTCAGGTCCTCCTCACCACCATGAGATAAGATTTGTTAAAGTGATTTGCAAACTTCAAAGTACTATTTAAATGATAACGATGGTGATGATGATGATGATGATGATGATGATGATGATGATGATGATGATGATGATGATGACATAGAAAGCAGACTATTCTAGAGAGGATTCTAAAGGGGAGGAAGGGAGCAGGGATAAAAGCCCAAGGCTTGGCCAAGGAGTGGGGGTGGAGGAGAGTTTTCCTATCTTCCAGTTTACACTGGGATGACATCTGGGACCAAGTACCAGGATTCCTAGGGAGGTGCTAGAGAAGAGAGGAAGGAGATGGGACTTCATTGAGGGAGTCCCTCTTCCAATATTCAATGTCTTTAGTGTTAACAGGGCACATAATGTAGTGAATGTGAAGCAATGCTTTGAGACACAGAAGCCCAGATTCCAATTGCAACTCTAACATTTCCTGAGTGACCACTGAGCCTCAGTTTCTCCATGTGTAAAATGGTGACAATAATATATTACCGACCTCACAGAGTTGCCATGAGTCAAGTGTTCTGAATACTTTAAAGAAATGAGTTACATAAGAATGAGTTATTGAAGTCCTTCTATTGAATTTGAGGATATCAAAAGTATTTTCACCACAAGGAAAAAGTTCTGTGGCACTCTGGCATCTTTCCTTGTATTCTTATCTTCTAGAAAGGATCATGGCACTTCGATCCTTATCTATTTCTCTCTCCTCCAGAGCCTCACACAGTTCACTGCACATAGTAGGAATTTAATGTTTGTTGGCTGAATGAAGGAATGAATGTGTCCTTCTATGTGGTATGGGACTTATCTCTTCTAACCCTGTAGGAATCTGGTTATAGTGCTTGGACAGAACTGAAATCTGTTTAAGCCAGCAAGAGTTAATAGGTCTGTTAACTTTCCAGTCAAGTTGTCTGCTGAGAGACATAATACCTTCTGCAGCTTTCCCTAGAGGACTTTGATATAGAGATGGAATTTTAATAGCCCTATTGATTTGAAACTCTTTCTTACCCCACAACTTTGATTATTACAGCCCAGTGAGAGCCATTTCAAAGCAAACATGGGAAGGAATCTCTTGTGGACAAGATTAAACTCAGTTTTCTTAAGGATATCTGGATATGTAAATGACAAGTGGCTATCTTAACTCACATTCTTCCATGGCATATAATTCTATCATGAAGCTTACTCTTGACCAGGCCTAACATATGCCAGTTCAAAAGCCAGGCTAGAGCATTAAAATGCAATGAAGCTCTTGTGGAACATATAAAAGGTCATAAAAAATCAATTTGCTAATTAGGAATTAAAATAATACAGTTCAAAGTTAAAAGGATACAAAATGCAGCCACAGGTCAGGTTCTATGGAAAGGGACCTATAGGCAGCTGGAATCTAGAAATCCACTTGACAGTCATTCTCTGTATGTCAAATCTTCTATCTCAAAATGCCATGCAGTCAAAATGGTCTCCTTGTCCCTTTCAGAAACAGCCCAAAGTACACAGGGCTGGGGCAGCAGTCAGGATAAAAAGTGGTAGATGGGGTTGCCAAGGAGAAGGGGCACAAATGAAAAAGAAAAGTTTTCATTTTGCATGCCAGAGCAGGAGGGTATGGACACAACCTGGACCTCATCGCTCTCCCCCAAACCCAGCCCTCTAGTGCCCTATTCACTATCCATATAAAACCAGTACAGAGTGAGAATGTAAAGTCATTCCACAGAGGCATAAGAAGAGAAGAACCCTTACAGGCCATAGAGGACCTTAAGAAGCAGATAAGAGAAGTGGAGGAAAAATTGGGAAGAGAAATGAGAACAATGCAAGAAAATTATGAAATGAGAGTCAACAGCTTGAGGAAAATAACACTTAAAAAAACAGACTGACTCAAATGGTAAAAGAGGCTCAAAAAGGCAACGAGGAGAAGAATGCCTTAAAAAGCCAAATATGCCAGATGGAAAAAGAATCTCAAAAGCTCAACGAGGAGAATCATTGCTTCAGAATTAGATTGGAACAAATGGAAGCTTTATGAGAAATCAAGATGCTGTTAAACAGATCCAAACAAATGAAAGAATAGAAGGCTAAGTGAAATATCTCATAGGAAAAACCAATGACCTGGAAAATAGATCCAGGAGAGATAATTTAAAAATTATTGGACTACCTGAAAGCCATGATCAAAGTAAGAACCTAGAAATCATCCTCCAGGAAGTTCTCAAAGAAAACTGCTCTGATGTTTTAGAACCAGAGGGCAAAATGAGGTTGAAAGAATCCACCGATTACCTCCTGAAAAAAATCCCCAAAAGAAAACTCCTAGGAAAATTATAGCCAGGTTCTGGAATTCCCAGATTAAGGAGAGAATATTACAAGAAGCCAGGAAGAAACAATTTTAATATTGTGGAAACACAATCAGGATAACCCAGGATCTGGCAGCTTCTACACTGAGGGGTCGAAGGGCTTGGAATATGATATTCTGGAGGGCAAAGGAGCTGGGATTAAAACCAAGAGTCACCTACCCAGCAAAACTGAGTATCGTGTTTCAGGAGCAAATATGGTCATTCAGTGTAATAGAAGACTTTCAAGCATTCTTGCTGAAAAAACCAGAGTTGAATAGAAAATTTGACATTCAGATACAAGAAGCAAGAGAAGCATGAGAAGAGACCTTTGGAAAAACCAGATGGTCTGGATGTCTCCGATCAAAGCAAAGAGCATCCCCAGCACCTGTGTGAGAAGTGCAAAGTCTTGGGCTACTACTGCCGGTAAGTGCAAGAAACCTCCCTGGGACGGTGGATCTTTCCAGCACCCTGCCACCCCCAAAGCTTCTAAATCTGCAAGAGTCCTGACCCAAATTCAACCTCTGAGAAGAAAAGAAATCACCTGTTGTCACCTATCTATAGAGGAATAACATGCCTTACAGTTACCAAAAAAAAAAAAGAAGAGAAGAACCCTATAAAACTACCAAAGGGAAATACCAACACACAATTCCTGACCAGTTTCTAAACCTCTTTGGCCCGAAAGGACCAACAGAGCATCACCTCTGAGGTATCAGAAACGTTATCTAGTCAACTGCCTTTGGTACCTCCACATATGTGGGGTCTGAAGTCCAATAGATATTACAACATTCCCCAGTAAAAAGAGCATTCACTGATGCTGGAGTCAGAAGAGCACGGTTCAAATTCTGCCTCTGAAACTTACCCACCTGTATAAACTGGGGTCAGTCACTTAAATGCCCTCAGCTTCAGCTTCTTCATCAGTAAATGAAGCAGTTGTACTATATTGCCTCTGAGGTCCCTTCCAGTTCCAAATCTAGAATCCTATGACCAACAAGTGATGGAACAGTTAGGTGGTACCGTGGATAAAGCATCAGCCCTGGAGTCAGGAGGACCTAAGTTCAAATATGGCCTCAGACACTTGACACTTACTAGCTGTATGACACTGGGCAAGTCCCTTAACCCCAACTGAAGAAGAAGAAATTAGAGCCACCAAACACACTGACAAACCCTGAGCAGTCAAGCCAAGATAAATGGAAATTCCAATTGATCAGGTCTTTCTGGAGTAAAGTGACACTCACTTCCCCACCCTGATACATAATGTGAGAGAAGCCATCTCTGACTCAAAGAGCTCTAAGAAAACAAATTAATCTTTAATCTCCAAGATATTTGCAAACTCCCTTCATTCCAGTAGTTATTCCTTATTCAATAAGCAGACCTGCTGATCAGAAATACATTTTCATTTCCATTTAGCAAAAGAAAAACATTCCCAGCTGCTCCCTAAACACTTTTACTGATTTTGCCTTTTTCAAAATAACGGAGGTGGGGAAGAGGAGAGGATATCAGAGAGAGAAGAGACAGAAAAAGGTAAGGAGAAGGGAGGGGTAAAATGTATGGAGGAGAGAAGGAGAAAAGAAGGAGCAAAGGAGACTTGCTACAGGTTTTTATTTATAGCTAGAATCTGTTGCAGAAACACCTCCAATAGACAGACAGTCATACTCTTTCTAACTACTTGACAACTGTTGAAAAGTACCCAGATTCAGGTTCTTAGTACCCAAGCATTAAGGAGAGTCAAAAGCAAATTCACCTGGTCTCATCTCTCAGTGGGAAAAAATAGGAAAGCTAATTTGTGAGCTCTCTAATAGGATAGAAAATTCAGACATGATGAATGGGAAATAAACTGTCTCTTTTCCAAAGAGAAGTAGAAATGTGCTCCTTCTTCCTGCAAGTACAGTAATTACATTTCCAGAGAAAGAAAAAAAGGATAACTTTGTGAGTGATATTCCCCAAAATATTTTTGCTGTCTCCACTGGGAAAATGAACAGGAGAATAGAAAGCTAAGCTCTCTGATGGTACCTTAGTATTTGCCCATGGACCTGATGGTGTTAAGTGTACTTAGGAAGTACAACATGCACCTTCTAATTCACTTAACAGTGACCTCTGTGGAGATGACTCAACAATATACGCATATATATGCATATGTGTGTGTACTGATTATGTGTCAGTCAGCATTTATTAAATGCCTACTAAGTGCCAGGCACTGTGCCAAGGAATAGGGACACAAAGAAAGACAAAAGACAGTCTATTTTAAAGGAGCTCACAGTCAAATAGTGAGACAATATCCAACCAACTACTGTGTTTCCCCGATAATAAGACACTGTCTTATTGGTTTTTTGGACAGAAAAACACCAGAGGGCTTATTTTCAGGGGAGGGCTTATTTTAATGAACATTGACAGCAATTTTAATAAACAGGTAAATGTGAACAAAAAAATGTTCCTTTATTCAATAAGCAAATCACTGGGGAAGAACAGGATGACGAGCTCACTGCTGCAGCTCTGATTGGATGCAGCTCAGAGCACGGCATGCGTTTCATGGGAAGGGGGAGGGGGACGGTGCATACAGAGGGTACCGTAATGTAGCGTGTAGTGCAGGGGATCACCTTCACTACAGTAGCAATCTCAATAGGGCTTATTTTCGGGGGAGGGCTTATTTTAGAGGAATCTTACACAGTAAGGGGAGGGCTTATTTTCGGGATAGGTCTTATTATCGGGGAAACACGGTATGTACAAATAAGATATGTCTAGAGATAATTGTAGATAATCAACAGAGAGAAGGCACTAGTCTATTTACATACGTGTATAAATATAAATATATATGTACACTTATATGTATTCAACTATCTGTAAGACGTCTTTACCACATATCCCGCAGCAATGTAAATGTCTTATTGGTTCATGTCTGGACTATTGCGAGAGCCAGCCAGTTGATCTCCCTGCCTCAAGTCTCTCCCCACTCAAAGTCCATCCTCCAATGAACTGTCAAACTGACCTTCCTACAGTGCAGGTCTGACCAAGTCACACTTTCCTATTCAATAAACTCTAACAGTGCCCTATAACCTCTAGGATCAAATATAAAACCCTCTCTTTGGTGTATAAAGCCCTCCATAACCTGGTCCTCTTCCTACCTTTTCCAGTCTTCTACCTAACACCATCTCTATTTCCACCCCACCCCCGATCCTGTGACACTGACCTCCTGGATCTCCTCCAAACAAGACACTCCATCTCCCAACTGAGTGTTCTCATTGACTGTCCTCCATGCCTGGAATTCTGTCTCTCCTTTCTACCTCTTATACTCCCTGACCTCTTCAAGTCTCAGTTAAAATCCTACCTCCTTCAAGAAGCCTTTCTTGATATCCCTTAATTCTAATGCCTTCCCTATTCTGAGTATCTCTAATTTATCCCATATGTATCTTGTCTGTACATTATTATTTGAATATTGTCTACCCCATTAGACTGTGAGCTCTTTGAGAGCAAGACTCTTTTGCCTGTATTAACACAAAACCTGGCACATAGTGTTTAATAAATGTTGCTGACAAAATTAATCTTTTCCCCTCAATCTACCCTTCTCTCATCTCTGTTTTGGTTGATGGCACCACCATCCTTCCAATCACTCAAAGTTATAAACAGAATCATTGGTGACTCTTCCTTCCCCCATAGCTCCCATATGCCAGCAGCTGACTTTTATCTCCAATGTATCTCTCACACTTCTCTCCACTCCCAAAGCCACCCCCTAGTTCAGGCCCTTACCATTTGCTGCCACCTAAGCGGCCTCTCTGCCTTCAGTCTCTCCCCTCTCCTATTCATCCTTCCCCTAGCAGCCAAAATGATCACAAGTTTGACCACATCATTCTCCTGCTCAAAATCCTTCCATGACTAACTATCGCCATGGGATAAAATACTAAACTTCTTATCCTGGTATAGAAAGCCCTCTACCATCTGGTCCCAGCCTACTCTTCCAGGCTTATTTAACATTATTCACCTCTGAACACTGTACATTCCAAGCAAACTGGACTACTTACTAGCTTTCCCCCAAATTCTGCAAGCCATCTCTTGCTTCCATGCTTTTCACTCAAGCTATCCCCAGGCCTGGAGTATATTCTGTGTCCTTTTCTGCCTTTCAGAATCCTGTTCTCCCTCTGTGGCTGAGCTCAGCACTCCCCTGCCCTGAAGGCTTCCCTGATCCCTTCAGCTGACAATGTTCAAGTTTCACTGGAATACTGGCTTGGGGTCTCTCCTTTGCTCTATCATACTTTGCTGTTGGTTGTCGTTGTTCAGTTGTGTCTAACTCTTCATGACCACGGATCATACTCTCCACAGGGTGTTCTTGGCAAAGCTATTGGAAGATTTGCCATTGTCTTCCCCAGTGGATTAAGGTAAACAGAGGTTAAGTGACTTGCCCAGGGTCTGAAGCCAGATCTCAATTTACCTTTTTATTTACTTATCTGCATACCAATAAGTTTCATCTTAAGTGAGGGAAAGGGAGGTAGGTTCTAAAGTCAAAAAGATTTAAGGTAAAAATCAAGAACAGTCAAAATTAGAATTAAAAATTTCTCAAACTGGCTGCCTTTGAATTAGTTCTTACCAAAGGGTCAGTAGATGTGAGTAGCACATAAAGGCTAAGAGCTTTTTCTTATAACATATACCTATTGATTGGCACACATTTAGGGTTTATGTCTTTCAGCCACAAGTTTAATGCCTTTTTACTCTTTACAAATGTCTTTACCACTTTCAGTTAGCTAGAACTGCCATTACTTTCTTTTTTTTTCTTTTGGAGGGCAATTGGGGTTAAGTGACTTGCCCAAGGTCATACAGCTAGTTTTTATGTTAAGTGTCTGAGGCCGGATTTGAACTCAGGTCCTCCTGACTCTAGGGCCAGTGCTCTATTCACTGTGCCACCTAGCCGCCCCTGCCATTACTTTCTTAATCAGACAGAATCTAATTTAAGAGGGCACATTTTCCCAACCCAAGGGCCATCCTGGGGAAGATAAAAAGGTGAGCAAGGTAAACTGTGAGGAAAATTTTGTTTTCTCTAATGCTTAACATAAACAGCAGACTCAGCATTTGTGTTTCTTCCTGGGGAAAGAATCAGATGGCCAGCTCCTGCCCCATAAGGAAGTCCTGGTTTACCGTACCCAAGTTGGGTGTTTCCTTCCACAAAAAAGACCCCAGCTGACATGGTACTAACAGGAGGTGTCCACAGTGTCCCTGTTCAAAAGGGACAAACTACAGAGCTTGTCTCTGGAGAAGACAGGAGTGTGGGTGATGGGGTGGGTGGAGAACTCACAGTAGGAGCAAGTCTGGAGATCAGGTTAAGGGAGATGGTTAGTAAAAGTTAAGGGATGAGGGCTCTCATAAGTTGGAGGTGGGGGGAAAGGTCATATCTGTGACATGCCATTGGCCAGAAAACTGAGTATAGGTCAATTTGTGTTTCTCCCTAATTTGCAGTGAAAAGAAAGCAAGAGCTCTGTCACATTTTATCTCTGTATAATTCTATGATATGCTAGGATTTGCCTTTCCTTCTCTTTGAATTATTATTTTTTCTTGGGCCTAGAGAGGACCTAATTCATGGGGAAAATTCATGGAAAGCAGATCAGTGGCTGATGAACCAGGAACAAAAGGATGGATGCCCCCTTCTCCTCATATGAAGTCTTCATAATCTCTCATTTGCAAAGGGGCAAGAAAGCAGGAACAGGTAAGTGATCTAATCGTCATCATTACTCCTTCCCACCATCTCTTCTCTGTTGCCAAGGCCCATCGATCCAACCTTTGTAGCATCTCTTCTAAGCCTCCTTCTCTCCACTGATCTGCCACCAGCTTGGTACAGGCCCTCATCCTTTCACACCTGCGCTACTGCAACAGCCTGCTAGTTGGTCTTCCTACCTTGAGTTTCTCTTCATTCCAGTCTATCCTCCACTCAGCTGTTAAACTGATCTTACTAAATTTATCACAGGACGGACCATGTCACCCACTCAATAACCTCAGGTGGCTCCCTATCACGGCTAGGATCCAGGTCTTCATGGCCTGCCTGCTTCTACTCCCCTCCACCTGCCTGCCTTCTTATACTTTCCTCCTTCACATATACTCTTCAATCCAGTGACATTGGCCTTGATATTCCTTGATCAAGACCCTCCTGACTCCTGGCGTTTTCACTGACTGTCCCTCATGCCCTCTTCTCCACCTCCAGGCTTCCCTCAAGTCCCAACTAAAATCCCACCTTCTACACGAAGCTTCTGAATTGAAAACAGTGTGAGCTATTGTTTAAGTAGTCCCATCATTTATAGGAAAGCACACAGTGGTCCCAGGGGGAAAAAAAAGGAATCTCAATTATCAGAAGTCTACCTCAGTATCTGGCTCATCCCAGTTGTTTGTTTCTTGTCTGAGTCCTTGAAGTTCCAGAGATACACCTGTTTTTCCTAATGCTTTTGTCTCAAAGATGGATCTTCAGAATCCTGGAGCTGGATGTTCAAGGAAATACTTGCAAGGAAGTTTTAGGAGTAAAGAGCTATGCCTGGGAAGATGGGACAAATAATGACCCATCATCAGCTTCTGCTTCTGGCCTTTTGTTCCTGCCCTTCCATCTGCCTCTAATGGCCTCTACCTTCATCTCTACCTCTACTTATCCTCCCCAGGCCTGTTCAAATATCTTCCCCAAAAACCTTTTCCCTATTGCTCCTAACTGGAAGTAGTTTTTCCCTAGTCTAACCTACCATAACACTTCGTCCCTTTTCTTTGTGATATTTATCTCATTTTACCTTGCCTTATGGTTATCTGTGTATGTCTTAACTTTCTTATTGACCTTTTATCCCCTATTGCCTTTGCACAGGCTGCTTCCTGTGCTTGAAACACTCAATCCTCTTACCTCACCTCTGGGGATTTTGACTCCTTCTGACATCTCAGGCACCACTGCCTACAAAGGCCTTTCTTGATTCATCCAGTTGTTATACCCCTTCTCCCATGATTACTTTGTCTGACTTCTATCCCTACTTGCCTTTCCTTCTTTTTGAATTATGACTTTCCCTTAGCCCAAAGAATTGTTTCATGGAAAGGCAAACAGATCAGGGCCTCACTGTCTAGTCCCAGAGCTCTATGCAATATGGTGCCAACTAGCTGCCTCTACCACACATCAAGGCTGTTAACTGGGTAGAGATGTTTGTGGAGCCTGTAGAAGCAAGCACTCTATCATCCCCAGGATGGCTGCTAGTACAGGTTCCTAGATCTACTTTTCTAAAGGAAAGCAACTCAAAATGGGTTAACAATCTTGCTTTAATCAAACATATGTCATTTACCTAGTTCAGGGGAAAAAGGTCAGCACCCAGAACTTCAGAGAATATAGAGGTTACAAGCAGACAAAAAATACTGATAGAGAAACAGATCAGCAGACAGGCTTCCAGCTGTCTGACCATTACATCCATATCTAATCAGTTACCAGAGAGAGAAGCACCAACATCTGGGTTTTCAAAGGCTCAACGGCTGCCCAGAGTCTCATCTAGTCAAATCACACAACTCTTCTCAAAGTGAGCCCCAAAGCAAAACCTCACATCAAGGAATATATAGCCTTCTCCTGGATCAGAAAATGTCACAACCCTCTTGACTCACTGCCCAATCACAAAGTAACAAGGTGTGGGCATTCCTAAAAATAAGCCCACTGCCACAGGCTCCATGTGACCACATTCAACCTATTAAGGGACATTTTTATTATTTTTTTTTGAACAAATAATTTGAATATTTTCAAATTAAGGAAGGTTCTCAGAGTCACTTAAGCCTATCAAGGGGCCTAGGGGTAGGGAAGATATTCAGATTCCCATTCCCATAAACCTCCAAATTTTCCTCTCCTCTACTGAAACTCCTTCTCTTCCGCTTTCCCCTTCTCTTCCTCTCTTTTTTCTTCCATTCCTTCTCTTGATCTCTCCTCCTTCCCCATCTCTCCTCATATTACCTTCTTCTCCTGGTAGAATATAAGGCCCTTAAAAGTAGCATAGGGCCTAGTACACAGCAGAAACAGAAGAAGGAGGAGAAGGAGGAGGAAGAAGAAAAGGAGAAGGAAGAGAAGAAGGCAGCTTGTTGGGTCAAATCAATGGAACAGAGGCTGAACAGGGATGGGATGCTGACATTACTCTAAAGTCCTGCTCATTTTAAAAGATGTTGACTCTAGAAAATGTCTTTAAACGACCAAGTCTCATGCCCCTTTACAACTAGAAACCCATGTCTAACAGTTCTTACCCTCATTCTGAAATATAAAAATTTTTGCCCCCTACACAGGCTGCAAATGCCCTTTTCAAAAACAACACGTAGAGAAAGAGTTAGTGTCATTTGCTTAGTATTCAGCACAGGCTGGTAAGACTCCAATGCCAAAAGGTCAATTCTGTTTCTGCAGAACATTTTTCCCTGCTGTGGAATACTCATACAAAGCAGAATCATCCCTGGTAATGGGATTCCTGCAGGAGAGTTAACAGTATAAAACAGCTACAAGATTCTAGCGAATTAATCTCAAAATGGTTTCAACAAGTCCCAGATGAAATAGCACACAGCTCTAAGAGGCCTTAGAGAAAGCATAGTTCTTGGGGAGGCGTGCCGGCCCCAGAGTCGGAAGACCTGGGTTCGGTGCCGGCCTCAGATACTTAACACCCACACAAAATAACTGGCCATGTAACCTAGTTCAGTTGCTTAGCAAAAGCAACCTTACTTAGTCAGAAAGAAGACTCTTGGCAGGTCACTAGATGAACCCATGTATAGGGCACCAGATCTGAAGGGAGGAACTTAAGTTTAAATCCAGACTCGGATATTTCCTAGTTGTGTAACTTTGGGCAAGTCACTTAAATTTCTGTCTGCCTCAGTTTCCTTACTGGTAAAATGGATAGCACCTACCCCTCTGGATTGTTGTGAGGATAAAATAAGATAATATTTGTAAAAGACTGCAGATCTTAAAGTGTTACATAATATTATGCAAGCAAGAAGAACTTGAAATCCTATGAAGTCACGATCTTCTCTTAGGATGTCAGTCTCTAGGTTGCAAACATCCTAAAGCTTGTGAAAAGTTAGACATGATAGATGATGGTTGGGTCCATAAGACTCCCAAATGGCTAATGAACATGAAACTACTCAAGCTGCCCAGATACCTGGGTCTGTTTTTATATCTCTCATTTAGCTACTAGTTCACAATTATATGTGGTACTTAAACATTGTTCCTACTAAACAAGATAATCTGACCAATAAGTACCAGTGCTTTCTGAGTTTGAGCAAATATCAGGATGCCTGGTAAATTTACCAAGATTTGTTGGTCAATTTTGTGGCCCTGTCCAAGTTCATTTGGCAATGATGATTGTTATCATCAACAATACTGACACTACAACAGCTGCTAATAGTGTATTAGGGTTAGTCTGTCCCCAAGAACTTCAGGCTATGGCATTTTTGAAAGAATGACCTTTGACCCTTGTCTTCACAATTTATAGAACACACACAAAGAGAGATGGCAAGGAGTATAAAGAGAAAAAAAAAACACCAAGCAAGTCCAAGTATAATATTTAGAATTAAATTTCTGAACTTAATTTCTTTTTACAGTGTTAACTGGGTCTGTTCATTTTAGCATTTCATAGACATTTTTTCTGAAGATATCCAGGCCTGGGGGCGGCCAGTGGCTCAGCGAGTAAGAGCACCAGCCCCAGTGTCAGGATGACCTGGGGATCGAATCCGGGCTCAGATACTTAGCACCACACCCAGAAAAAAAAAAAAAGATATCCAGGCCTGACTCTAAGAACTGCATATCTACTTAGAAGTCTTTAAAATTATATAGATAAATCTTTCTCTACTGCTGTTTAATTCAAACCACTTAATTTAGTTATAATCTCAGCAACTGGGAGTTACACTAGGAATACTAATACTTGGCAAGAAATAACTAGACTTTGGCAAGATTAAGTTGGTTGTGCTTCTCAGTGGATGGAAGACCTCTCACCTGTCTATGATAGAAAGAAATGGTCTTCAATGGAATTATCACACAATTACTCATTACTCAGCACAGCATCATTTTGTCTGACAGGTTCTGTGCAGACACAGGCACTTGTGGGAAAAGCTATAGAAAACAAAGTTAAGTATTATTTGTGTCCTTCTTTCCATGGGGCAAAAATACATGTAATATGTATGTATAGAAACAACTATCAGTACATCTTTGTCAC
Organism: Petaurus breviceps papuanus; assembly: GCF_028583685.1. Taxonomy (NCBI): domain Eukaryota; kingdom Metazoa; phylum Chordata; class Mammalia; order Diprotodontia; family Petauridae; genus Petaurus; species Petaurus breviceps. Next base: position 16,354,630 of record NW_027187380.1, on the reverse strand, counting down.
AGGTGTAATATGACTATCTTGATTATGTAATATGTACCTTGCAATTATTGAAATCTTAGAATCCTCTGTAATGTTACAGTGGGCTGCTATTCTGGAAAATGTCCCTCTAAGGTGTTGAAAATATTACCCAAGCTTTCAATGACAATCAGACACCTTCTTCAAAATTAAACCAAATGAAACAGGCTACTCAGTCATATTCACATGCTTCTGCAACCCTTGGGTTAATCTACCATTTATGCTAAATTGGGCACTTAGGTTTCTAAATGCTTAATGGAGGCAAAGGACTAAAAGGTGACTGGAGGAAGGGAAAAAAAGATGCTTCACATTCCAGTGTCTGTTACACCCACTTCCAATATTTTATAACCTGAAGTGAGGCCAAGGAATTTCTTTTATCTCAACTGCCTTACATGTAAAAGTAAGACTGACTCCACCAAGAAACAAAGAAGGAAAAAAAAATCAGTAGAAATTTTGGTTTACATCCAGTGGGAAATAATAATGGTGCCTATCGGCTTCTGCATCTCAAGATGCTGATGTCATCTCTGTATTGAATCTGAAATGAAAAGACTAATCTGTGATACTCCCCAGCTGAGTCTTAAGTTCTTTGTGATGACTGTTGACAGAGTTAACTGTGGCTTTCCTTTTGGCCTGAAGAGCTAACCCATGGCTTGGGTCAAAAAGAGCTATTCTCTCCTTGACTGGTACACATACTTCTGTTTTACAGCCATCCACAAAAGCTTCACACTTCTTTAAGCTGTGTTTCAATCAGAATATCTTTACAACACTACTTCAGTCTACCCTGCTCTTCAGCTTTACATACCATGGTTCCATTCAGTATTCTTTCTTTACTCATCCTTTGAAGATACTCAGTCAAGTGCAGCTAATGCCCAATAAACACAATTTTGAAATTAATAGGCTATCTGCATTTCAGCAACAACTGTCCATGTGATCTGTGTGAAAAAAATGACTTGTCTTCCATCCTCAACCTGTACCACATGTCTGTACATAAGCAATTTGCTATGGTCATAGCTTTTGAATTAAGTAATTGTTCACATGGCTCAATTACTAGAACAAATTAAGAAGAGATCATAGGAAAGTCAGACATACCTAAAGAAAAGATCTAGAAAAGTCCTGGATCCTAGCTAAAATAGATTAAAAAAGCAAGAAGGGAAGAAAGAAAAAGAAAGAGGGAGAGAGGGAGAGAGGGAGAGAGGGAAGGAGGAAGGGGCGGAGGGAGGGAGGGAGGAAGGAAGGAAGGAAGGAAGGAAGGAAGGAAGGAAGGAAGGAAGGAAGGAAGGAGAAGGAAGTGAATGGAATAAAAGTGAAAACTTCTCAGGTGACATTCCAGAAATCTGAAGAGAATTGTAATAAAGTACCGAAGATTTAGTAACCTGGGCTGGGAATCTAGGACCCTTGCCTTACTTCCCTGGTCATAAATTGAAGGTTTTGCTAAGTTTAGCTAAGCATAGGAGGGGAAAGCACAGACCCTGCAAATTTAACCACACACCCAAATGTTCCAGACTTGTTTCCACTGACCACCGTCTGACCTGTACAAATATAAAATTGGAAATCCTGTTGCAGAACTCCGAGCAGGTCACCATGTCCTAAAATCGCCATGATTCATAAAATATTGTCTACTTTCATATCTATATTGATATTGTTAGGACATTTATCTTCTGCTTTTTTTTTAACTGATACTGAGGACATATTTTTTCTGTTTCCATGTCCGCTAGACATGTACCTTCTGCTTTTTGATATTACTGACATTTCATCTGCAAACACCAGAAGATTTTTGCGGTTAAGATTATGCGCCTCACTTCCTAATTAATGGAAACAGGGCAGGACAAAATAGGGGAAGAAGGGGTGGCCTTTTGGGTATATAACCAAGCTTTGTATTTTGTATTTTGCCTCTCCTACTAGACTGCCTCTAGTAGGGAGACCACCCTTCTTGCAAGAAGAAATAATTAAATAAATCCTTCCTATCTCTACTTGGAGATATCTCTGCTTATTTTATTTTGGGCAAGGGTTGTCTTGTCCCACACAGAAGTTAAGAAGTAACTCATTCAGAAGGAAGGTAGAAGATACTAAGAGAAGGAAGGAAGTTAGCTGTGATATGGTTTATACCTTGGCTCTAATATTAGTCATGTGACCCTGAACAAGTGACTTACTGTCTCTGAGCTTCAGTTCCTCCATCTATAAAATGGGGATAATAATAGTCATACTATCTACTTCACAGTACGATGAGAAAAACACTGTAAATGTTATCTGTAAATTGCAATCTATTATATTACTATTTTAAAAGTTTACAATAAAATTAAAAATTCAGCACTTAAAAAATGAATGTTTCACTAGAAAAAGAAAAAAGGGGGTTATTATATATATGAAACCATCAACTTCTTTTACATACAGTTAATTCTTAAAGTGTATATTAAATTTAATGCAGAATTGCTCTTTGGTTCCTCTCCTGAACTTTATTTTCTTCTGTGTATTTTAATGTATTGTTGATTCTCTTTCCTTTCTTTTTTTTTGCATCTCTATTACTACCCACTGATTTCCTCTCCCCACATCCCTGCCCCACCCCTTAGTAGTTTTATGGAAGATGAGAACTGGAATCAGTTTGTCCTTCAGAAGGTCTGGGGGGATGCTAGGCCAGAACATACCTCAGCCAGAGTAAGAAATGATAATTGGAGAACCAAATGAAGTCCCTTTCTTCATCTAGCAAGAACAATTTAGGAAGAGCTTGGCTTGGCTGGGGAACAAAGGGGAAACAGAAAGAGAATAAAGACTTCTCCAAGACCCAGAGAGAGAAGGTTCTAGGTCTGCAACCACCTGCCAACCTAGCGTAACCTCTTTCAGTGTCCAATTTATTTATTCACTCCTGCTCTAAGGTTACCCTACGGACACAAAATTACATTTGTTGTATCCCACATTCATACTATCTGACCTTCGCTGGCACTCACAGCTGCAGAGCAATGCTTTTATTTATCTCTTCTTGGCCCCTGGCTGTATTTCTACTCTTCCTAAATCCCCACCTCTTGTCTCCTTGTTTTGTTGTTGTTCAGTCCATCCAGTGACACTGGCCTCCCTGATGTTCCTCAAACAAGACACTATCTCTCAACTCTGGGCATTTTCTTTGCTTTTCCCCAAGCATGGAATGTTCTCCCTCCTCATCTCCACTGCCTAGACTCCTTCAAGTCTCTGCTAAAATCCCACCTTCTACAGGGAGCCCTTCCTAATCCTTCTTAAATCTGGTTAATTCCTATCTGTCCTTTATTTAGCTTGTTTTTGCATAGGTATCTATAATATTGTCTCCTCCATTAGTCTGTGAGCAGGAATTTATCTTTTACCTTTTCTTGTATCCCTTGGCACTCGTGTGCTGGGGTTTTGATTCCCTGATCCTCTCCTATCTCACTCTATTCCCTCCCTTTGCCAATCTCATCCAATCTCCTTTCCTTCAATCTTCACCTCTACGCCAACACAGCCTGGCATATAGGAGACACTTAATGAATGGCTCTTAACTGACCAACAGATGTAGCCAACAGCACATTTCCTTCCCTTTGGTGTCAAACTTTTTGAAAGAACAATCCACACTTGTTGCCTCTACTACCCACTCATTCCTCAACTCCTGGAAGTCTGGCTTCTATCTTAACTTTATTAAAACTTCTCTTGAAGGTCAGCAATACCATCCCACTCACTGAGTCTGAGAGGTTCTTTTTTTTTCCTTTTCTTTTCTCAGTCGTCATCCTCAGCTCCTCTGGCATTTCACATAGTAGATCACACCCTCCTTCTTAAAAAAAATCTCTCCCTTGCTGGCTCTTACAGCATAATGCCATCCTATTTTCCATCTTTGTCTGCCTTTTACTTCTCCATGGCAGAGTATAAAGAACATTGGATGCAGAATCAGGAAGAGCTCACTTCAACCCCAACTCAGATATTTACTAGGCAGTTACTAGGCAGGTCATTTAACCTTTCTGAGCCTTAGTTTTCTCTTTTGTGAAATAAGAGGGTTGGATTGAATGACTTCTGAAGATTCTTCTAGCTCTAAATCTATGATTCTATAAGCACAGGTACTTTTGTCTCCTCTTCCTTCTTCTGCCCCTGCCTAACCCCCACGATTCTATCCCTGGTCCTCTCCTATCTCACTGAAGAGGTTACCCACTAAGAGGGTTAGGGTTGCTCTGGAGACTCCAAAATACCAACACACCGGGTCCTGCCAAATGTATTCGACTCAAGTCTTCTCTCAAAGAAAAGTTTATTAAAAGTTCACTTGAATTAGACACAGAGTAAGTCTGTGCTAGGTCATTCTATGACGCTCTCACTATTCTATGGAACTCACCCACATGGCATTCTATGGTGCTCTCACAAACATGAAGACAGGATGGGGTCTTATATATAGAAGGTTGTGGGAGGAATCTAGGGGTGGTCTAGGGGAGAAGTTTGGGGAGGGTCTTCAGGAGAAGTTAGTGAGGTCAATGAGTGAACAGAGGGTGTGAAGTCTAGTAACAGACTTGCCTCATGCCTCATCAAATGAGATGATTCAATCAGAGTTCAAGGGTCTGTACCTCAAGGACTCAAGGAGAGCTCCCAGAGCCTATACCTCATCATTACCATCCTACCTCCCTTTGGCAATCTCATCCACTGCCCTTGCTTAAATAATCACATCTAATTCCAGATCCCTAGCCCTGAAGTTGCCTCCATATTCTCAACTACCTACTGATTATCTCCCCCTGGATATCCTAATGATTTTAGTATAGGCTCTTGGGAACCCCCTAGAACTCTCCTTGAATTTCCCTTGTAAAACATTTGCCTGAGGCCACAGGCCTTCCATTGTGGCTCAGCCAAAATCTTTAGCCCTCCTTTGTCCAGCAACTTCCCACTCTTGATCATCCCAAATATTCAAATATGTTACACCCTAAAACTGGCCTAGCCCACCTTTGTCTGTCATCTCCATGTAGCCTCCAGCAACTTCCCACCCTTAATCGCTCATTACTGGAGTCTGAACTCATTGACTCCCCTTGAAGACCCTCCCCAAACTCCTCCTCTAGACTACCCCTAAATTCCTCCCACAACCTTTCTGTCTATGAGACCACATCTGGCCTCCATGAGAGGAGGAAGGCCAGAGAATTCTAGCACAGACTTACTCTGTGTCAAATGATTCTGGCCCGCTTGCCCAACGTAAGTGTCACAGATACCAAGGCTCCTTAAGAGTCTACCTATTATGGTGAACTTTTAATAAACTTTGCTTTTCTTTGGCTGAGAGAAGACTTGAGTGGAATTCATTCAGCAGGTATTTTGGGGTCTCGAGTACCCCTACCCCTATACCTCATCATTTTATGATGACCCTTAATACTAACAGCACCTCAAATTCACTATGTCTAAACTCAATCATTTCCATGAATGATATTGATGGGGTGCTTGGGATCTATATTTGTAATATCAGTCTTTAACATCAGTTTGTAAAATCAATTTGTAAAACTCGTCTGTAAAATCACATTTCCCCCTCCCCAGCCTCAGAGCATTAACTCTGCCCTATCTCCCTGCCAGCACTCTGCCCAGCAACAACTCATGAACTGTTTATTTCTGCTTGGAACAATAACAAGCTACACCTATGAATCCTTCACTAAACAATCTATAAACATTTTAGCTTAGGCAAATGTTATCTCCCCTTAGTAAAGTGGGCAGCTACACCCATTAATCCTTCAATGCCCTATCCATAGGTTAACTCCTTAGCCAATTATACACATACTGAGTCTCCATTAGCCTTGGTTCCCAACATTCATCTTGTCAAACATGACACTGATGGGTGGCAGACTAGGCACTTCTCAGTCAGCCCTTGACCTCTAGCTGACTTAGTTTTAAGCCTAAAACCACACCTCCAGGAAGCCCCACCTTGGGTTATTTCCCAGTGAATTATGGGCAATACACCTGCGAAGTTGATATTAAAAGTACATGTTCCTTTAAGCACTGACCATTCCTTAACTCCTCCCTAATCCCACCCTTCCTCACCTAGTTAGCATAATTGACACCTGATTCATTGTCTTGACTCCTTAAAACTATACCTGTGACTTCTTTAAGTTGGCAGGTTCCCTAAGAACCCCTGTGAAGGGTAACAGTAAACTTTTACAATCCTGACTCCAAGTTTGCTTGGGCCTACTGAATTCTTTCCAGACTGAATCGCAGGGATTCTGGTCATTGATATTGATCAGAGTTCCTGTATAACCTATTGCCCTCCCCCCATCAATACCACCTCTTTGTCAGTAGTTTATTCAGATTCAAAACCTTAGTACCTTATTTAGTCCCTACCTCTCCTTTGCCTCCCACATCCAGTCACTAAGTTGAATCAATTCTTCCTCTAATGTACCATGTGTCTGAGGCCCTCATTACATCTAGTCTGAGCTATTGCAGTTGCCTCCTAAATCCCATTATTCCCTTTCAATATATTCTATGGAGGGAGTAACTTTCTTTTAGCTTTTTTTTTTTTGGAGGGGGGAAGGCAGGGAATTGGGGTTAACTGACTTGCCCAAGGTCACACGGCTGGTAAGTGTTAAGTGTCTGAGGCCGGATTTGAGCTCAGGTCCTCCAGACGCCAGGGCTGGTGCTCTATTCACTGAGCCACCTAGCCGCCCAAAATGGGAAGCCATTAAGCTAAAACTCCTTAGCCTGGCATTCAAGGTCTTCTAAAATATGATCCCAACTTGAAGTTCTGACCTTTTTGGCACCACTCCCCTAGAGATAGTCTATAGTCTAGTCCAACTGGATTATGCATGGTTCTTAAAGCTTTTCTACCTTTATATTTTTCCTTACTCAAGCTTGGAATGTCTTTACTATGCATACTGGTGCAGCTAACTCCCTACTGGTCCTAACTCCCTTCAGAATCAAAGAGGTGGGCAAAGGGCCTCAAGGAAGATCCTTTAAAACTCATCAGCTCAGAATGAGAGCTAAATTACATCTAGAACTAAACAACTGGCTACTTTATCACTCCCTGAGAGGGAAATGGGAGACAGTATGTGGCAGGAAAGGAGAAGCACCACCACCAAAGCCCAGGACCTTAAACCCAAGAACCTTGGGAAGAATGGTGTCCCTCAAAACACCAGATCTACTTCCAGCCCAGGCCCTCATCAATGAGGGGAGAAATCAAGGCATTGGAGGAATGCATCTTCCTTATTACCAGGAGCAAAAGCTGCCCTACACAAGAACCTCAAGAAAAGCACCAGCCCCTAGACCAACAGTCTTGCTTCTAAAGCAGACTTCACTGTCATTATATTGATGGACTCCTAACAGAACTGCCCTCAGCCCCAATATCAAAACTCCACTACAGGCCCACTGTATCTACCTGGCACCGCCCCCCCAATGTCCTAACTTTTGCCTCACGGCTCACTAGAATAACAAGTGTGTCCCTGAACTCTTAGTTCCCACAGAAAGAAAAGGTGCACCCATGGGAAAGAAACTCAGCACCACTACCCCCCCCCCCATTCCCCACTCCGTCAGACCCTTTCCCAGGAGAACAGGGGTGTAATCACAACTGCATCATCCATTTAGTCCAAGACAGGACCACAATACCTAACTATCAATCTTGACCAGACAAGGCCACAATAGCTAGCACCACAAGGATGTAGGGCAGGATATTTGACCCTAACCATAGAAGGGGCCTACCCTATGTTAACGCCTGCACAGTAATAGTAAAGGGCTTACCTGGAGTGAACCTATAACAGAGTGTATTAGAACAGCATTACCATACATAAATGCCCCCTTACTGTATGCATTATGGGTAACCACATATGCAGTTACACTAAGGCCGGGACCCCTCCTCCATTTCCTAATCCCTCAACAAACCCCTCCAATCAATCATGTTCCCATAACTGTATGTAAATCTTGATTGTGTAATCAGCATATTCTCTATAAAATTGTGTGTCTTGCCTTACTGAGGGGCCATTTTCCCCAAAGGGACTTGGCCACTTCCCGGAGCATGAAACATGAAAATTATAATAAATCTTTCCAACTGGCCTGGAGCCGGCCTGAGCATTTGTAATTCTTTCTTTTTTTATCATTTTTCAAATGCTTTATTAACTTCTGATTTACATCATTCATTTCCACCACATTTTGAGTTACAAATTTTCTCCCTGTTTTTCCCCTACCCACCACCCCAAAATATTAATCCCATAGGATTTCCCCTCCTCCAATCTGCTCTCTCCCATATCTTCTCCCATACCCCCTTCAACATTTCCAGTAGGGCATGGTGGATCTCTATGCCCCAGAGCCTGTATATCTTATTTCCCAATTACATGTAAAATAGCATTAATAATAGTATACATATATGTATGTATATATATATATATATATATAAATTTCCAGATTCATTCCCTTCCTCCCTTGTCACCCACTCTTACTGGGAAGATAAGCAGTTCAGTATAGGTTGTACATGTGTAGCTAATGCAAAACAATAACATAGTAGATATATTGTACAAGTATATTTCCCTCCCTCCTATCCCACCTCCCACTTGTTCTATTCTCTACTTTGATCCTGTCCCTTTTGAAAGGTAGGTGCTTCCAACTTCCCTCCCCGCAAGCGTGCCCTCCCTTCTATCATCCCCACTCTCATTGCCTTCCCCCCTACTCTCCTGGAAGGTGAGATACCCTGTTTAGTGTGTATTTCATTCCCTCCCCAAGCCAAATTCAATGAGAATAAGGTTGACTCATTCCCTTTTGCCTTCCTATTCTTCCCCTCCATAGTAACCATTTTCCCTTGCCTCTTCTAAATGAGATAGTTTACCCCATTCTGTCTCTCCCCATCTACTCTCATTATATTCTTCTTTCACCTTTTAATTTAACCTTTAAGTATCATCCCTTCCTATTAAATTGGACCTATGACCTCTGCCTATGTGTACCTGGAAACATATATACACACATTCATTCATATGCCAATACACCCTCATATATATATATTTCTATTCCCTTCAACTACTGAGAAAAATTTCATAAGTTACAATTAATTGTTTTTCCATGTAGGAATGTTAATAGTTCAACTTTGATAAGTTCCTTATGATTTCTTTTCCCTGTTTACCTTCTCATGCTTCTCTTGCTTCTTGTATCTGAATTTCAAATTTTCTATTCAACTCTGTTTTTTTTTTTTTCAGCAAGAATGCTTGAAAGTCCTCTATTCCACCGAATAACCATATTTTTCCCTGAAACACGATACTCAGTTTTGCTGGCTAGGTGCCTCTTGGTTTTAATCCCATCTCCTTTGACCTCCAGAATATCATATTCCAAGCCCTTCAATCCCTCAGTGTAGAAGCTGCCAGATGCTGGGTTATCCTGATTGTGTTTCCACAATATTCAAATTGTTTCTTCCTGGCTGCCTTTAATATTCTCCCCTTGATCTGGGAATTCCAGAACCTGGCTATAATACTCCAAGGAGTTTTCTTTTTGGGATCTTTTTCAGCAGGTGATCGGTGGATTCTTTCAACATCTATTTTGCCCTCTGGTACTAAAACATCAGGGCAGTTTTCTTTGAGAACTTCCTGGAGGATGATTTCTAGGTTCTTACTTTGATCATGGCTTTCAGGTAGTCCAATAATTTTTAAATTATCTCTCCTGGATCTATTTTCCAGGTCAGTGGTTTTTCCCACGAGATATATTACAATGCCTTGGATCTGTTTAACAGCATCTTGATTTCTCATGAAGTCATTAGCTTCCCTTTGTTCCAATCTAATTCTGAAGCAATGATTCTCCTCAGTGAGCTTTTGAGATTCTTTTTCCATATGGCTGGCAAATTCAGCTTTTTAAGGCATTCTTCTCCTCATTGCCTTTTTGAGCCTCTTTTGCCATTTGAGTCAGTCTGTTTTTTTAAGGTATGATTTTCCTCAGTCAGGCTGTTGACTCTCATTTCATAATTTTCTTGCATTGTTCTCATTTCTCTTCCCAATTTTTCCTCCACTTCTCCTATCTGCTTCTTAAGGTCCTCTATGGCCTGTAACCAGCTCATATTTTCCTTTGAAGCTTTTGGAACAGGAGTTCTGACTTCACTGTCTTCCTCCTGTTCCATGCTTTGCTCCTTTTTGTCCCCGAAATAGGAGTCTAATGTTGGATTCTTCTGTTTGTTTTCCTTCCTTTGCGTGGTCATGTCACCCCTCAGTCACTTGACCCCTGGGCTTTTTTGCCACTGTAGGACTCTGCCACCAGACAGAGGAGCTTTCGTCCCAAATGGTGGGGTTTTCTCAGGTGCCAGAGGTATTAATTGGGTGCCCTCTCTGAGGCCTCCACAAGCTCTGGCAAACTAGTTATACATCCCAGGACCTCCACCCTAGACTGCAATCAAGATCCAAGCAGGTTAAAGCAAGAGCGATTACCCCTCAGACTGGTGCTTGGTTGCCCTACATTCTGCAGGCCAGAAGCTGAAGCTGCAAAGTGGCCCTGGCTGTGCCAAGGCATCTCAGCAGCTTCTCACCCTGGTTGCAAAAGCCGACGCTCTCCCAACTACTGGTCCCAAAGTCCACACTGTATTGAACTCTCACTTTGTCCTTCGCACCTAAGTGTTGATAAATCTGGAAACGGCCACAGCTGCTGGTAATCTGGAGTCCTTCCAGCCAGTGGTCGGTCAGCCCC
>NW_027187380.1:16230319-16343931 GCF_028583685.1 Petaurus breviceps papuanus | reverse complement strand
GGGGCTAAAACCTCTGGCTCACCTCCCAGAGCCCTGCACTGGCCGATTCCTGCTAGCCTGCCAGGCTGTCCTCAGCAGGAGGTTCGCTTCTCTGTGTCATTTTGTGGGTTCTGTAGCTCTAGAGTTTGTTCAGAGTCCCCTTTTACATGAACTGGGGAAGGTGGAAGCTGGAGCTGCGTGGAGGTCCTTTTTCTACTCTGCCCGCATTTGTAATTCTTTAGACAATGATCCCCCCACCGCAACCCCCCTGAAACCTCATCACTATTATCATTCCCACTTTAGAGTTGAGGAAATTGAGGCAAACAGAGCTTAAGTAATTTGTCCAAGGTTACTCAGCTAGTGTCTGAAGCTAGATTTAAATTCAGGTCTTCCTAACTACAGTCTCTCCTTTCCCTTATCAGTTTTCTAGCTTCTTTTTGCCTTCCCCCATTAGATCATAAGTTCCTTCAGGGAAATGATTGACTTTTTTTTCTTATTTGTATTCCCAGTACTTGGTACAGTGCTTAGCACACAGTAGGCATTTTTAAATGTTTACAGAATTTATTGAATTAAAGCCCCATGAAGGCAAAAGCTTGCTGTGTGTTACATATCTTTGTATATATCGAAGAATAATACATTACAAAGATTATATATTTAGAACTAAAAGGGAATTTAGAAGCCATTCAGTCCAAGCTTCTAATTTTAAAGATGAGGCAATACGGCCTAGAGAAATTAAATGATTTGGCTTGGAATATGATATTCTAGAGGGCAAAGGAGCTGGGATTAAAACCAAGAATCACCTAACCAGCAAAACTGAGTACCATATTACAAGGGCAAATATGGTCATTCAGTGGAATAGAGGACTTTCAAGCATTCTTGATGAAAAAAACCAGAATTGAATAGAAAATTTGACATTCAGATACAAGAAGCAAGAGAAGCATGAGGAGGTAAATAGGGAAAAGAAATCATAAGGAACTTATCAAAGTTGAACTATTTACATTTCTACATGGAAAAACAATAATTGTAACTTATGAAATTTTCTCAGTATGAAAATAATTGAAGGGAATAGAAATATATATATATGTCTATTGGAGTGTATATCAGAGTATAAATACATATGTGAATGTGTGTATATATGGGTACAGGTATACATAGACAGAGGGCACAGGAGCAGTTTAATAGGAAGGGATGATACTTAAAACGTGAAATTAAGAGGTGAGAGAGGAATATAATGAGAGGAGATAGGGAGAGACAAATTGGAGTAAACTATCTCATATAAAAGAGGTAAGAGAAAATGGTTACAAAGGAGGGGAAGAACAGGAAGTCAAAAGGGAATGGGCCAACCTTATTCTCATTGAATTTGGCTTAGGGAGGCAATGAAATACACACTATATCTCACCCTCCAGGAGAGTAGAGGGGAAGGGGATGAGAGAGGGGAATGAAGGGCAGGCTTGGCAGGAGGGAAGTTGGAAGCACCCACTTTTGAAAAAGGACAGGATCAAAGTAGAGAATAGAATAAGTGGGAAGTGGGATAAAGATGGAGGGAAATATAGTCAGTCTTTTACAATATATCTACTATGTAAATGTTTTGTATAGCTACACATGTACAACCTATATTGAATTGCTTATCTTCCCAGTAAGGGTGGGTGACAAGGGAAGAAGGGAATGAATCTGGAATTCAAAGTTTTAAAATCAAATGTTTAAAAATATATATATAAATATATATGTATATATATATATATATATATAAAAATACACACACACACACACACACACACACATATATATATACCATTATCAATATTATTTTGCATGTAAATGGGAAATAAGATATACAGGCACTGGGGCATAGAGATCCACCGTACCCTACTGGAAAGTTGGAGGGGGTATGGGAGAAGATATGAGACACAGCAGATTAGAGGAGGGGATATCCAGTGGGATCGCAATTTTGGGATGGTAGGTAAGGGAAAAATGGAGAGAAAACTTGTAACTCAAAATCTTGCAGAAATGAATGAATAAACTAGAAGTTAATAAAGCATTTGATTAAAAAAAAGAAAGAAAAAATAAAAAAATAGCTAGCCATGGAAATATTGCTACAACTTAAATTAAAAGCAAAATACTATATTCTTAAGGCAATAGTCATAGTAATGAATTCCAAGTCCAGGAGAGGTGTCAATGAAGACAGAAAGTCTACCATATTACCCCAACCTTGTCTTGATATTTGATGTTAAATATAGTACATAAGCACTACCCCATATAATTATGGCAGTCTAACCATAGCCATATATAGTATAAGCAAATACTTTTGCACGGAAGAGCAATTCTTTTGCTTTTCCTTCATAGAGCAGAACTGGCAGCTTATGTGGGTATAAAAGTGAAGCTTATTTCTGTTCAATATCTGGAAAATGTTCATGGCAATTAGAGCTATATGGAAGTAGAACCAGTTACCCTGAAAAGTCGTATTTTCCCTATTGTTGAAGGCCTTCAAGCAGAGATCATTTGGATCACCTAGGGAGATGCTGCAGGGGGCGTTCTTTTCAGTTATAGGTCACTGATGTCCTTTCTTACTCTGAAAGTCAAAATTTCTTATTCTGTGCTGAAGATTCAACATTTCTCCTCAAAGTTAACCAACATAATTCAAGAAATGCTGGTGAAAGCAGTAAGAAAATAAAAAGAAATTAGAGGCAAAAAACTGGCAAAGAGGAGAACAAAATTATCCCTATTTTTTGATGGTACAATTCACTTAGAAAATCCTAAATCAGCAAAGAAACCAAGACAAAACGCAAAGTAGCAGGATAGAAAAAAAATCCACAATAAATCCATTTTTATGTAATAATAAAATCTGTGAGCAAATTATACAAAGTTATCAAGATAATTACAAAATGCATTTAATTTCTGAGTCATACTACCAAGGCTTATTCAACACATATAGTTACAAAACACTTTAAAGAAACTTAGAATAACCTAAATAACTGGAGGAATATTCACTGCTCATAGTTGGGCCACGCTGATAAACTCTGAGTGAAAACACTATCTAAATTAATTTCTAGATCTAGCTCTATACTAGTCAAACTACCAAAGAGGAGCTAGGCAAAATAATAACAAAATCTATAATGAGGAGAAATGAAAAATTGCACTTTCAGAGGTCAAACTATGTTATAAAACAGTAATCAACAACTGCATCAAATGGTTAAAATATAGGAAAATAGCTCAATGGAACAGACCAGATAAGGAGGAATTAGAAACAATGAAACTCAAAAACCCAGGGTTCAACAAAATCAAGAACATAAATTACTCAAGGGAAAAAGTCCTGAGTTGCAAGAACTGTGTTGGAGAAATTATAACACAGTTTGGTAGATATTAGGTTGAGATCAGTATCTTATATTCTATACCATAATGGGTTGAAAATGGTGATATGAATTAAATAGAAATGGTCACATAATGAAAAAATTAGAAGAGAACCAGAACAGGCACCTCTCAGGACAATGGGTTAGGGGAAGAATTCCTAACCAAAAAAAAAAAAAAAGAAAGACAAAAGTAATCATAAAAGATAAAATCAGTAATTTCAATTAAGTAAAAAGCTCTTACACAAACAAAATCATTACAACTAAGATCAGAATGGAAATTGTCAACTGGGAAGGGAAAGAAATCTTTCTATTAAATGTGCCTAATGTCCCTATTACTGGATAAAAGCAAGAAGAACCCACATACTGCCTTAGACATTTATTAGCTATGTTACCCTGGTAAGTCACTTAACCTCTCTTTATCTCCATTTCTCCTAAGACTTACATTTCTGTGATCTCTGATAAGGGTCTGATATCCAATATACATACATACATACATATATACAGACATGGAATTAACACAAATATATAGGACCAAGAGTCATTCCCTAAAGAATAAATTGTCAAAGGATATAAATAGTTCTCTTTTAAAATTTCATTTTATTTTTTCTCACTTACATGTGAAAATAATTTTTGACATTCATTTAAAAATATTTTTTCAAATTCTCTCCCTTCCTCTTTCCCCTCCCCATTCCTTGTGAAGGCAAGCAATTTGCTATAGATTATACATGTGCAGCTAGGTGGCCCAATGGATACAGTGCTAGGCCTGGAGTCAGGAAGATTCATCTTCTTGGATTCAAATCTGGCCTCAGATACTTACTAGCTGTGTGACCCTGGGAAAGTCACTTAATTCAGTTTGCTTCAGTTTTCTCATCTGTAAAATGAGTTGGAGAAGGAAATGACAAACCACTTTAGTATCTTTGCTAAGAAAACCTCAAATGGGGTCACGAGGAGTCAAACAACTGAAAATGACTAAACAAGAACAATATATAGTCACGCACAACATTTCCATATCAGCCATGTGGCAAAAGCAAAAACAAAAAGACCCAAGAAAAATAAAGTTTAAAAAATATGTTTTGATCAGCATTAAGATTTTATCAGTTCTTTCTCTGGAGGTAGATAGCATTTTTCATCATAAATCCTTTGGAACTGTCTTGTATTGTTTTAGTGCTGAGAATAGTCATGTCATTCACACTGATTATCATTATAATATTGTTATTAGTATGTACAATGTTCTCCTGGTTCTATTCACTTCACTTTGCATCAGTTCATAGAAGTCTTCCTAGGTTTTTCTGAAAGCATCCTGCTCCTCATTTCTTATAGCACAACAGTTGAATAATTCTTAAAGCATGAATTGCCAAGCATTAATAACTATACAAAGATTGCTGGAAACCATTAATAATAGAGAAATGCAAACTAAAACAATTCTAAGGTTTCATCTCACACCCAGCAAACTGACAAAGATGTCAACAGGTGGGAACAGTCAACTTGGAGGGTTATAGAGCTATATATTGCTGTTGTTGTCATGTTCTTCATTCTCAAAGAGAACCATGACATCAGGAAGGTGATGCCATGACTTGCAAGTGAACAGGACTTAAGTGAGTGGGGGTGTACAAAATCACCAGTCTCACTTTCTCCTGTAGAGCCTTCTGGGTCCAGTGGCAAGATATGGATCAGAATGATTGGAGATGGCTCGGGATGCAGAGGGAGACCTTGGCCATTTTAAGCTAAGGCCTTTTCTAGGTCTCAGTTTGATAGAGGCAATGTCCATCCAGTGATTAAGGCTAGGAAGGAAAAGAGGCAAAGGATGACCTCTTTTACTTTGTCCTCCCCTAAAAAAAATCTCAGAGAAGAAGACCCTCAGGGTTTCTGGCCAAAACAGAAACAATTACTGTTTATACTCAATCTGAGCCACTTGCAAACTGAACTAATCATTCTAGAAAGCAATTTGGAATTGTGCTAAGAAAATGACCAACATGCCCTTATCTTTGACCGGAGATTTCACTGCTAAGAACATAACCCAAGGATGCCAAAGACAGAAATACTTGTAACTGCACTTTCTGTGGCAGCAAAGAACTAAAATTCAAATAGATGCTCATTAATGGAGGAAAGATAAAAACTGTGGTCTGTAAACACAATGAAATATTAATCACTGCCCCAAAGGAAACAATGAGTATGAAAAAATTCGAAGAAACACAAGAAGCAATATATAAACTAATAGAGTAAAATAAGCAGAAAAGGGAAAACAAACCTACAAAATGGCAACAATGTGTACAGAAAGAAGGAAACTGAACAATGTGTGATGATTATGACCAAGTTGGGTCATAGAAAGAGCTGAGAAAAAGTGTTTCTCACTCCCTTATTTGCAGAGATGTGGAGCTATGAGTGTGGGATATTACATATATTGTCAGATACTACTGATATAATGGTTAGAATTGTTTTCCCCCTTTCTTTTTAAATCTTTATTACAGCAGATGGTTTGCGGCAGAGAAAGGAAAGGAGGCATATATTTGGAAATGAACACAATGTAAACACAAATGGTACAAATAAAAATACAATTTTTAAAATGTTTGATATTATTGTTAAGAGCTAGATGCAGCACTGAGACCATCACAGAATAACAGAAATTAAAGAATCCGAGCCTAAAATTACTTCTATGTAGCTTCCAACCACTGTCTAATTGTGTCTTCTGAGCCAAACAGACAGGTTTAGACCCTCCTCCCCATGACAGTCTTTCAAATATTTAATCATAGCTATAATGACCATGAGTCTTTTCTTTTCCATGAGATGCATTGCCTAGGTACTTCAGTCAATCCTTCTATGTCATGGACTAGTTGCCCACCTCTGCGCACATTCTCCCTTATCAATGACCTTATTAAACCATGGTGCCCCACAGTGAACACAAATAAGGTCTAACAAAGCAGAGTAAAGTGAGACTATCACCTCTACCACCCTCAAAAAAATAATAAACACCACTCACTATTCCTTCCCAAGATTACATTTGCTTTTTTGACTGCTGCATTAAATTACTGACTCCCAGTGAGCTCATAGTCCACTAGATCACCCATATCTTTCTCAGAAGAACTGTTTCTCAACAATGTCACCCCATACTGTAATTTTGAAGTTGACTGATTTTAACCCAGGTATAATATTTGACATTCATCCTACTGAAATTCATCTTCCTAGATTCAGTCCAATACTATAAAGGTCTTTTTAAATGCTCTGCCATCCACTGTTTCAGATATCCCTCCTGTCTTGGGATCTTCTACAAATTTCATGAGCATACCATCTATGTCTTTTTTTTATCCAAGTAACTGAAAAACTATTCAATGGCACAGGGTCAAATACAGATCCCTGGGATACTACTCCCTTAGAGACCTCTTGTCATGTTGATGATGAACCATTGGTAGTTTTACTTTTTATGTTTATGGTTTCTCTGTGCCCTAGCACATAGTATGTTTTTTTTATAAAAGTACCACGTGTTATTGAGATACATGTATATTCTCTAATATTCCCATTGATATGATATTATAAGGCTTTCAGCTCAAAATTGTTCAACATTTTGTTTAATTCTATATTTTCATTTTATTGCTCTGTTAGGATTTCTGAAGAAAGAACACTGAACTCTTCAATTATTTTTTTTCCTATCTATGTACTGCAATTCATCTAACTTTTCCTTTTTGAATTTAGATGCAATGCCATTTGGTGCAGATATACTGAGTTAATCTCTAGAAATTTTTAGTCTCACTAGGATGGCAAGACAAACACCTATGAAACAATAACAACTACTCTTTTGAGTTTGATCTTTCAAATAGATTCTAATCTATCTAACTGTTATCTTCTAATCCACATTTCAGCATCTTCTCTACAAGAATCACAAGAAAAACTTAATCAGGGCAGAGCCAGATGGTGGATTAGGAGCAGCACCCAGCTGAACTCTACCAACATTCCCCACCAAACAGCTTTAAAATAACTCCTGCAAAGAAATTCTGGAGCAGCAGAGCCAACAAAAGATCAAAGTAAGAGAGTTTGCCAACTTAAGAAAACTTGGGAAGTCAGCAAGAGAGGTCTGTAACAGTAAATGAGAGTTGGCCCAGAGTATAGCAGCAATACCTTACAATCAGGGGCTTTGGAGGTGGCTGTGATAGCAGTGGTAGCAGCAGCAGCAGCATCTTTGGAAGCTTTCAGTCCAGAGATGATAAGGGGATTAGACAAGTGGTCAGAAACAGATTTTGCTTTGCTGGCACAGCATGCAGCTGTTGCTGATGGGCAACCTACTGCCCATATGCAGTTCTGGGTCACAGTTTCAGGGCAAAGTCAGAGCACAGCTGATCAATCACAAGGTGGTCCCAGTTCCAAGGTGAAGAAAAAGTTAGCACTTGTGGTAGTTCCAGGGCCAAGAGGAGTTCCAATACTTGCTAGAGAGGAACAGAGTAAAGACCAAAGTACAGACTAGAAAAGCAGTGACCATACTTCTCCCCAGATCACACTACCTTGAAGCACTGAAAACTTGCAGATCCCCAGAACTAGTTCCAAACACAGCAGCATGAAAACACCTGCAGCTTGGGGCAATGCTCCAACCCAAACTAAGCAGAGCCCAATTTCAATATAATGTTCAAAGTTAAAAAATAAGCTGAAAAAATGAAGAAAAAACAACAAAAAAAGGACCTGTCCATAAAAAAACTACTAGAATGGCAGGAAAGACCCAGACATAAGCTCAGAAGAAGACAACTATGTGAAAACAGCTATAAACAAAGTCTCAAAGAAAAATGGTAATTGGACACAAACCCAATAAAAATTCCTGAAAGAGTTAAAGGGATAAGATAGAAGAAAAACTTGGAAAAGAAATGAGAATCATGTAAGAAAGTTACGAGAAGATATTTAACAGCTTGACAAAAGAGGCACAAAAAATACACAGAAAATAACAGCTTAAAAAACAGAATTGGCCTAACAGTAAAAGAGACATAATTTTAAAACTCACCTACACAGCAAAACTGAGTATAATCCTTCAGGGGGAAAAATGGACATTCAACGAGAGAGAGGAGTTTCAAGCATTCCTGATGAAAAGACCAGCTGAATAGAAAATTTAACATTCAAACACAAGACTTAACCACAAAAAGTTAAACATGAAAGAATAATCATAAGAGACCCCACAAAGTTGAACTGTTTACATCCTTATATGGGAAAATGATACATGTACCTTCTAAGAATTTTATCATTAGTATGGCAGTTAGGAGGAGCCTACATAAATAGAGTATGGGTCTGAGCTAACTATGTTGGAATGATCTCCCAAAAATATGAAGGGGCAAGAAAGAGAGATGCATTAGGAGAAGGGGGAAGGGAAAGGTAGAATAGGGGAAATTTTCACACATAAAGGAGGCACACAAGGAAGAACTTTTTACACTATTGGGGAAAAATTAGTGGAAGTAGTGGGCAATCCTTGAACCTCACTCTCACCAGAAATGGTTCAGAGAGAGAATAATATAGATACATACTCATTTGGGAAATCGATCTTATTCAATAGGGGAATAAGAGGGAAAAGGAGTAAGAAAAGGGGGTATGTAAGGAGGTGTGTGATAAAAGGGAGGGCAGGGCAAGGGAGGCAGTGGTTAAAAGCAAAACAGACTTTTGAGGAGTGACAAGACAAAAAAAGAGAGAAGGAAGGATAAACAGAAGAAAATATGACAGGGAAATATACATTTTGCAGTCATAACTGAATGTCAATGGGATGAGCTAACCCATAAAACAGAGGTGGATAGTGTAATGAATTGGAAAGCAGAATTCAACAATATCTTGTTTATAAGAGACACACTTGAAACAGAAAGACAGAGAGAGAGAGAGAAAGACAGACAGAGAGAGAGAGAGAGAGAGAGCTAAAATATAGGGCTGCAGCAGAATTTATGATGCTTCAGCTCACGTAAAAAAAAACGCAGAAGTATTGCAATCATGATTTCAGACAAAGTAAAAGCAAAAAGTTCTAGTTAAAAGAGATAATCAGGTAAATTACATTTTGCTAAAAAAGTTCCAGAGACAATGAAATAATATAAAAAAAATTTACAGCAAGTTTCTCTGATAAAATTTTCTCAAATTTCTCAAAACATTTCTAAAATATGTAAGGAACTAAGTCAAATTTATAAAAAAAAAAAAAGTCATTCTCCTGTCCAATAAATAGTCAAAAGATATAAATGGGCAGTTTTCAGATGGAAAAATCAAATCTACCTGATGTCATATGAAAAGTGCTCTAAATGACTATTGATTAGAGAAATGCAAATAAAAACAACTTTGAGGTATGACTTCATACCAATCAGAAATAACAAAGGCTGGAGGGGATGAGGAAAAATAGACTAATAAATGACTGGTAGATCTGTGAACTGGTCCAACCATTCTGTACAAACATTTGGAACAGATATAAAACTGTGCATACCCTTTAACCCAGAGATACCACTACTAGATCTATACCCCCAAAGAGATCAAAGAAAAAGAAAAAGGACCTATATATGCAAAAACATTTATAACAGCTCTTTTTGTGGTAGCAAAGAATTGAAAATTGAGGGGATGTTCATGAATTGGGGAATGGCTGAACAAGTTGTACCATATGGTTGTGATGGAATACTACTGTGCTATAAGAAATGAGGAAATGGCAAGACCTATGTGAACTGATGCAAAGTGCAGTGAGAAGAACTGGGATATCATTATGCACAGTAACAGCAATGCTGAAAGGATAATCAACTGCAAAAGACTAGAGGTTCTCTGACCAATACAATGATCCAAGACGATTCCAAAGGACTCATGATGAAGAAATGCTATCCACTGCCAGAGAACTGATCAACTTTGAGTGGAAAATGAAGCATAATTTTTGTGCTTTCTTTATTTCTCCCGCCTTTTGTGATATGGCTAATAATACGTTTTGTATGATTTCACATGTATAACTGACATAATTTTGCTTGCCTTCTCAGTGGGTATGAGGGAGAGAATCTGGAACTCAAAATTTAAAAAGAAAAGAATCTTTAAAATAAATAAATAAGTTATTTAATCCCAATCACCCTCCAAAAGGCATAAATAAATAAATTTTACAAGGAAAAACTTAATCAAATACTTTGCTAAAATCTAGGTAAATTATATCTACAGCATTCCCCTCATGTACCATTTTAGTAACCCTGCCAAAAATGGAAATAAGGCTAGTGTGGCATGACCTCTTCTTGATCAAGTCATGCTGACTCTTTGTAATCGCTGCTTTCCTTTCTAGATATTTATTATCTATGTTTTAATAATCCATTCTAGAATTTTCCCAGAAATCACAATCAAACCCATAAGCCCATAGTTTGCAGATTTTGTTCTTCTCTGTTTATAAAAAATCAGGACATTTGCCTATCTTCAATCCTGTCATACTACTCCTGTTATCCATGCTCTTCCAAATATTATTGACAATGACTCACAATCCCATCTGCCAGTTCTTTCAGGACCCAAGAATGTAATTCATCTGCGCCAAGTAACCTGAATTCATCAACGGCGGCTCAGTACTCTCTTAACATCTCTCTAGTTATCTTGGGTATCAGTCTTCTCTATTTGTAATTTTCATTCTGTCACTTCCAATGTAAAGGTCATTCTTCCTTGCAGACAAAAATAGAAACAAAGTAATAATAACAACAACTAAATGAAAATATGGGAACATACTGTCTGCCAATCTGGCATAGGGTAACAATGAAAACATCTGTTTAATAGTTAGCTCAATGAATGTTCTGTAGTCAAATTGTCCTTTTTTCTATAAGGGATTCTCAAAGTGTAGCCAATAGGTAGTTAACAAACATTTGTTCAAATGGAACTGAATTGTCCTACTGCAATTTAAAATATGACATCTATAGTTTTTTTCTGCATTAACTGTTTCTTTGGCAATTCACCAGTATCTCCTCAAACACAGCATCATTCTTTCCAGTATTTTAAAAATATTATCAGTGACAAATCTGTGTTGGTAGTCCCCAAAACGTTTTGTTCCATCAAAGATTATTTCAGGCTGAAAATGTTTGAACAATACTGCTTTCTGTGCCTATATAAAACTCAAGGGATACATCCTCTGTTTCACTTTCCTGCATAATAGTCATTCATTCTAATACAAGCCACATGCAGAGACCTACTTAATCTTTCAATGATAGTTTATATTTCTCAATCAGCATACTGTTTGAAAGCATATCAATAAGAGATCAAAGACTCAGCAGTAGGTGTTATGTCACTAGTGAAAATTTTAGGCATATATAGGATTGATTTACAATTAAAAGAGATGAAAATTCTAATCCAACACTCCACCAAAATGTGTAGGTAACTGTGTTCTCTAAGGCTATGCCAGCAATATCTTAGCTCTTGTGGGTTTTACCAATCTGGAAAGGATTCAAGCACAGGTCTGGCTATGGATGTATCTCATCTGACTCATCTGGAGTGTTGGGTTCAGTTAAGGGTGCCACAGTTTAAGAAGAACAGGAATAAGTTGGAGAGAGTCCAGAGGAGAGCAACCAGGGTGGAAAAGGACCTGCAATCCATGTCATGAGAATCAACTGAAGGAAGTGGGTATATGATATTATTTGTAAAATACGTTGCAAACACAAAAATGCTAGCAATAATAATTGTTATTATTATTATTATAAAGGGAATAAGAAAAAATGCATATGACAGTTAAATATAGTTTGGCATGGAGGGCAGTCTGGTGGATTAGGAAAAGTACTTGAACAGTATCTTAAAGGAAGAGAAGGATTCTGTGAGGCAGAGGTAAGAAGGAAGAACATTCCAGGCATGGGGAATGACCAACAGAAAGACACAGAGCCAAGAGATAGTGTCATGTGGAAAAACAAAAAGTAGACCAGTTTTTCTGGGTCAGAAAGTGCAGAAAGGGGATGTCTAATAAAGACTGTAAAGAGAGGGTTTTAAGGGGTGTGGAAGCTTTAAAAACCTAAACAGAAGAGTTTGCATTTGGTCATAGAGACAAAAGGAAGCCAATGGAGTAAGCAAGGGAATCTTGTGGCCAGGTCTACAACTTAAGGAAAATAATTTTGGGAGCCGCATGTGAAATGGACTGGAACGGGGAGAGTCAAAGCAGGTAGACTAATTTGGAGGCTATAGCAATAATCTAGATAAGACATTATAAGGTTGGATTGGGGGTGGTAGGTGTGTGAGCAGACAGGAGTCAAATGTGAGAAATGGTTTGGTGGTGGAAATGGCAAGATTTGGTAACTTATTTGATATGTGGGGTGAGGAATAGTAATGACTCAAGGATAATTTCAAGGTTACAAACCTGAGAGACTAGAAGTATGTTGGTAACTTTGATAGAAATAGGAAGTTTGAAAGATAGATAGGTATGGGGGAAAGACAATTAGTACAGTTTTGGACATGCTGAATTTAAATTATCTCTAGGATATCTAGTGTGAAATGTCTAATGGGAAATTTGTGATGTTGAACTGAGGCTCAGGGGAGACACTGTGGCTGGACACATCCATTCCATGCCATGCCATGCCATGCCATACCATACATCATATCATATCATAACATCACATATTTATAATGGTAATGGTAATTTGAAGATTTTCCCTGCCCCCTAATAGGCCAAATGTAATCACATGGAGCCTGTGGTGGGAGGAATTTGCTGAAGGGTGAAGGGGACCCACAGGAAGCTGGGAGTCAGAGCAATTAGAGCTGGAGGAATGAGAGGACTCACCTGTGGAGACAGAGAGGCTTGTGATTGTGTTTTCTCCCTGCTGTGACAGCTAAACTTGTGTTTTTTTGTGGGAAGGCTGAAGGATGGCGTGGCTCCCTGCTGCATTGTAGTATATTAACTTCTTTGTTGCTATGATGGATTTGGTTTCCTGGTGTTGGGATTTGGCTTTCTAGTGTCTGAATAAACGTTTTGTTTCTGTCTTCTATATGGACAGTCTGTTATATTTTGCAAATGAGACCTATGCCAGCATATTCACAGTCACCATCAGTACTGTGAATATTGTGTTGGTGCTACAATATTATATTTCATATTGTAGTTTCATATAGCACATATAGTATGTATGCATGTTTATGCATATGCATGTATGTACATACATATATGGGCTATGTGCATAGAAATGACAGTTAAAACCCTGGGAAGTGATAAACTCTTTAAAGGCTTGATATTCACTCTTCAGATAGTGAAATACTGAGGATTGCTTTGGAGATGGGTTGGAATAGATGACTGCCAAGGTCCCTTCCAACTCTCATATTCTGTGATTCTGTGGCTATACTTGTTATTCAAAGAAAAGAGGAGCTAAATTGATAAAGGCTCATTATCAAAGGGATTGATTGCCATCCAATGATTATGATTTTTTTTTTGGTCACAGCAACTCATTAAACTGTCTTCAAAGATGGGAGAGTGTTGTGATCTACATAAAGGAAGGCATATACAGAGACAAAATTATAACTCTTTGAAGTGCTTTAGAGAATGGTACTTTGAACTTCTATACATTTGTTTTAATTGCCTATTTAAAGTTTCTGGATTCTCCAGAATGTCTTTATTTGTGCACATCTAGAGTACAATCATCAGCACAAAATAGCTCTTACATGACTGTCTCAAGGATTTCTGATGATACTTCTTATTAAGTTGTAACATTTTCCTTAAGGACCACAGTTAAGCACTGTAATACCAATCTCCAAACTTCTTTTTGTATTTTCTAATGCTGAAATTACCTCTTCTATTAGTTTCAACAGTCTGCCCCTGGCACTTGGGAAGCTGATCCTTCCAAATTGTGCACTTAAGGGTCTTGTTTGTTAAGTCAAGTGTTTGGTCAACACTTCAACGATTCTATTCTATTGAGAATCTAGTTTTTCAATAATGTTTCATAATTACTAGTGTTCATTGCTAGCCATGATGCCATTTCAGAATACTGAATCAATCGACAATTCAATCTTATGTCTGGAAAGGAGGGGTTGGACCAGTTAGCCCTGAAAATACCCTTCCAACTCTATGAATTTAGACCAGAGAAGTGTGGAGTAAAGAGTCGTGCCTGGGCATCAGAGCATATGAAATGTACTAAAGACCTGACTTTCAGTTTCAAACCCTCAATCCCCCCCCCAAAAAAAAACCAACACAACTATATACACCATAAGCATTTCTCCCAAGGATATGGCATTCTTTCTTATCGGCCTTATCCTTCTCTTACATTTACAAAACCATCAGTGGCTGCCTAGGAGCTCTAAAGAGAAATGCCAATTGGCAATGTTAGATTCAGCTCACATGCTGATTTCTTAAAAGATTCCCTTCCTTTCTCTGTCTTGTTGATGCAGAGAGTCATGCAGAATTAATGATTTGTTGTTTAGGTACCCACATATGTGAATTTAAAACCATATTCTTTTCCCCATTATGGATGCAAAACACTGTCCTTTACTTTAAGATACCGTTACAAGCACACGGGAATTTCACAGAGCAGACTACATCAGGTATAGTTTACAAATTATGGCTATTTGGGTATAAGGTTTCTAAGCTAAATCCAAACTACAAAGATCAGCTTCTCCACAGACATCTATTTCCATTTCTTCTTCTAGTTCTATTAAAGCTGTAAAATGAAATAAGCATATAGTAAGTACATATGGGGAAAACTGCATTTTCTGAAGCCTTTCAAGGTACCCAATGATGTTTTTTAAAAAAAGGTTGGCTTTCTCCTCTATGAATACTTCCTTGACTGATTCCATTTTAGCCAAGTGATTACATGCACTCTAGTTTTCCTCTCAGCATCCATATGGCTATTGCTATACAGCTATAGTCCCTGGATTCTTGTTATATGTCCTTTAATATTTTCCTCTATTTTTTAACCTGGCCAAACTATTTTAAGGTACAGACAGTGGCAATCTCTTTTTTATTCTACAAAGTGCCTAGAACAGTACTCCAAATGGACAGGTGCTCTGTCAAAATAACTGAAATGGCAATAATTTGTTCTTTCTCTAGAATCCTCCTATATGATAAAATTACTATCGATAGTTCTCCTTAACCAGAATAAGGTGAGGTCTTAACTGATTTTGAAGGCATTAATTTATACCTCCCTGGTCATCTCTTCTTATTTTTCCATTCTAGGCCTATTCTACTTTTCCCTGTAATGAGGAATGGAAGCAGGTTGGACTCAGGATGGGGACAAGCACAGTACATGTAGATTCCAGTTCCACCCTTGCCAAATGCTCACCACAGGGCAGAATCAGAATTACAGAATTTCAGTGTTAAAAGAGATCACAGAGGTGATCTACTCCAAACTGCAGGTAAAAAAGAAGCATCCTGTCTACAATATCCCTCACAAACAGTCAGCCTGCCTTCACAGGCAGACTTGTAGCAGAAAGATGGTTTTCCTTACATTGAAAGAGGAACCGTGAGATCCTGGGTAAGTCACTTAACCTCAGTTTGCCTCCATTTCCTCAACGACAAAATGGGGATAATAATTAGCATCTATCTCCCCAAGATGATTGAGAGAAAAAAGTGATATAATATTTGTAAAGCACTTTGCAAACATTAAAATGCTATGTAAATGCCATTATTTACCTAGTCAATTCACCTGGAGCTAGCAATAATAGACAGAGGAACTAAGCTCTGGTTATATGGTGAGATTGGAGTCTGGGGCAGAGCTTTTATTCATAGTAATTACTCATATTTGTATAAAACACTTGAATATTTGCAAAATATTTTTCTCTCAACAACTCTGTGACAAAAGTAGTAGACTGCTATCCTCATGAGAAAACAGATTTTCAGAAGCTAAGTGACTTGCTTAGTCATATAACTAGTGGTTTCTAAGACAGGATTTGAATCTAGACCTCCTGACATTCTCTTCTTACATGCTCTTCATTATACCAGACTTCTCATACTTAAATCTCTCTTAGCTTCAGTTTTCTCTTCTGAAAACCATAGGACCTGAACTAGATCATCTCTAAGGTTCCTTCTAGCTGCAAATTCTAGTATCTCTCAGAGCCTCTCTGTTTCTTCACCTGGAAAATGGAGATATCTATATAGCTGGATGTTGGAGATCAGGTGCCTATTAACAGGCAGAAAGGAAGGAAGCAAATATCTATTAAGCACTATTTGTTAGGCACTATGCTGAGCACTGAAGATACAAACAAAAGCAAAAAGACAGAACTTACATTCTAATAGGGGAAGATAGCAGAGGAAAGGAAACTAGTTGAAGGGGGGGGGTCGCAGAAGAGGGATGAAGATATTTGCATAATTTTGAAGTCCAGGAGCCAGGAGTAGGGTCATGAGGTCAACAAAGGTAGGGAAGAAGGAAAATGGGTAGGGGGTTAAATGATAGTCAGGAAACTCCCCACTGTTGCTCTACGTCAGCCCCTCAGAAGCCCATACCATCTCCAATGTGGAGCTGAAGCAAGCATGAGTTTGAGCATGCTGGGAGCAAGCACTTATCAGAGCTACCATCACTTTGGCCACCAGATGAACAGTCCAAGAGTGAAAGACAAAGAGAACTGGGCAGAAAAGTAGATGTGACACCACCACAGAAATGGTTAACAGAGCAGCTCCCACAAGCTGCAGAGTAAATGGCCAGGAGAGCAGAAGCCATGGGCAGCAGGAATGTGGCTGGCCTAGTCAGACTCCCAGGAATGAGGTAGATTTGGGAGAATCCTGTTTTGTTAATGACATACATCAAGATCCAAGATTCATCAACTCCACCCACGTCTGCCTTTTGCCTTTTCCTTTAGGGAAGAGGCACTCTTTTCCCCTCAAACCCTGTTTCTAAAGAGTTTATGTTGCTTTCTATATTTTGTCATTGTTTTAAAACTGATTTCTCCTAGATAAAAAATGATTAATTAATATTACTGATGTATTTCATTATCCAAATGCATTTGAGGGAGAAATAGTGCTTACCACAGAGGACACTGGTCAAATTAGGAGATATGAGGAAGGGGAAGGGTGAGGAAGGGATAGAAAGAGAAGAGATAAAAGAAGGGGGAGAGAAGAGGGGTGGGAAGGGAGGGAAGGAGAGAGAGAGAGAAAGACAGAGCAAGAGAGATATTCTCTTTTCAATTACTGAGACCTTCCCAGTATGGAGGCTCAGAGCTGAATTTTATTGATTAATATTTTTATATCCTCTCAAAAGCAGTTAAAACAATGGGCCTATATTAATTCTTAGGCAAATGAGACTGAAAGCAAGGTGGAGACCAGGGAAAACTGGAGCTAGTATGTGATGGTTTTCCTGAGGCTCTTTAGAAACGAAAAGCTGGAGGGGCAGGGTCAAGATGGCGGAGTACAAGCACGACCGCCAAGCGGCTCTGGCCTCCACCTTCCCCAATCCATGTAAAAAGGGGACTCTGAACAAACTTTGGAGCTGCAGAACCCACAAAATGATACAGAGAATCTAACTTCCTGCTGAGGACAGCCCAGCAGGCTGGCAGGAATTGGCCAGCACATCACTCTGGGAGCCGAGCCCAGGCCCTGAGAGGGGGGGCTTTAGCCCCAGGGCGAGCCTGACCAGCCACCAGCTGGAGGGGCTCTGGATCAGCAGGAGCTGTGGCCATTTCCAGAATTATCAACACATAGATGTGAAGGACAAAGTGAGAGGTCGGTGCAATCTAGACTTTGGGACCCAGTAAGTGGGAGTGCGTCGGCTTTTGCCCCCAGAGCGAAAAGCTGCTGAGACACCTGGCACAGCCAGCCAGTGCCACGTGGCAGTTTCAGCTCCTGGCTGCAGAGTGTAGGGGGACTAAGCAACCAGTCTGAGGGGTAATCACTCTTGCTTTAACCTGCTTGGATCTGGATTGCACCCTGGGGTGGAGGTCCTGGGGTATGTGTCCAGCTTGCTAGAGCCCGTGGAGGCCTCAGAGAGGGCACCCATCTAATGCCTCCAGCAGCTGAGAAAACCCCAGTGTTTGGGACGAAAGCTCCCCTGTCTGGTGGCAGAGTCCTACTGTGGCAAAAAGCCAAGGGGTCAAGTGACTGAAGGGAGACATGACCAGGCAAAGGAAACAAAGCAGACAGAAGATTCCAACATTAGACTCCTATTTTGGGGACAAAAAGGAGCAAAGCATGGAACAGGAGGAAGACAGTGAAGTCAGAACTCCTGTTCCAAAAGATTCAAAGGAAAATACAAGCTGGTCACAGGCCATAGAGGACTTTAAGAAGCAGATAAGAGAAGTGGAGGAAAAATTGGGAAGAGAAATGAGAACAATGCAAGAAAATTACGAAATGAGAGTCAACAGCCTGACTGACGAAGATAACACCTTAAAAAATAGACTAACTCCATTGGCAAAAGAGGCTCAAAAAGGCAGTGAGGAGAAGAATGCTGAATTTGCCAGATGGAAAAAGAATCTCAAAAGATCAATGAACAGAATCATTGCTTCAGAATTAAATTGGAACAAATGGAAGCTAATGACTTTATGAGAAATGAAGATGCTGTTAAACAGATCCAGACAAATGAAAGAATAGAAGGCATTGTGAAATATCTCAAGGCAAAAACCACTGACATGGAAAATAGATCCAGGAGAGAGAATTTAAAAATTATTGGACTACCTGAAAGCCATGATCAAAGTAAGAACCTAGAAATCATCCTCCAGGAAGTTCTCAAAGAAAACTGCCCTTGTGTTTTAGAACCAGAGGGCAAAACAGAGGTTGAAACAATCCACTGATCACCTCCTGAAAAAGATCCCAAAAAGAAAACTCCTAGGAATATTATAGCCAGGTTCCAGAATTCCCAGATTAAGGAGAGAATATTACAAGCAGCCAGAGAGAAACAATTTGAATATTGTGGAAACACAATCAGGATAACCCAGGATCTGGCAGCTTCTACACTGAGGGATCGAAGGGCTTGGAATATTATATTCCAGAGGGCAAAGGAGCTGGGATTAAAACCAAGAGTCACCTAGTCAGCAAAACTGAGTATCATGTTTTGGGGGAAAATATGGTCATTCAGTGGAATAGAGGATTTTCAAGCATTCTTGCTGAAAAAACCAGAGTTGAATAGAAAATTTGACATTCAGATACAAGAAGCAAGAGAAGCATGAGAAGATAAACAGGGAAAAGAAATCATAAGGAACTTATCAAAGGTGAACTATTAACATTCCTACATGAAAAACAATAATTGTAACTGATGAAACTTTTCTCAGTATGAAAATAGTTGAAGGGAACAGAAATATATATATATGTCTATAGGAGTGTATATGGGTGTATGAATACATATGTGAATGTGTACAGGTGAATATGGTGAATATGGGTACAAGTATACATAGATAGAGGGCACAGGACCAATTTAACAGGAAGGGATGATACTTAAAAGGTGAAATTAAGAGGTGAGAGAGGAATATAATGAGAGGAGATGGGGAAAGACAGAATGGGGTAAACTATCTCATAAAGAAGAGGCAAGGGAAAATGGTTACAATGGAGGGGAAGAATAGGAAGGCAAAAGAGAATGGGTCAACCTTATTCTCATTGAATTTGCCTTGGGGAAGGAATGAAATACACACTAAATAGGGTATCTCACCCTACAGGAGAGTAGGGGGAAAGGGGATCAGAGGGGGGATGATGGAAGGGAGGGCAGTCTGGGGGGGAGTGAAGTTGGAAGCATCCACTTTTGAAAAGGGATGGGATCAAAGTAGAGAACAGAACAAGTGGGAGGTGGGATAGGAGGGAGGGAAAGATAGTCAGTCTTTTACAATATATCTACTAAGTTACTGTTTTGCATTAGCTACACATGTACAACCTATACTGAACTGCTTATCTTCCCAGTAAGGGTGGGTGACAAGGGAGGAAGGGAATGAATCTTTAATTCAAAGTTTTAAAATCAAATGTTTAAATATATATATACAGATACATATATATAATTATTAATACTATTTTACATGTAATTGGGAAATAAGATATACAGGCACTGGGGCATAGAGATCCACCATGCCCTAATGGAAAAGTCGAAAGAGGTATGGGAGAGAGCAGATTGGAGGAAGGGATATCCTATGGGACTACTATTTTGGGGTGGTGGGTAAGGGAAAAACGGGAAGAAAATTTGTAACTCAAAATCTGGCAGAAATAAACGATGTAAACCAGAAGTTAATAAAGCATTTGAAAAATGGAAAAAAAAAAAGAAAGGAAAAGCTTCCCCCCCATCCCAGGGGTAGAGCTCAGGGAGTGACTAAAGAAAATGCCATCGCCAGGGGGAGCACAGAGGGAAGACCTGAGAAGGAACAGTGCCACCTACACAAATGTAGGAAACATAAGGAGTAGCCCCTACTCACTAGCCCAACACCCCCATCACATACCAATACTAAACTTATATTACCTATCATGCACAACTATTATAGAAGTGGAGGAAAAAGCATTTTGCAAACTATGAAGTGTTTCATGATTGTGATACTATGATTATTAATCCCAGGACACCATGTTATTAAGAGTTTTCCAGATCTTAAGTAATTTCTAAACATAGTCCCTTCCACATGCTTGAATTTCTTCTACCTTTACCCCCACCCAAAGTCAAGGTTATGGGGCATCTAGGTGGTACAAAGGATAGAGAACTGGGCCCGGAGTCAGGAAGACTCATCTTCCTGAGTTCAAATATGAGCTCAGACACTTACTAGCTGTGTGACCCTTGGACACATCACTTAACCCTATTTGCCTCCTGTAAAGTGAGCTAGCAAACCAGCCTAGTATCTTTGCCAAGAAAACACCAAATGGCATCATGGAAAGTTGGACATGACTGAAAAATGACTAACCAAAAACAAGTAAAGATTGCTTGCAGGAACATATCCAATGGCCCTCTGGGGAAGTTTGTATGTATGGCATTACATAAACCACTGAATTTTCTTTAAGGAACTCGAACTTTAAAAATTATCTAAAATATCTGTAGAAAACTCAGAAAGGACTCAAAAAACAAAAGCTAAATTAAGCTGGGGTATTTATTATGGTGAAGAGAAAGCTGAGGGATGCCTTTAGAAAGATCTTTACATGTATAGTTCTTTATTTCCTTTGAGAATAAAATAAGAATGAATGGGCTTAATCTTATCCACTCCATTCTAGTAAGTATTTTTTTTAACAGTTTTATTGATGCCATTTGTTTCAACATCACAGTCATTTCGACCCTACCATGCAAATTAAACCCAGATAAAGAAAAACAAATAAGAAGAATCATATGATGCAGTGACCATGTTGACAATGTACTCAATAGTCCTACTAGTCTTCCAGGTTTCATTATCTGTTCTCTGAAAATGGCTTTTTAGAATCATTTCATTTCCATTCTTGCCATTGTGCATTTTGTTCTTTTGAGCTGGCTTCTTTTTGCATCAGTTCATACAAATGGTAATGGGCCAGGATGCTATGATGGAGGTTGCCCCAAACTTTGCCCCAATATAGACTGACCTGTAACCTAATTGTGGGCTCTCTGGGTGAGGACTATAAGAACCACTTTATGGACTGAGCAGGAGATTCCTAAGACCTCACAGAATTTCCTCACAGACAGCTTTTTACCTAGGGTTTATCAAGTATGTTATAAGTAGAGTAACTATTTATTTGAGCCTTCAGGTTGCTTGTGTTTCCATTGGTCTCAGAATACAAATGTTCCCACGATTCTATGAATACCTCATATTCATACTTTCTATAAGTACAATAAAATTCCATAACTTTCACACGATATAGTTCATTTAGACTCTCCTCAATTAATACTTTGTTTGTACAGCATGGTATAATTAACATCTGGAGAGATATTGGAGCTTTGCTTCTGTCTTTGATGCCTTGGGCATCAAATCTTGGCTCAAAATATATTAATAGTTTATTTACTTTTCTTGGTTAACTCCAACTTTTCTTCCTATAGCCCCTTCACCACTATTTCTACTTTGTGTCTTCTTTTTCCAATTTGCATGCTGTGAGTTGTTTTAATTTACTTTTACTATTAGTGATTTGGTGTAAATTTTCATGTGATCATCTACAATTTATAATTATTCTTTTGAAAATTGCTCATATTTCTTGATAATTTATCCATTAGGGAATGGCTCTTGATGTTACTAATTTGTATCAATTACCTATGTATTTTGGAAATCAGGTTTTCATAGAGAATATCTGATGCACTTTTCTTGCTCTGCAGTTACTATTATTTTATCTTCCCTGATTATATCTGTGTGAAATCCTTTTAGTTTTATGGAATCCCAGTTTGTCATTTTATTTTTTTATGATAAAAGCACTGTACTGTGAGAAATAACATTGGATTTAATATCAGAGAAAATAAAAAATTGGGGACTGAATCATAGCTCTGCTATTAGCTATGTGACCTTGAGCCAGTCACTTAATTTCTCTGGGCCTCACATCCTCATCTGCAAAATGAGAATATTGAACCAGGCAGCATCTAATGTTTCTTCTAATTCTAAATCTATGATTCAGTTATTTTCTCTGTACCTTATTTGGTTAAGCCATATAGCCATGGTTGTTAGACAATCTTGATCTTTTCTTTTTTTCTAATTATTATATTATCCCTTGTATGCAAATATAACCATTTTGAACACATTGTGGAGCACATACCAAAATGATGTTCTAAAGCTAATGTCTACCATGAGGCTTTTTAGTTTTTCCAGTTCTTGTCTAACAGTAGGTCCTCCTTCCAGTAATTTAGATTTGAAGTTTTCTCAAACAATGGGAAATATTTTCAAATGCTTACATTTCTTGCATATTTATTATGTCTGATCTACTTTTATGATTTTTTAAAACCATTTTGATGACTACTATTTTAAAATATACTGTAAAGGCTGGTAAACTTAAATTACATTACATTAAAGTATGCATTTCCTCATTATTTCCCTTGATATTCTAGGCATTCTCTTCTTCCACTTGAATTTTCTCATTATCATGCCAAATTCTATAATAATGTCTGCTTTGTAATTTGATTGGTATAGCACAAAATAAATTAGTTAACATGTAATGTTGTCATTTTTAATATAATGGCATGATCCAACCATAAGCAGTCACTATCTTTCCAACAATTTGTGTCCCTAAATTGCTGCAGTGTAACAGAATTGTATTTATATAACATTAACTCATATGAGTCTTGGTATTTTAAATCCAATACATTTTATACATTCTGTAGTTATTTTGAATGAATGATTTTTCCCCTGGTTTTTTTTTAGTACTATAAAGAAATGTAGATTTTTGTCTATATTTACTTTGTATTCTGCTTCCTTATCAAAATTAGTAATTTTCTCAATAGTTCTTTCACCAAATCTTTGGAGTTTTCTAATTTGCTGTCATGTAATAAGAAATGTTAATTTTAGGCTTCCTCTGCCAATATTTCTACCTTTAGTTTTGTTCTTCTTTCTTGTTGCTATAACTAGAATTTATAGAGCTGCATAAAATAACAGTGGGAAGGAGAAAAATTTAATCTTACCTCGGTATTTAAAAGAAAAGCTTCTTTTTTTTTTTTTTTTTTTGCTTTTTGGAGAGCAATTGGGATTAAGTGACTTACCCAACGTCACACAGCTAGTTTTTGTGTTGTGTCTGAGGCTGGATTTGAACTCATGTCCTCCTGACTCCAGGGCTGGTGCTCTATTCACTGTACCACCTAGCCGCCCCAAAAAGCTTCTTTTTATGTTGTGACAATGCTAGGTCTCAGTTTTAAATATATGCTTTTTGATAACATTTAAATAAGTCTCTTTCATGCCTATGACTTTTAGGTGCTCTATAAATGCTGTATTTTTTCAAAAGCTTTTTTCACATCAATTGCAATAATCATTGCTTTTGTTATTTTTACTGTTTACTTAATTAACTGTGATAATTGTTTTCCCAAAGTAGAATCTCTCAAACTCTTGGAAAGAATTCACCTGTAGTTTCTTTGGAAAAGATTTTATTTAAAATTTTGCATCAACATTAATTAGGAACATTAGTTTACAATTCTTCAGTTCCTCTGCTCTGTTTTTCCTTGGCTTTAGTATCAAAACAATATTTATCTTACAAAAGGGTTCTGATTGAGTGTCTTCTATTTTTTGAGAATAATTTTTGTAGCAGATATTAACCAATCCTTAATTATTTGATAGGATTCACTATAAATCTATCTGGCCTGGGTTTGTTTTTTCCCCCTGGTAATTCATTCATGCCTTGCTTTATTTCTTATGGTGAGAATGGATTGTTTAACATCTCCATTTCTTCTAGTCTTGTTCCCAAAAGGAATCAAAGAAAGAGGAAAAGGTTCTATATCTACAAAAATATTTATAGCAAGTCTTTTTTTTGTGCTGGCAAAGAACTGGAACCTAAAGGGATACTCATCAACTGGAAAACATCCAAATGAATTATGATATATGTTGTAACAAATGACAACAGGAACAGTTTTAGAGAAATACGGGAAGATTTACATGAATTTATTGCAGAATGAAATGAGCAGAACTAGGAGGATTATGTAGAACAGTAACTGTAAAAAAAAAAAACTGTGAAAGACTCGAAAACTCTGATCAATACAAGAAACAACCACAATTCAAGAAGCCTGAGGATGAAACATGCTACCCACTTTCTGACAGAGAGGTGATGAACTCAAGAAAGAAGAAACAATTTTGGATAAGGATAACATGAGAATTTGTTTTTCTATGCTCTGAATATCTGTTGCCATGGTTTTGGTTTTGGTTTTTCTCCAAGTCAGGGACTGGAAGAAAATAAACTGTTAATTAGAAAAATAAAATAATCTATAGTCATATAAAAAAATCTAACTCACTATAGAGTGGAGAAATGGAAGTTAAAACAATTCTGAGGTACTACCTCATAGATTTGATAATGAAACAGAAAAGGTAAATGACAGATGTTTGAGGGGATATGGGGAAAATAAGACACTAACATACTGTGGTTAGAGTTGTGAACTGGAAAAAGGGAAAGGACCAGTTCTTTCCAAGGAGTAAAGAATTAGAAATTGAG
The DNA here is from genome assembly GCF_028583685.1 of Petaurus breviceps papuanus. Lineage (NCBI taxonomy): Eukaryota > Metazoa > Chordata > Mammalia > Diprotodontia > Petauridae > Petaurus > Petaurus breviceps. Next base: position 16,318,752 of record NW_027187380.1, on the reverse strand, counting down.
GGGATGCACATCAACTGGTGAATGAATAAATTGTGATATGTAATTTTGACGGAATACTACTGTAGTATAAGAAATGATGAGCAGGAGGTTCTTGGGGAAAACTAGAAAGACATGAGTTGATGCAAAGTGAAATGCACTAGGTACAAAGTAATGGCAATATAGTAAGATCACCATCTATGAATGACTTAGCTAATTCTCAACAATACAAACATCCATGACAACTCTGAAGGACTTAGGATGAGAAATGCCAGCCATCCCCGAGGAAGAACTGATGGTGTCTGAATTCAAACTGAAGCTACTTTTATTGTTCTTTATATTCACTTAATTTTTATTGAATTTTTTTGTCTATGTTTTCTTTCACAAGATGACTATTAATGATATGTTTTGCATTACTACACATATATAACCTATATGGAATTGCTTGCCTTCTCAATGAGAAGCGGTGGGGAGAGAGAAAGGAAGAGAATTTGGAACTCAAAGTTTGAAAAAGAAATGTTGAAAAAAACTGTCTTAAAATGGAACTGGGGAAAAAGATAAATACTAAATAAATGCAAAAGAAAGAAAAATAAAATAAAATGACTGTTTTAGGGGCAGTGGAAAGATTTCCATTTCTTTTTTGGTTAATCTGGGTATTTTATATTTTTGCATTTATTCATCAATAACACTTGATTCAAAGTTTTGCTACTACATAAGTTTTGTATAGTGATTTCTGATACTTCTGAATCTAGGGCATAAAATACCAAAGATATTTCCTCTCTGTTCTGAATTAGCCATTGTTTCATTATTGTCTGGGTAATATAATCTTCTCTTTTATTCTTGATCAGGTTAACTTAACGATCTGTCAATTCTGTTGGTATTAAAAAAAAAGTTTATTAGTTCTACAATCTTTTCATTTTAGAGTTTCCATATCTCTCCTTGACTTTTCAAACTTTCTTTTCATGAACTTTTTTGGGGGGTTGCTAATTTGCTTATTTTTTGGTCTTTAAACTTTATGCTTATACACCAAAGTATTTATAGCAGCAATTTTCATATTAACAAAGAACTGGGAACAAAACAGATGTCTATCAATTGGGAAATGGCTAAAGAAATTGTAGCACATGAATGTAATGGAATACTACTGCCCCATAAGAAATTAATATGAAGAATTTTAAAGAGAAAGTTTATAAGAAGTGATACAAAGTGAAGTAGGACCAAGAAAACAATATACATAATTGCTATAACGAAAATGGCAAAAACTAAACTAAAATAAAATGTTTTGTCATTTTCAAAGAAATATGAGAATCCTCCTCCCTCCTTTGCAGAGATAGCCTCTGTATGTGAAACACTGACTATGGTGTTGCCCTTTCGCTGATACATTGGTTTCTTTTGCTGAACTGCTTTTTTTCCTCCTTTCTTTTAATTTTGTCAATAGGAGTAGTTCTATTGGGGGGGGGGGAGAAGAAGGAATTTGTTGTTAAATGACAAAGATGTAAAAACAAAAGATACCCGTAATTTTTTTAAAATAATTTGTAGGCTTAGTTCATCATTCATCTCTGTTCCTAATGCATTAACATAAATTCGGGGAGAGAAAATTTCCACTGATGAATGCTTTTGCTGCCATCTAAATCTTTTGTTATGTTGCTTTGCTGTCATTATTATCTTTATCATAATTATTTATTGTTTCCATGATTTGTTCTTTGACTGACTCATTATTCAGGATGTCATTACTTATTCTTCATTTAGGTATGAATCATTTGTTCTTATTTCCTTTGTTTATTGCTATTTTTTACATAACTGTCTGGAAAGACATTCTTTGAGGCAGCTAGGGGGCACAGTAGCTACAGAATGCCATCCAAGGAGTCAGGAAGTTGTTCTTGTTATTTAGTTGTTTTCACTCTTGTCCAAATATTTGTGGCCCCATGTGGGGCTTCCCTGGCAGAGATGTGGGAGTGATCTGCCATTTCTTCTCTATCTCATTTTACAGATGAAGAAACAAAGGCAAACAGGGTTAAGTGACTTGCCTAGGATCACAGAGCTAGTAAGTATCTAAGGCCAGATATAAACTCTAGAAATTGAGTTTTCTCGACTTAAGGCCTAGTACTCTCTCCACTGTGCCATCTAGCTCCCTGAAGTCAGTAAGATCTGAGTTCAAATATAGTCTGAGGTATTTATTAGCAGTGCAAGTCATTTAACCTTAGTCTGCCTCAGTTGGCTCAACCATAAAATGAGGATAATAATAGCACTTTATGGGGGTGGAGCCAAGATGGCGGCACAGAAGCAGGAAAACTCCATATGCCCCCCTCCAAGACCACCTCAAATACCTATAAATAATGACTCTAAACAAACTTTAGGGCTACAGAAACCACAAAGTGACTGAGAGAAACCAATCTCCCACGCAAGGCAGCCTGGCAGGTGGACAGGAAGGATCCATCTCAGCACGCTGGGAATCCAACTCAGTGCCCTGTGAGTCCTAGGTTTTAGCCCTAAGAGAGCCACAACTAGCCCCAGCTAGAGGGACTTTGGGAGAGTGGATCACCAACAGCTATGGTGGTTTACGGAATTATCAACCCATAAATGGCAAAGACAAAGTGAAAGGTCAGTGTAGGCTTTAAGAAAAGGGAGTCCAGGAGTGTGATCTAACTGCCACAGCATGGCTGCTTCAAAGCTCCTGGCCTGCAGAGTGTAGAGGGACCAAGAAACCAGTCTGAAGGGTAATCATTCTTGCCTTAACCTGCTTGGATCTGGATTTCTTTCTAGGGTGGAGGTCCTAGGGTGCGTGAGCAGTGTGCCAGAGCTTGTGGAGGCTTCTCAGAGGGCACCCAACTAATAGCGTGAGCAGCTGAGAAAACCCCAGTGATTTGGGACAAAGCTCCCCTTTCTGATAGTAGAGTTCTACTGTGACAAAAAGCTCAAAAGTCAAATAATTGAGTGGCAACATGAGCAAGCAAAGGAAACAAAGCAAGCACATCAATCTAACATTGGATTCCTTTGGGGGGGGGGGGACAAAAAAGGATCAAAGCATGGAACAGGAGGAAGACAGTGAAGTCAGAACTCCTGCACCAAAAGGTTCCAAGAAAAATATGAACTGATTACAGGCCATAGAGGAGCTTAAAAAGGATTTTGAAAACCAAATAGGAGAAGGGGAGGAAAATTTGGGAAGAGAAATGAGAATGATCCAAGAAAATCATGAAAAGCAAGTCAACAACCTGACTGAAGAAAATAACACCTTGAAAAATAGACTAATTCAAATGGCAAAAGAGGCTTAAAAAGCCAATGAGGAGAAGAATGCCTTAAAAAAACAAATTTGCCAGATGGAAAAGGAATCTCAAAAACTCACTAAAGAGAATCATTCCTTCAGAATTAGATTGAAGCAAATGGAAGCTAGTGACTTTATGAGAAATAAAGATACTATTAAACAGATCCAAACAAATGAAAAAATAGAAGGCAATGTGAAATATCTCATTGGAAAATCGCTGACCTGGAAAATAGATCCAGGAGAGATAATTTAAAAATTATTGGACTACCTAAAAGCCATGATAAAAAAAAAAAAAAAGAACCTAGAAATCATCTTTCAAGAAATTTTCAAGGAAAACTGCCTTGATGTTTTAGAACCAGAGGGAAAAATAGAGGTTGAAAGAATCCACGATAACCTCCTGAAAAAGATCCCAAAAAGAAAACTCCTAGGGTGGGTAACAAGGGAGGAAGGGAAAGAATCTGGAATTCAAAGTTTTAAAATCAAATGTTTAAAAAATATATTATTATTATTTTTACATGCAACTGGGAAATAAGACATACAGGAACTGGGGTATAGAGATCCATCTTGCCCTACTGTAAAATCAGAGAAGGGATGGGGGAGGATATAGGAAAGAGCAGATTGGGGGAGGGGGTATACAGCGGGATTACTGTTTTGGGGTGGTGGGTAAGGGAAAGACAAGGAGAAAATTTGTAACTCACAATCTTGTGGAAATGAATGATATAAACAAAAATAAACATAAAATTTAATTTAAAAACATTTATTATTACAAGAAAAACATCATTATTTTTTAGGAAAAAAAATAATAGCACTTTCTTCCCAGGGTTGTTGTGAGGACCAAATAAGATCTTTACTTTGTAAAGTGCATAGCACAGGGCCTTACACATAGTAGATAGTATATAAATGCTAGCTATCATTATTATTATTGTTGTTGTTGTTTCTCACATATGGCTTTTAAATTTATTTATTATTCCTTTATTCCCTAGAACAAAATCAGTTTTGTAATGGTACCATGGCATACTGAGAAATTAATGAATTCTTTAATCTATCTATCAAAAAATCAATATAGGAAAGACAAGTCTATTTTTCCTACAATGTGATCAGTTATATTTTTCCTTCTTATTTACCTTTCTGCTGGATTTATTCACCTCTGAGTGAAGTAAATCTCCTACTATTAGAGTCATTATTCAAATCTTTTTTTCCTTTGGCAATTGACCTTTTCTGTTAAGAACTTAGCCACAAAATTTGTTGCACATATTTAATACTGTTATCTTTTCATTGTCTAAGTTGTCCTTGAACATACTGAAGTTTCCCTTTTTGTCTCTATTGACTTTGTCAATTTGTTGTTGTTGCTGTTGTTTTGTATGAGATTATAATTGCACCTCCTACTTTTTTAATGTCACCTGAATCATTGTAGATTGTGCTCAGTCCCTCTTTTTTGTTCTATATGTGGTCAAATGTCTTAGGAATGGCTAGTAACACAAGTATTTACATTGAGCTTTGAGGTTTACAAAAGCGCTCTATGTGTTTAACTCATTTTAAATTACTGGGCTTGTTTTCTCATCCATTCATCTACTTTCCCCCTTTTTATTAAAAAATTTAAAATATCAAATTTAGGTTTATAAAATAGTTGTTTTTGTGTCTTTCCTAAAATTGCAAAAACACATTTTTCCCGCCTCTCTTAAGTCACCACTTAGTCTCTATAGTTTATTTTGCTTATAGTAACATGAACCTAATGTCTACCCCCACCAATAAAGTGTCCAATGATATTCTCTCTCTGTCTCTCTATTGCTCTGTGTGTGTGTCTCCCCCTCCCTCCCCAGTTAGAGGATGTACTGGAGTGGGAAGATACCCGAGGCAGGAAAACCAACTAGAAGCCTACTGAAATAGTCCAGGCATGAGGAGATGGGGATTCCACCAGGTTGGAGGCAATGCCAGACAAATGAAGGGAGTGTAAAGAATATAAGTCACAAAGATAGAACTGACGGGACTTGGCAACTGACAGGATGTAGGGGTGACAGAGAGTAAGGAGGAGAATGATGTTGGAGCTCAGGAGAAAGAGTAGGCTTGGAGACAACTCTGGAATTCATCTGCATAGTGATGAACATTTAGACACTGTGAGCTGATGGAATCACCAAAGTGAAAGCATGTAGAGAAAGGACCCAGGACAGAGCCCTGGGGTATTTCCACAATTAGGAAGTATGATATGGATGATGATCCAATAAAGAGGAGGAAGAGTCAGACAGGCAAGATCCAATAAGGAGGAGGAACATTCAGACAGGTAAGAGGACAATCAGTAAAAAAGGAGTGTGGTCAGTCACAAAGAAGAGAGTATCTGGGAGGATAATGTGGTCACCAGAGAGGTCAACAAGGAAGAAGAATATGAAAAAAAATGATCAGACATGGCAATTCTGAGACCACCGTTAACTTTGGAGAGATGCATTTCAGGTGTGTGAAGAAATTTAAAGTCAGGGTGTAGAAGGTTGAGAAGTGAGTGGAAAGGAGAAGTAGAGACATCAAGCCTCGATTGCTTTTTCTCAGTGTAGCAAAAAGGGAAAGGGACATAGAAGGATAGTCTGAGGGGTCAGTAGGGCTTACTAGGAATTTCTGAAGGATAGTGTCACTTAGAAGTGTTTGTAGGCAGGAGGAAAGGGAATCACTGGCTATGAAGAGGTTGGAGGAAAAAAAAGAATGGGGGTGCTCAATGGAAAGTGCTCAATCCTCCTTGTCCCTCCCCCAACTCCACATCTTCTTTCTCTTATCTAAATGATGCTAGTTAGTTAATAACATATCTTTCTAAGATGTACAGTTTTCCCTCCATCCTCTTTCGTATGCCCTACTATTTCCAGGATTCTCTAAATTCTATTTTAGTAGTGTTAATTGTCAATAGAAGCAGTGGGTTGCAATGGACAGTATTCTATAACCAGTCTTCGGTATCTATCTGAGGCAGGCTGGAATTTTGTTCTTTGTCTTTTCCTCCATCTCTTATTTCTTTTGATGTCATGCCATTCTCCCTCTGAACCTATGACCCCTACTTCTAACTTCTAAAGTTGTGGTTATCCAGAATGCTAATAACTTCTTCCCCACAAGACATATGGCCTAGTCTTGAAGAAGTCAGTCTGCTGAAAATCCCAAATCCATGTGCAGAGTTTGTTGCCATCCTTCTGTCTCATCCTATCATGCTTCTGGTGACACAAGGTTTTGACCTGCTTGCAAATAATTCTTTTTCTACTTCCTATACCCAACTGCCTAACCTCTCTTCATGATTTCCAACCCAGTGTTCTATCCTTACTCTTCTGCTACAGCAAAGGCTGGAAGAGAAAGAGAAAGCCTCTCATCAACCCTTTCTACTGAGTCTTGATCAATCATTAACTGGACACCTCTCCCCCCATTTTCATTCTCTCCCCATCCCATCTAAAGTATTCCTCCATATTACCTCACTATAATATTCATTTACTGAGGGAAGAAGATTTTTCAAGGAAAAATATTTTCACCTACTCATGTCCTGATCTTTCCCATTATGGGTTTTACATCTTAGCTTCTTTAGCCCATTAATTAGGTCTTCTCAATATCTCTCTCAGATTGTGTGTGTGTGTGTGTTATCAAAATCAAACAAGCCCACAATCATAATCTGGTCTACTGCACATGCACAGAAACTTTTAATTTCCTGGTCTTTTATTACTATCTGAAAGCAAGGAACTTTATGCAATTTGTCATTTTACAAAATTGATACCCTTCTCACTCCTGGGTCCTTTTAAAGGAATAATTCAAACTCTTACCTTTTACTGAAGATCTAATTATTTTCTTTGATGCTTAAGGTTTCCAGGACATCATTTTCAGCTCCCACTTGATTTCCTTTGCTTCAGAATAGCATACTATATATAGTTGTTACATTATTTTCTCACATCCTAGCTTCATATTCAGCAATCTAGTCTTATAGAACTAATCTATTATTCAAACCCTTTTTTTAAGTGTTCTACTATTTTTCTTCTGTCTCTGCATTTCTGTATTTTAACTCTGTGGTCCTATTTTCCAAGAATCTGTTGTTAAGGAGAATATCTCTCTGTTCTAAATTCTCTAATTTCCAGTTAGACTCGCTGATTTTTTTTTTTGGAAGGGATTTAATTTCTATTCTTATTTCTTTGGAACTTTTACCTAAATCTTTTATTATTCTTTTGAACTATTCTGGAGATTCTTAAAGTTGCTTCACTATAATTAGATGGATTTGAAGAATTGTTTGTGCTACCTTCACATTCCCCAGGGGATTCTGACTCAGTTTCCTTTGTGTAATGATTGTTCATTGAAATTTTTTTTTAAGTTTATTTGGGGGGGGGGGGTGGAGCCAAGATGGCGGCATAGATGCAGGAAAACTATAGGAGCTCCCCCCATAACCACCTCAATACCTATAAAATATGACTGTAAACAAATTTTAAAGCTACAGAACCCACAAAGTGACAGAGCAAAACAAATCTCCCGCTGAAGGTAGCCCGGCAGGAAGGGTCCATGGCAGCATGCTGGGAGCCAAGCCCAGCCTGGTGTGAGCCCGTGGTTTTAGTCGCAGGGCAGCCCCAACCAGCATCAGCTGGAGTGGACTCGAGAGAGTGGATCAACAGCAACTGTGGCCATTTCCAGAAATATAAACCCATAAATGCCAAAGACAAAGTAAAAGGTCAGTGTAGAACTCTGTTAGAACTGGGGGGGATGGAGGCACAGTCTTGCCTCTGCCCCGGGATGAGAAGCTGGGGAGGCGCGACAGCCGTGGAGCTGCCTCCACGTGGCTGCATCAGAGCTTCTGGCCTGCAGATTGTAGGGGGCCAAGCGAACATTTGGAGGATAATTGCTCTTGCTTTAAGCTGCCTACATCTGGATCACGGTCTTGGGTGGTAGTCCTGAGGTGTGTGACCAATGAGCTAGAGCTTGTGAAGGCTGTAGAGACAGTGCTCTCCTAATAGCTCCAGCAGCTGTGAAAAGCCCAGTAATTTAGGACAAAGCTCTCCACTTTAGAAGCAGAGTTCTACTGTGGCAAGGCCCTCAAAAGTCAAGTAATGGAGTGGCAATATGAGCAAGCAAAAGAAGCAAAGCAAGAACAACAATCCAACTTTAGATTACTTTTTGGAGGAAAAAAGGATCAAATTATGGAATGGGAGGAAGACAATAAAGTCAGAACTCCTACACCAAAAGCTTCCAAGAAAAATATGAACTGATTACAGGTCATGGAGGAGCTCAAGAAGGATTTTGAAAATCAAGTAAAAGAAGTGGAGGAAAAATTGGGAAGAGAAATGAGAATGATGCAAGAAAATCATGAAAAGAGAGTCAACAACCTGACTAAAGAAAATAACACCTTAAAAAAATAGATTAACTCAAATGGCAAAAGAGGCCCAAAAAGCCAATGAGGAGAAGAATGCCTTAAAAAGCCAAATTTGCCAGATGGAAAAAGAATCTCAAAGCTCACTGAAGAGAATGATTCTTTCATAATTAGACTGGACCAAATGGAAGCTAATGACTTTATGAAAAACCAAGATACTATTAAATAGATCCAAACAAATAAAAAAAAATAGAAGGCAATGTGAAATATCTCATTGGAAAAACCACTGACTTGGAAAATAGATCCAAGAGATAATTTAAAAATTATTAGACTACCTGAAAGCCATGATAAAAAAAAAAGAACCTAGAAATCATCCTTCAAGAAATTCTCAAAGAAAACTGCCCTGATATTTTAGAACCACAGGGCAAAATGGAGGTTGAAACAATCTACCGATCACCTCTTCAAAAATATCCAAAAAAGAAAACTCCTAGGAATATTATAGCCAGGTTCAGGAGTTCTCAGATCAAGGAGAAAATATTACAAGCAGACAGGAAGCAACAATTTGAATATTGTGGAAACACAATCAGGATAATATAAGATCTAGCAGCTTCTACATTGAGGGATCAAAGGGCTTGGCATATGACATTCCAGAGGTAAAAGGAGCTAGGATTAAAATCAAGAATCACCTTTCCAGCAAAACTGAGTTCCATGTTTCAGGGGAAAATATGGTCATTCAATGAAATAAAGGACTTTCACGCATTCTTGAATAGAAAATTCAACATTCAAATACAAGAAGCAAGAGAAGCATGAGAAGGTAAACAGGGAAAAGAAATCATTAGGAACTTATCAAAGTTGAACTATGTACATGCCTATGTGGAAAAACAATAATTGTAACTTATGAAACTTTTCTCAGTTTATGTGTTTGTGTATATATACATATATATGTCTATATAGGAGGGTATATGTGTGTATGAATACATATGTGAGTGTGTGTATATATGTGTACAGGTATACATAGACAGAGGGCACAGGATCAATTGAATAGGAAGGGATGATACTTAAAAGTTGAAATTGAGAGGTGAGAGAGGAATATAATGAGAGGAGATGGGGAAAGACAGAATGGGGTAAATTATCTCATATAGAAGAGGCAAGGGAAAACTGTTACAATGGAGGGGAAGAACAGGAAGGCAAAACAGAATGGGTCAACCTTACTCTCACTGCATTTGGCTTAGGGAGGTAATGACATACGTAGTTAACTGGGTATCTTGCCCTACAGAAGAATAGCGTGGAAGGGGATGAGAGGGGGGATTATAGAACGGAGGGCAGGCTGGGGGGGGAGGGCAGTTGGAAGCACCCACTTTTGAAAAGGAACAGGGTCAAAGTAGAGAATAGAACAAATGGGGAGTTGGATAGGATGGAGCGAAAAATAGTCAGTCAGTCTTTCACAATATAACCACTATGGAAATGTTTTGCGTAACTACACATGTACAACCTGTATTGAATTGCTTATCTTCCCAGTAAAGGTGGCTGACAAGGGAAAGAAACTGGAATTCAAAGTTTTAAAATCAAATGTTAAAAATTATTATTATTATTATTATTATTATTATTATTATTTTACATGCAACTGGGAAGTAAGATATACAGACACTGGAGTATGGAGTTCCATCTTGCCCTACTGGATAGTCAGAGGTGGGATGGTAGAGGATACAGGAGAGAACAGACTGAGGGGATCACTGTCTTGGGGTGTTGGGTAGGGGAAAGACAGGGAGAAAATTTGTAACTCAAAATCTTGTGGAAATGAATGTTGTAAACTAAAAACAAACATAACACTTAATTTAAAAAACAAACAAAAAAATAAAGTTGGGATCAGAGATAAAAAAAGGAAGTTTATTTCTCCTCAATCAGCTGATTGATCACTCTGAAGATTTCTTTGATGTCCTTGTTGCAAAACTATTTATTATTAACCAATCTTTTTTTCTTTTGAAGGTCCAATATTGTTGTTCCACTTCTTCTCCATCCCTTAATTCCTGTTCTTTATTTTCACAGATTATAAGGATTAGATGAAGTTTGTCACTTTTTGGATAAAAGTGATTGGCTGGGAAGCCTCTGCACAGACACTCTGAGTAGCTACTGTAATGACTGCAAATTCCATTGTAAATCTATTTTCTACCTTTACCAGTCCCACTCATCTGCAGCTGACTTTCTGCAGTCCCTAGGCTGGCCCTGGTATTTGGGTGCAAAAGGGTCTGACGAGATTACCCCAAGGTACCACTAAAAGGCATGCTCTTTGAATCTTTTGTACTTGTTCCTTTTTCTTTTTTTTCTTTTTGGAGAGGGGAAGTCAGGACAATTGGGGTTAAGTGATTTGCCCAAGGTCACATGGCTAGTTTTTTGTGTTAAATGTCTAAGGCTGGATTTGAACTCAGGTCCTCTTGACTCCAGGGTCAGTGTGCCACCTAGCTGCCTCCTTTGCACTTGTCTCTTGTCCATCTTTCATTTCTTCTGCCTTTTTCTTACTGTGTCTTTTGTTATTACATGTAATTTTATATAATATAAGCCTAAGAGTAAATTTACTCCCCTGCCTAATCTATCCCCTCTTTCTCTCATCTCCATCCTCCTCAACCTGATCATGATCATCAACCATGCCCTACTCCATCACCATCCACCCCTTTTTCTCTGTAACTGTTGTAGTTTCTTTCTATTCCATAACCAATAAACTTCATCTTGAACCTCTTCCTCTCATCCCCCTTCCACCTTTTAGCACTCAAAAGATGGCTGGCCTCCCCAAGGAGACATTGTATCTCCCACCATCTCCTCTAGCACTGGTTGTAGCTCTCTTTATGTTCATCCCAATTCCTCTCACACACACACACACAATATTTCTGGATGCAGAGTGTATCAGAATATGCCTTACTACCCACTATCACTTGAGACTCTCTTTGCCTCATCACTCAGAAACCACTTGTATACTACAGTTCCCTCCATCAAAATTTTTCATCCAAAGCAGAGCAGGGTGGCCTATGTCTGACTACTTCCAGGTCCTTTCCCCCTCTTTCTCAAGTGGTTCAGTCCCTGGCTCACTGTCTTCCTCTCTTCCTCATATCCTGTCCTTACACTAGAGAACTTCAATATACATGTTGATGCTCCCTCAAACACCCAAACCTCTCAATGTCTTCAGATCCTAGGACCTTCACCTCCACCCCACCTCAGCCACACACAAGGAGGGTCACAGCTTCTGTCTTATCATAATCCAAAATTATTTCTAGATAAGAAACTACCATTCTTCTATCTGATAATAAAACTACTCTCCCTAGCCCTTATTCCTCCTAAATCTATTCATCACACTCACCAAGACCTCTGGTCCCTCCACCCCTCAGTTCTTTCTTAGGCCTTTATCTTTGCTGTTATTCCACTTCCTTCCCCTCACAATTTCAACCCTAGATTAAACCAGTTCAAGTCCACATTGTACTCTACTCAAATACTTTGTTTCTTGGTGCTATCATTACTTATGGCCTTGCCAAAGCACAAAGCTGGATTACTTCTACCATCCACTTCCTCTGCTCTCATGCACACACTGCTGAACAGACAAGGAAAGTCATAAGGAAGCAACTAAACTGACTATATTTACTACAAATTTGTGTGATCTAACCTCAAATGGTCCCTCAAAACGGCACAATAATTCTTTTGCTCCTCACTAATTGATTCCCCAGCCTAATGCATTCCCCAGAGAGGCTGTTCAAAACCTTTTTCTTCCTCCAACTCATACATCACCAGGTAGCTCAATTGACTACTTCCTCCAGAAAGCCTTCCTCATGCAACATGGTTTTGAATCCATTTACTGTTCTGGCCCTTTTCCTCTGGACATATTCTAGCAAACTGACATCCCTTTTAAAATGCCTTTCCCAAAACTGAACACAGCATGATCTAATAAGCAAAGAACACAAATACCTCTTTTAGAGGATACCTTCCCCTCAAGATGACCTTGTATTTCATATATATATATATATATGTATATGTGGTTTATATACAGTATGCCCATATATGTACATACAGTCTTCTCTGTTATTATATAAGCTCCATGAGGGCAGAGATTGCCCTTGTATTTCCAACCCCTGGCATTAAAGAATTAATATAACAAAGATTAATAAATGCTCATTGTTTGAGTGACTGAGACAATACTTCTAATAAATGCAGTCTGTAATAAAATTCTTCTTGATAATAACTATATCATAATATTAAGCTACATGTATTTTTCAGCTAAAGCCATGAAGTCTTTTTCTCTAGAGCGCCCGAATAACATAAATTCTTGGATTATATCTTAAGGAATCCACCCCCTTTTTGAAAATCGGGATATTTTTGTCCATTCACAATCTTTAGACACCTCTCCTATCTTTAGTTACAGCTCACAGGTTATAAACAGTAATTGAGCAATCATAGCTATGAGTCCTTTCAATCCCCTAGGGGAAAAATAATCAAAACAAGAAATGTGAAGTAATTTAGAGCACCTCTTAGGTTGTCTCTTTCTAGCTCAAGCTTTAACTGCCCCTTAAGCATTGTTTGGTCTCCCTTTTCTTCTCTGAAGATCATTCTCCTAGACAGGGACTACCAAAGCAAAACAGTAGTGGAGTAGTTCCATTTCCTCTCTAACTTCTATAAATGTTACACTATTTGACCATATCAGAGAGCTTAGCCCTACCTTGTTCTTTCTTTCAGCCCTCAAGTTAGGTTTCTTTGTTAGTTTGTTTTTAAAGATCTTAGCATTTTACAAAGCTTATTCTACATTTTACCCTTAAGTACACTAGGCCGATGGACCACAACCTCTCTTTTAAGTTCTTCAGATAGTTATTCTTCCTGTGATGTTTTAGACATTTCCTTTAAAAATCTTCCCTATGTAGTAGTCACACTGGAATTTTTCTATGCCTGATCCCATAATTCCCACCCTCTATCCCCCTCACTGACATTCAGGATTATATCTTCTGAATCCTTTTTTTTTTTTTTTAGAGATTTGAACTATCTTCCCTTTTGGAATCTCTAGCTATGAATTCATATCTATTCCTCTCTGAATTTCTTTAAAAATTTGCTTCTACAATGTCTAGAGTAAATACCTATTGGGTATCCTCTGTCTTGGTTATCTCTACATGGGCAGTTTGATTCAAGATCTGAGGGGAGTGTACAAAAAATTTTGGTTCCTCTAGAAATATTTAAAAAATCTTATTTCTCTGGCCAAAATAGTCTTTCCAGACTTTCTTGTTTGGAGATGTCAAGAAAAAAAAAAAGAAGAAAAGCCTTTCTTGGGGAAATGGATTGATGGTAATAGCCAAAATAATATTATCATTTGTCTTGCCTTCCTCACAACCAGAAAGTGACTGGGCTACAGACTCATCTTAAGGCAGTCCTGAAAAGACTGACTCATCCTTCTCCATAAAGAAAGTATTAAGATAACCAATCACAGGGAGGAAACCTTTGTTTACCTCAGGAGGACACCTGAAGAGAGTAAGCTAGTAAAGAACTTAGTAATGACTTCTGTTTTCATGATTTCTATAAATGTTACTTCAAATCATCTTGAGTAGAGACATGATAGAGGGCAGAGGGAAACTACATCCATTTGGACATCTCTAATCAGATAGAAATTATATGGATATAGAATAATGTTAAATAAAATTATTCTGGCAGACATATACCTAAAATGCAAGAAAAAAAAGCAGTATTAATATTTTTTTTCTTTGACCAACCCCCAATGCTGCTTCTTTTTTTGTTTCTGGGTTTTTTTGGAGCAGATAAGGCAAGGCAATTGGGGTTAAGTGACTTGCCCAAGGTAACACGACTAGTTAAGTGTGAAGTGTCTGAAGCCAAATTTGAACTCAGGTCCTCCTGACTTCAGGGCCGGTGCTCTATTACTTGCCACCTAGCTGTCCCCCCATTGCTTCTTCTACTACACCAACCTATCTTCAATATAGTATGACAGAACTTGGTTGGCAAATGAAAAACACCAAAAGTCAAGGGCTCCTCCTGATTCATGTGTTGGATTAGATAAATTCTGGGATTTGGAGATTAATTATGGCAGCTACCATAAGTAAAGTAGACTAGAGGTCAAATCAGGAAGGAACTGGCAGGTGCCACTTATGGATATAGGAAATCAGCTAAGGCAGAAATGAAAAACTCAAGAGAAGAAGGTTAGAGGAAACCAGGCGTCAAGAAATGTGTCCAAGCAACAAAATTAGAAACATGGGTCTAAAAGTCTGGGTAAGCAGAGGTCAGGGTCCAGGCATAAGCATTAGGAGCAAGAAGAGAACTTAGTAGGAACCCCCCCCCCACCTTCTGGGGGAGATGTTCATCATATGTTTATCTTAGTTAATAAGATAATTAATATTATATAAATAATAATAATGTTATATATTATTATACATATAAAATATAATATATAAACAAATAAATAAAATTATATATAATATATAATTATATAAATAAAAATAATAAATAAGTTAATCTGAGTTTAGAACTGGTTTTAGAGCAGGAATGGGACTGAGAATCAAGGAGGCTCCCTTGGCTTCAGAGCAAGATGGTGAGAACCAGGCAGCTCCCTCTAAGGTACTTCAAATACTTCCCAACAACATATATATAAGGACTATTTCAAGGGGGCTTCTTGTGTCACAATAAATATTAACTTAAAAGAGACTAAACCCCAGATACTCTAAATAATGAATGATACAGGGCAGCCCATATAAAGCAGACTTTATTTAATTCAGAATGGCTTTAATAGGCTATTTAGCATAATACCCACTGGCAGAACTTCCTTAAATAAATCTCATTAAAGGACTAAATGAAATCCAGTTACATCAACTCTAATTTTTTCCAATCTATAGCAAAATTGAGAATCCAGCACAGCAATAAACTTACAAATGTACAACATACTTACAAAGGGAAGCATGCCATAATGGAGAGAGAGTGGGCCTTTGAGAAAGGAAGACCTGAGTTCGAGATCTGCCCCAGTCACATACTAGCTACATGACCAAGGGTGGTCAGCCTCTCCGTGACAATTCTCTGAGAATCTCAAGGGTGGGGAACCTGTGGCTTCAAGGCCACAT
This sequence comes from Petaurus breviceps papuanus, assembly GCF_028583685.1. Taxonomy (NCBI): domain Eukaryota; kingdom Metazoa; phylum Chordata; class Mammalia; order Diprotodontia; family Petauridae; genus Petaurus; species Petaurus breviceps. Next base: position 16,303,130 of record NW_027187380.1, on the reverse strand, counting down.
GTGGCAATGTACCAATGGGCATCTTTAAAAGGAATTTCTATCCACATGAATGAAAATATAGGACTCCCCTTCCCTCCCCCCCGGGAGGGGAGGGGTGGAGAAGCTAACACTAAAAAAAAACTAAAACACTACTAACTAAAACAAAATGACTAAAAAAAAAACTTTAAAAAGCTAACTAAAAACACTTTAAAATGGAAAAAAGCTCAACAAAAATACTTTAAAATGAATGAATGACTTTAAAGAAAGAAGTGAACATGGTTTTTTCTCCTTTTGGTCTGTTTCTTCTTTTACAACATGACTAATATATTGGAAATATGTTTTATATGCTTGCACATATATAACCTATATAAAATTGCTTACTGTCTTAGAGAGGAAGGAGGTGAATGAGGGAAAGGGAAAATTTGGAACTCAAAAAAAATTTTAAATGAATGTTAAAAATTATCTTTACATGTAATTGGGAAAAATATTATTAAAAAATAAAAAATAAGGGGAGGCTAGGTGGTGCAGTGAATAGACTACTGGCCCTGGAGTCAGGAGGACCTGAGTTCAAATCTGACCTCAGACACTTAACACAAAAACTAGCTGTGTGACCTTGGGCAAGTCACTTAACCCCAATTGCCCTCCCAAAAAAAGGGCAATAAAAAAGAACTAAACACAACAGTAGATGCTCAGTAAAGGCTGGCTATAGTTTCTGCTTAGGAGAAAAAGTCTCTTACTAAAGGTAACAATAAAAATCTAGTTTTTTTTTTTTAGTTTGCCTTTTATACCAAAGTAATCAATCAAGTACCCTCTTCATATACTTTTCCTATTTGGGTGCCTCTCCCTCCTGAACCAATCTCCCTTGGCAATGTATCTCATGGACTTCTCCCTGCTATGCTCTCTCTCAATGAGAGTCACTAGTTCTACAGCTCTCATCATTCCAAGGCAGAAATCTCTGTCTTCCCAAGCACCAACTAGCTAACGTGATAAATTAATCTGGAGTGAGTTGAAGAGTCCTAGGGAGTCACCATGCAGCATGAGATAATATGCATCTTAACAGTGCCTTCCAAAGATAATACCTCTGCCCCTTTTGGCCTACCTCAAATAAGTAACTCTAAGATGGGGGATTTCAAGTGAGGTTCAATAGAGGAAATATTTTTAAGCAAGCAAAACCTGGAAGTAACCCTCAAATTATGCCTTGTAGGTAATTGTTTAATTCATTATGGAAAGGGCTAACCCTACAGTCATTAAATACTTATTGATTGAATGAAATGAATGGTAATTAAATTCAGTATTTATAAAGTGCCTTCTCTAAGTAAGACAATATGGGTAGCACCAGGAAAACAAAGATGAAAAACTGAATAGCCTCTGACCTCAAGGAGTTTACAAGCTAATAGAGAGGATATACCTTTGGTGAGTATGTGTCTCCTTATTTTATGCCTTCTCTCTAGTAATTATCAGAAGAATGTCATCAAGTAAGAATCTGTTGCTATATCTTACAAGAAATCTTCCATAATTTTCATATGCATGGGAGACCTCTTGCTGGGGAAGGGTCTCTAAGTTGATGTTTTGCTTTACTGGATCAAATGATCTTTTTTAATATCCAACAAATCTTAAGTCTAGTGATGTCTTATATTCTTGATACCTTTCATTCAACTGTGTGATGGTAAAGATTTGATCTACAGTATAATATTGTTTATAAAAGTCTGCTCACTCCATAAAAACCTCCCTCCACGATTAAGGATGCCCCTGATAAAGTCTTTAAAAAATTTTATAGAGATGGGAGAGTAGATACATAGGTAGGTAGTTGTCAATATTCTCTCAGTAATCTTATTTTGGTATTAATAAAGTCTGGGTTTTTTTTCCCATGCCTTTGTTATATTCTCTTCCTTCTGATACACTGGAAATTGATCTCTGAACGTTCTCAAAAATATTTTACTTCAACAAGGATCTCCTCCTTGTATAGTTTGTCCCAACTAGCTGATTTTCCTATCTTGAGGACCTAGAGGACCACATGTGGCCTCAAGGTTGCAGGTTCCCCACCCATGAAGTGGCTCCACTACTTGAGAAGAATGTTCTTATAAAAATGTTTATAGATCTTTTCCATTGGTTTATAGATTTTTCATCTGTTCATTGTCTTCCTTCTAATTCATTTTTAAATGCCCTTGACCTAACCATCCACACAAGGAAAACCAAGTGGATGAAGAATTCCTGTTTTTCAGACAACAACATGCACTTATATGGAGAATCAATAGAACCTTTCCATCAGTACAAGTAACTTGAAGAATTTTTTTTTTTTAATGAGCAAGAGTTGGACCTGGAAATTGGAGGAGAAGAATATGCTAGATTGTCTTTGGGAAAACTGCCAAACTGCTTTAAGGACTCCAAATTTCTCCCTGAAGCGGACAGATCTTTTTAATATTGAAATTCTACCAGTGTTGAAGTATGACTACAAGTCATATACAAAGTCCATATAATCTATGGAGAACCTGTAATCTCTGAAGAACAAAAATAAATAGCAATCAGAGGACAACAGAGAGGAATACAGTGGGATAGAGCAAGCAGCAAGCAACATATTAAAAATGTAAAACTATTAAGAAGCAAATTAAAGGACATTAACAGGGAGAAAAAAAGCATGACTGAAAAAGATGGGTGGTCATCTGGAAAAAGTGAGGAAGAAGTGATGCATAGCTCATGGATACCACAGGTATTCTCACAATGTCAACAGAAAGTGAAGATGGTTTCTAGCATATTGTATGGAACCCATTTGGTGAACTTATGGGAGAACATGGACAAGATTTGCACAAGATGATTAGGCACAGATAGGGAATAATCTATCACTGGAGGACACAACCATATCAATGAGATCACAGATCCATTTGAGAACTTCTGCATATTTGCATAAGTGACTTGGCATGTACACAACTGTATGATAGCAAGGTAAAGTGTAACAGTATAATAAAAGAAGGGCTCAAGACAAAGCATCCTAGGAAAATTTAAAGAGTTCAATTTCTGTTGGGAGAAATCAGAGAAAACTTCATGGAAGAGATGGAATCTGAGCTGAACCTTGAAGGGTAACTAATTTCAATAAGAATATGTAAACCAATAGAGAGAAGAGAGTCATAAGATGAGAATGGAAAAGACCTGGTGGTTGTATTTGTTTGGAACATAGAATACATGAAGGGAAGTAATGTAAAATAAAGACAGAAAAGTGAGTTACAGCCAGACTCTGTAGGGTGGGTCTTCACTGATAAGCTAAGAAGTTTGGATTTTATCTTACAGATAACAGGGAGTCATTGAAGGTTTCTGAGCAAGGGAGTGACACAATCAGGCAAGAATTGTTCTCCAATGATCTAAATTACCTTTGTTCCCTCTGATCTTTTACAAAATATCCCCAAATCAGGCACTGGGGTAGAAAGGTCCATCTTGCCCTTCTAGAAAGTTAGGGGAGTGATGGGGGAGGCTACAGGGGAGAATGGATTGGGGCAAGGGGTATTCAGTGGGCTTGCTATTTCTGGGGTGGGGTAAGGGAAAGATGGAGAGAAAAAATTGTAACTCAAAATCTTGTGGAAATGAATGTTGAGAACTGAAAATAAATAATTTAAAAATATATCTTCAAATCCCTTGGCTGGCTATAACCCTGTAGAGAGTTGAGTATATAGATGCATAGATATGGGGTGAAGGTTAAAAAGAGCCCTGAGACTCTATCATTTCGTGCTCCTACGTGGAAGCATATTCCCTAAGATCTTCAAGATGTTTAGAAGACAAATTCTGATTCACTGGGCCAAGTCAAGACCTAGATACTTCCTGCAGACTCAAGATTACCTGGGTACAGAAGGGAAAGTACACTGGCTGGAGAGAATCACAACTTTTAGCCTGAGATGCAGAACCCCTTTCAGGTATACACATGTCTGACTGACTTAATAATCATGCAGTGCATACTCTTAAAAGAACTCAACATAGACGCAGAGGCAGGCCGGGAAGGTGCCACACGGCCAGCAGACGCAGAAGCAGGCCAGGAAGGCGCGGCCAGCAGAGGCAGACCCGGAAGGGGCCTGATCAACTTGGAGGGCAAGTCTTCCCACCAACTAGGTCCACTACCAGGCCTATCACCAAAGGGCTGGGACTGGAAAGAGCAAGGTAAGAAGCAAATACAGGGGCCCCTGTCCTGGACAGCAAACACTCCTGGGGCTACCACTTCATAGCCCAGAAATTTTTTAAAAAGCCCCTTTGAGGACCTCCAAAGACCAGGATGAGAGAGTGAACCTCACTTGCTCCAAATCCCCCCCCCACCCTGAAAACATAGTAACTCTTGCCCCAGGGCAAAACCCTCTACAGTAAAGGCTTGGGATCCTAGAGGAAGGGTGTGGCTAGGGCCCTGCCTCAAAATGGGTAGAAAGCAGACTACAAAGACAAAGACTCTGGAGTCCTACTATCCTCAGAGGGAGGAACCAAACTCAGAGGGAGACAATGTGGACTCCACACCCAAAGCTGAAACTTCAACAGGGAATGGGTCCCAAGCACAGAAGGCTCTCCTAGATGAGATCAAAAGAACTTTGAAAACAAAATGAGAGAGACACCGTGTTTCCCGATAATAAGACCTATCCTGAACATAAGCCCTCCCCTTACTGTGTAAGATTCCTCTAAAATAAGCCCTCCCCCGAAAATAAGCCCTATTGAGATTGCTACTGTAGTGAAGGTGATCCACTGCGCTACATTACGGTACCCTCTGTATGCACCGTCCGTGCCCCCCGTGAAACGCACACCACGCTCCGAGCTGCATCCAATCAGAGCTGCAGCAGTGAGCACGTCATCCTGTTCTTCCACAGTGATTTGCTTATTGAATAAAGGTACATTTTTTTGTTCACATTTACCTGTTTATTAAAATTGCTGTCAATGTTCATTAAAATAAGCCCTCCCCTGAAAATAAGCCCTCTGGTGTTTTTCTGTCCAAAAAAAAAATTAATAAGACAGTGTCTTATTATCGGGGAAACACGGTAGAAGAAAAAATGAATAATTCTCTCAAAACCAAAATAGCAGAATTAGAAAAACATTATAATGAGGAAAACACCTCTCTAAAAAAAAAAGTGTATGATATGGAAAAGGAGCTCCAAAAATTAACCAAGGAAAATGATTTGCTAAAAACTAGAATCAACCAAATGGAAACAAAAAACTCTACGAGGAACCAAGAATTAGTCAAGCAAAACAACAAGAATGAAAAATTAGAAAAAGAGGTAAAATACCTCAAAGAAAAAATAACTGACCTGGAAAACAGATCCAGGAGAGATAATCTGAGAATCACAGGCCTACCAGAAAATTATGATGAAAAAATGAGCCTGGACAACATTCTCCAAGAGCTCTTTAAGGAAAACTTTCCCGAGATACTAGAACATGAGGGTAAAATAGAAATCAAGAGAATCCACCAGATACCTCCTGAAAGAGATCCCAAACTGAAAAGTCCTCTAAATGTTGTGGCCAAACTCCAGAACTACCATATAAAAGAGAAAATACTTCAAGCGGCCAGAAAGAAACAATTCAAATATCAAGAGTCCACAGTGAGGATTGCACAGGATTTGGCAGCCTCTACACTGAAAAATCGGAGGCAGTGAAATACAATTTTCCATAAGGCAAAAGAGCTTGGGTTACAACCAAGGATCACATATCCAGTGAGAATGAGCATATTCTTCCAGGCAAAGAGATGGTCATTCAACAATACAACATATTTCCAGACCTTCCTGATGGAAAAGCCAGAGCTCAATGGAAAATTCAACCTCCAATTACAAGAAGGAACAGTGACTTAAAAAGGTAAACAGGGAAAACACACACATACCCTGCTATTTGATAAGAGCAAACTGGTTACAGACAAGTAGAGGGTATGACTATAAAATACACAAAATGACAATTTTAAAAAATCTTATTAAGGGCTACAAAGGGACTGCAATGGAAGAAAGGGAATGGATGAAGTAGAAAAGGGTAAATTATGCCACACATAGAGGCATAAAAACTGTAGAGCAGAAGAAAAGAAGGGAGGGAGTTGGCAATCATATGAGCTTTTCCCTCATTGGTTCTGGTACAAGGAGGGAATAACAACCAGTTAAGCATAGGACTCTATGGAGAAAAAACGCAAAAAGTGTCATTTTAGAGGGAAAGAGGGGAGGGAGAAGGGCTTCGCATGAGATTTGTTCCTGTCACTCTTGGTGCGAAGAAGAAATAACATACTTCATTAAGTATAAAAATATCCTACAGACAGTAGGAGGGAGAAAGGGTTATGAAAGGGGGTGGGAGTGGTTTGTAGGGAGGGAAGAAGGGGAAAGGGGAGGAAAAGGGAGGGGGGGTGATAAGGGAATACTGAGAGAGGCAGTGGTCAAAAGAAAAACGATTAAGGGGGAGAAGGGGGGGAATATGAACATTAACAGGGGTGAGAATAGGATGGAGGGAAAGAAACAGATAACAATCATAACTGTAAATGTGAATGGAATGAACTCTCCCCATAAAATGGAGACGGATAGCAGAGTGGATTAGAAATCATAATCCTACAATATGCTGTTTACAAGAAACACATCTGAAACAGAGGGATACACACAGGGTAAAGGTAAAAGGCTGGAGTAAAATATATCATGCCTCAGCTAAAGTATAAAAAGCAGGGCTAGCAATCCTTATCTCAGATAAAGCAAAAGCAAAAATTGACCTAATTAAAAGAGATAAGGAAGGAAACTATATCCTGTTAAAAGGCACCATCGAGAATGAAGCAATATCATTACTTAACATATATGCACCAAGTGGTGTAGCATCCAAATTCCTAGAGGAGAAGGTAAAGGAATTAGAGGAAGAAATAGATAGCAAAACTATACTAGTGGGAAACCTTAATCTCCCCCTCTCTGAACCTGATAAATCCAACCTCAAAATAAACAAGAAAGAAGTTAAAGAGGTGAACAGGATTTTAGAGAGGATAGGTATGATAGATCTCTGGAGAAAACTGAATGGGGATAAAAAGGAATATACTTTCTTCTCAGCGGTTCATGGCACATACTAAAAAATTGACCATGTTCTAGGGCATAAAAAACTCAAAATTCTATGCAGTAAGGCAGAAATATTAAATGCAACCTTCTCAGATCATGATGTAATAAAAATTATATGCAATAAAGGGCCAGGGAAAGACAGACTAAAAACTAATTAGAAATTAAACAATTTAATCCTAAAGAATGAGTGGTTCAAACAAGAAATTACAGAAACAATCAGTAATTTCTTTCAAGAGAATGATAATAATGAGACAACATACCAAGATTTGTGGGATGCATTAAAGGCAGTTCTTAGGGTAAGTTTTATATCCCTGAGTGTATACATGATTAAATTAGAGAAAAGGGAGCTCAATGAATTGGGCATGCAATTAAAAAAACCTAGAAAAAGAACAAATTCAAAATCCCCAATTAAACACTAAATTAGAAATAGTGAAAACCAAAGGAGAGATTAATAAAATTGAAATTAAGAAAACTATTGAATTAATAAATAAAACCAAAAGCTGGTTTTATGAAAAAACCAACAAAACTGATAGACCCTTAGTCAATATGATTTAAAAAAAAGAAAGAAGAAAACCAAATTATGAGTATCAAAAATGAAAAGAGTGAATTTACCTCCAATGAAGAGGAAATCAAAACAACAATTAGGAATTATTTTTCCCAATTGTATGCACATAAATTTGACAATCTTAGGGAAATGGATGAATATTTACAAATATACAAATTGCACAGATTGGCTGAAGAGGAAGTAAATTACTTAAATAATCCCATCTCAGAAAAAGAAATTGAACAAGCCATCAGTCAGCTCCCTAGGAAAAAATCTCCAGGGCCAGAAGGATGCACTAGTGAATTCTATAAAACATTTAAAGAACAATTGATTCCAATACTCTACAAATTATTTGGGAAAATTAGTGAAGAAGGAGGCCTACCAAATTCTTTTTATGACACAAATATGGTACTGATACCTAAATCAGGAAGAGATAAAACAGAGAAAGAAAATTATAGACCAATCTCCCTCATGAATATAGATGCAAAAATTCTAAATAAAAGACTAGCAAAAAGACTTCAGCAACTTATCTCAAGAATAATACACTTTGCTCATGTAGGATTTATTCCAGGAATGCAAGGATGGTTTAATATTAGGAAAACCATCAGTATAATTGATCATATCAACAATAAAACTAGCAGAAACCAGATGATCATCTCAATAGATGCAGAAAAGGCTTTTGACAAAATACAACATCCATTCCTATTAAAAACATTAGAAAGTATAGGAATAAATGGATCCTTCCTTAAAATAATAGGTAGCATCTATTTAAAGCCATCAGCAAGTATTACATGTAATGGGGAGAAGCTAGAAGCATTTCCCATAAGATCAGGGGTGAAACAAGGGTGTCCACTATAACCCCTCTTATTCAATCTGGTACTAGAAATGTTAGCAGTAGCAATTAGAGAAGAAAAAGAAATCAAAGGAATCAAATTAGGCAAAGAAGAGACCCAGCTATCACTTTTTGAAGATGATATGATGATGTACTTAGAGAATCCTAGAGAATCAAGTAAAAAACTACTTGAGACAATAAATAAATTTGGCAAAGTTGCAGGATATAAAATAAACCCACATAACTCCTCGGCATTCCTATATATTTCCAATGAAATTCAACAGCAAGAGATAGAAAGAAAAATCCCATTTAAAGTTACTGTAGAAATTATAAAATATTTGGGAATCTACCTGCCAAAACAAACCCAGGACCTATATGACCACAACTACAAAACACTTTTCACACAAATAAAGTCAGATCTAACTAATTGGAAAAATATCAATTGCTCGTGGCTGGGTCGAGCTAATATAATGAAAATGACAATTTTACCTAAATTAAATTATATATTTTGTGCCATACCAATTAATTTACCAAAAAACTACTTTATAGAGCTAGAAAAAAGAGTAACATAATTCATTTGGAAGAATAAACGGTCCAGAATATCAAGGGAATTAATGAAAAGAAATGCTAGGGAAGGTGGACTAGCTTTACCAGATTTCAATCTGTATTATAAAGCAGCAGTCATCAAAACTACTTGGGACTGGCTGAGGAATAGAGGAGTGGATCGATGGAATAGATTAGGCATACGAGATTCAGAAGTCAATGACTGTAGTAATCTATTGTTTGATAAACCTCCAGACCCTGGTTTTGGGGATAAGAACTCACTATTTGACAAAAACTGCTGGGAAAACTGGAATATAGTATGGCAGAAACTGGGCACAGACAATTATCTAACACCATATACCAAAATCAAGTCTAAATGGTGCATGATCTAGGTATAAAGGTTGATACTGTAAGCAGTCTCCTAAAACAAGGAACAGTTTACCTATCAGACTTGTGGAGAGGGAAAGACTTTATGACTAAACAAGAATTAGAGAACATTATAAAATGTAAAATGGATTATTTTGACTACATGAAATTGAAAAGCTTATGTACAAAGAAAGCCAATATAACCAAGATTAAGAGGGAGGTGGGAAATTGAGAAAGAATCTTTACAACCTATGTCTCTGACAAAGGACTCATTTCTAAAATATACAGAGAACTGAGTCAAATTTGCAAGAATACAAATCATTCCCCAATTGATAAATGGTTAAAGGATATGAACAGGCAGTTTTCAGAGAAAGAAAATAAAGATATCTACAAGCACATGAAGAAATGCTCTAAATCACTATTGATTAGAGAAATGCAAATCAAAACAACTCTGAGGTAACACATCTCACCAGTCAGATTGGCTAAGATGACAAAACAGGAAAATGACAAATGCTGGAGAGGATGTGGGCAAATTGGAACACTAATGCATTGCTGTTGGAGTTGTGAACTGATCCAGCTTTTCTGGAGAGCAATCTGGAATTATGCCCAAAGGGCTATAAATACTTTCATACCCTTTGATCCAGCAATAACACTCCTAGGATTATATCCCAAAGATATTATAGAAATGGGAGAAAGACCCATATGTCCAAAAATGTTTATAGAAGCTCTTTTTGTGGTAGCAAAGAATTGGAAATTAAGGGGATGCCCATCAATTGCGGAATGGCTGAACAAGTTTTGGTATATGCATGTTATGGAATACTATTGTGCTATAAGAAACGAGGAGCAGACGGTCTTCATATTTACCAGGAGAGGCTTATACAAACTGATGCTGAGTGAGAAGAGTAGAACCAGGAGAAATTTGTACACAATTACAAACACAACCTATGTGTGGTGACCAACTTTGATAGACTGGACTCTTCTCAGCAATGCAGTGATATAAGTCAATTCCAAGAGACTCATGATGGAGAGAAGTATGTGCATCCAGAGAAAGAACTAGAAAGAAGTAAGTTTATATCCAGGTGGAAGCAAAATACCTGATCTTTTTCCTTCTCTTATTTGGTTTTATGTCCCCTTTACTATTTTTCATTCCAGCTGATAAAATCTGTCTTTATAACCTGACTAATGTATAATGGGAAAGTATTTACAGACCCTATACTTGACTATATGCCACCATGGCGGGGAGGGGAGGGGGACAAAAAGTGAAACTCAAGAAATTGTGGAATTGAATACTGTAAACTAAAAGGAAACAAACAAATTAATTTTTTAAAAAGACTAAAAAAAAAAAGAACTCAACACACCTGTAAACATAAAAGCAAAATAAATAACCCAAACAAGCTCTGACAGCTGAAAGACATACCAAACTCAGGCTTAGTTTTTAGGCTCATGTGCATCAGGTTTCATTTTCTTTATTTCACATTAAAACATGTTTTTAAGAATGTTAACACCCAAGGGGAAGGGATTCTATTTGGACATGAATGTGATGCAAAAATAAAAGATTCCAATAAAGTTTAATTTTCAAAAAAATTAACAACCCATCTAATCTTTAGAAATATAAACTTTAATTTCTGAACAATGACAGTAGCCTCCATATAGCAATGATACTCTCTTGAGCAAGGTTCCCTATTATGAAGGAAGTCTTCATATTCAAGTGTTCAGGAAAGCTCAAGATAAATCAACCCTACCCACTCAAGAAAGCTCTCCAGTTCACCTTCATTTTTCTTCTGGTTTAGGGTTATAACCTACAGTATAACTTATAATAGAACCTATTATCCATATACTTGATTTTTTTTTATTTTTGTAACTGTATTAAAATATAATTGGTTTCCCTTGCTACTTTATGTATTTTATTTTATGTGTTTAAAAATATTATTTTGAGAAGGAGTTCACAGGTTTTGCCAAAATGACAAAGGGGTCCATGACACAAACAATATTTAAGAACTCCTGATAGTGGGAGCTCCAATCCACTTCAGTCCTTTACACCAAATCCCAAGCTCTGGAATTTACCCATAACTACAGTAGAGTTAGCCCTATACCCAACACATCCAGGGAAGTGTCAACACCAAGGACATGATCTAGTGGAGATTTCCTTTTCACTCCTATTACACAGGGGTGCTCAGAATTCTGGCACTCCCCAGATCAGATTCCACAGAAAATCATGAAAATTCTCTCCTTATGAAACCAGGTGCGGGAGGCTGCTGTCACACTCCCACTTAGGGTCACAAGCTGTGAGAAATCACAAAAAGAACATTGCAGAAGAGTCAGGTGGCTAGGTGGTGCAGTGAATAGAGTATGGGCCCTGGAGTCAGTAGGACCTGTGTTCAAAAATGGCTTCAGACACTTAACACTTACTAGCCATGTGAGCCTGGGCAAGTCACAACCCCAGTTGCCCAGCCTTCCCCCCACAAAAAGCAAAATAAATAAATGAAATCAAAACAATAAAAATAAAGCATACCAGAAGAGTAGAAATTCTCAGCCTGAATACATCCAAAATGGTTTTCTGTACTATATAATTCAAGTATTTCTGGTCTCCATGCCCTGGGGATTTTTTTTTTTTCAATTTCCAAAGAAAATCCAAATTTCAGCATTAGGAAGCTAAAAGCAGATTGAGTAAAATAAATTGGAAAAGGCAATTGTGTAAAACTTTGGTTCATGGTGCCTGGCATTCATAATGCCACCTCTTCCCCTCAGCAGCACCCTATATAAGGCTTCTGACTAGGCTCTTACAGTAGCCAAACTTGGCTTGCCTTTTTAAAAATTATTATTATTATTATTATTAGGGATGCTTCGGGGAACACATCTTAATTCTGCCCAGTAGCCATCTGCTATTCTGCCCAGAATTTCTAGTCATCCTCTACAATTCAACTTTCTCACACATTGTAATGTGTGTTCACGCCCTGTTAATCGCAGCACTGAACAAAAAGCCAGGCTGAGTCCAAGGACAAAATACAATTGGAGAGGGCACAGATGGTTTCTGAATACAGTCAAGCTGGAATGGTTCACACTCTTAAATTCATAGCTTTGAAGTTGTTTTTACCAAAATGCCCCTCAATCCATTAAAAAAAAATCACCACTCTCAAGCAGGCATCCATTTTCATTTTTTTCTTCTGTATATAAATATATACCTAAAGCCTATACCCATAAACTCACATGCAGAGTCTAGTATTATCTACTAACTAAATAAGTACCTGGGGTTATCATGAGACATTCTCACATCCAAAGGAAATGTGGCCCTCTGTTTTCATAAAAAAAGTTCACGTGTGAGGGTCATTTTTTTTCTTTATGAAAAACAGGAAATATTAGTCAATCAACATGGTTGTAGGTGATCTAATAATTTCAGTATTAGGCTCGCCTAAATACAAAGAAATGAAATGACGTTTGGTTGAAATGTAAGTTTTGCAGGAACACAATCTTGAAAAACACAGTATTAACCTAAAACTCAGGCTAATATGTGTTGGACAGATTCTGAATAGATAGATATTGCCAGTCTGCTTCTGACTGACCACATGTGTGACTTGGCATTTGGGCACATTGGAGATCACAAACTCCTTGGCTGCCACTGGCCATGTGTTTCTGGCCAGCACTGAAAAGATTTGCTGTTATGGTATGAGTGGCCCTCTCCCTGTCCCACCTGCAGGGAAGCAGAAGTACTGCCTTAAGTTGAAGAAGAGATAGTTACCACTTGGCATTTGAGGCCCTCTATAATCTGACTAGCTTCCCAGCCTTATTTCACATTATCTCTCTTCATGTAATCTATGTTCCAGTCAAACAAGACTGTTAGGTATTCTCTGACTTTGTCATTTTTGCATTTTATTTTTATATGTATTTTTATCTTTCCTTTCCATTTCCTCTGACGCATCCCCATTCCCAAATGTTACTGTTTTAAAAAATAAAAAACAAGAATCTCATAACAAATAGGTTGGTAAAACAAATTTCCACACAGGTCATGTCAAACAGTGTATGTCTCATTCTGCCTACTAAATCCATCACCTCCTTGGAAGGAGCAGGGCAGTGCGCTTTATCTTTCATCTCCGGCATCATGGTTTATCGTTGCATTGATAAGAGTTCTCAAGTCTTTAATAGTTGTTTTTCTTTATAATATTGTCATTATATAAAGTGTTTTCCTAGTTCTGCTCACCTCACTCTGTATCAGTTCAAAGAGTTACTTCCAATTTTTCTAAACCATTTAATCATTTCTTACAACACAATAGTATTCTATTACATGCATAGATCATAAATGGTTCTGCCATTCCCCAACTGATGGGACCCCTTTAGTTTCTAGTTCTTCACTACTATAAAAAGTTCTACTTCACAGGTCTTTATACTTATTGGTACTTTTCTTCTTTCTTTGACCTCTTTGGGGTATATACTTCATAGTAGTACTATTGGGTCAAAGGGTAAATACAGTTTAGTGACTTTTGGGGTATAGTTCTAAATTTCTTTCCATTCCTATGCATTCATACAAGTCATCCCTCATGCCTAGAATATACCCATTCTTCGACTTCACTTCTTGGAAATCCTGTCTTCCTGAAAGGAAGTGCCACCTCCTCTGTGAAGCCCTCTCCCATTCTTTTAGTTATTAGTGCTCTCCCTCCCAATTACCACCTATGAGCCACCCTTTATAAAAAAGAAGAAGAAAAAGGAATTTAACAAAACTAACCAATGCATGAACTGAATCTGACAGTCGATATAACGTTTCACACCACTAGTTCTCCCACGTACCCCAACCTCTGCAAGGAAAGAAAGTACATGTATATTCTCATCTTTTCTATAGGACCAATCCTACTCATTTTATTTGCACAGCATTCTTCCTAAAACAACTAGAATGTCAAAGGAGTAGTCTGAGATTTATTGGGCTCAAGTGCTACATGTAGGCACCAAATGAAAAGCAGCAGGTACCTACAGGGGCCAGCAGGCACTTGACAGAGGCCATCTTAAGGCCAACATTCTGAGGATACTTCCTCTAGTTCACTGGCTGCTCTCTTTGAGCCTCAAGCAAGTTATCTTCTTCAGCACAGCTTCTGTAGGGTTGAAACAGGTACTTCTCAGCACTTGGAAGGGTCTTGCCATCATTTTCTGTCAATATCATTACTAAGCTCTGTCTGGAAATTTTAAAGGAAAGAGACACGGAACAAAGTCCCTCTGATAGAAAGTCTATAAAGTTTTTTTTTCCTTTTAACCTATTGCTCCTGATGCTGCATTTCTCTCCAGTTAATAACCTTGTGGTCTCAAATTTCCTGAAATCTGGTTTTAATTTCTGTTAAGCATCCTGTACATTAAGGAAAATGATTCCCTAAGTCATTTGTTCAAATAAGAGATCATGTTTAGTAAATAAAACAAACCTAAGTGCTGAAGAGTCTCTTCCAGGGAGATTATATGGGTTTGCCCACCTAACTGTAGCAAATGAAATGTGGTGTTCGAGTGTCTCTAAGTTATATATATGTAATTAAAAATGGAGGTAAACATTTTCCTCTTCAGTCTTTCCCAGGAACCTCTGTTAACAAGGCATTAGTAAATCTAGGCTCAGGCCCAAATCTGCTCTGCAGTCAGTTCCAGTGCATGATTAAAATGTGGTTTGGTTTTGTCCTCTTGTTTGCATATACCTTGCTAAATGAGCTTTAGAGGCTCAACTGCTTCCCAACTACAGGCTGTCAAGGAAGCAAGTGGCAGCTCATTAGCTCATGGGAAAGTATTTAAATTGCATTTTTTTTGCGGTAGCCTTTGCCATCTCTTGCTCTATTGCTCAACACTCTGTTGTCAATAGCAAAAAAAATCTTAAGAACCTGACCAAGCCAAGAGACTCAAAGTTGGTTTAATACAATCACTGGCAAGGAACAGCCCTGTAGTCTTGGCTGAATAAAAAAATGGCACTCAGATGCCAGGGCAGAATCTCTAATTATGTCACTGCTGGTGTTTGTTTTTTCTCCCTCCTTCCCTTTCAGGTCAGGCCAAAATCAGTTTAGAGGCAACGGAGGGAAATATTTTAATTAGTCTATTAAATTTAAGTAGCTATGGGACATGGGGCCAGAAAACAAAATTAACAGTTCTATTCTTCATTCTGTTGGCTACCACAGATGCAGAACAACAGACTATGATTTACATTTGAGTAGTTAAATACTGTGCCACAAGGCTACCAGGTAAGCTGAGGACTTGGGTATTATCACAAATGCTAAGTAGAGGCCATGGAGATTCAGTGGAGAGGGTGACTTCATGAAAGTCCCCTCCATAATAAACATCTCATTAAGTTTCCAAACCAGCCCATTTAATCTTGCAACTGTTCACAATACTGAATTTATAGCCAATCCCTAACAACTTATCACTTGAGTGCATTTAATTAGTACTGTAGGCTAATGGGCCACAACCATGCCTACCTAACCCAAAGAGGCAAGTGCAGCCTGAAGGGGAACTTTTCTCAAATCCAATTTCCCAAAGAGCAGAAAGGGACTCAGGAGCCAGATCTGTTCTTGCTTATCTACACAGATCTTCCATTAAGAGGAAACCTCCAAAGAACTGTCATAACTGGAGGAACCTAAGGCTTAATGGTGAAAGATAAGTAGGGGTAGCGAGACCTGGGCAATGCACAGATGTGCAAAATGTTCCTGTGAGTGGCTGTGGAAAAGGTTATAGGTCATGATAGCATCAAGATTTTTTCCTAGATTGAGATACAATGTAATAACAGTACACAGAGGGAGACAGACTTAGAAATCAACAATGAAAGTCAGAGATGGGGAATTAAAAAGCGGGGCGGGGGGGATGGGGGGTTGGAGAGAGAGGGAGGGGGCAAAGGGGGAGAGAGAAAGAGAAAAAGGGGGGGGGAGAGAGAGAGAGAGAGAGAGAGAGAGAGAGAGAGAGAGAGAGAGAGAGAGAGAGAGAGAGAGAGAGAGAGAGAGAAACCCTTTTTTTAATCAAGCCAAGATATACTTCTGAATTGCAGGAACAGAAAAGAGGTTACTATAGCAACGCCTTCAAGCTGCTCTATTTGTCTGCACTGGCATTTCAAAAATGTAGTCCATTGAGTTACATATGGCCAAAGAGAAAAACACGGAGCCAGATAACTCGTGAGTCACTCCTCCATGGTTGTGGTGCCTAGTGCTGCCAGAGGGTGGAGAATGGCATATCCATGGGCTGATGAGCCCATGGACAGAGTGTATTGTTGTTCAGGACCACGGAGAGTTCCAGGGAGGCACTTTAATTGTGGCTGGGCCCTTACCTCATTTCCTACATACAGATTCTAAGGCTCTAGAAGGCCCTAATCCTTTTTCCTCTCCTTCTGCTCCTGCTTCTAAGATCACCAGGCACCTTGTCTTCATTTCCTATCCCAAACTGCTGGGCAGACATGGAAGAGAAGGCAGAAAATGCCTGCTGAATTAATACTTCCCCCAGAGAACCACCACTGATAGAGCCAATTCAACAAACATTCATTAAACACTGGCTATGTTCAAGGCACTATGCTAGGTGCTGGGTATACAAAGATTAAAAATTACTCAGTCTCTGTCCCCAAGGCCTGCAATATAAAATGAGGATATGAGAAATATATAAATGAATACAAGACAAGCCAGAATGTGATAAACACAAAGGTAAAGTACAAAGTGCTATAAGAAATAAGATTACTGTCAGGGTGTATGGGGTATCACAGAAAGCTTGATTAAAGAAATGGCACTTGAGTTGGGCCCTGAAGAATAAAGATCCAGTGAGTGTCATTAGAGAAGGATTTCCATAGTCAAAAAAAAGATGAAAACATGCATTCTAGGCACAAAGGGGTGGTCTACACAAATGTAAGAAGATAGGAAAAAGCAGGGTGAGACAACAGAACAGCTCATGGTCTGATTTGGGTAGAGTATGGGAAGGAAAGGAAGGTATATCAAGAGGGAAAAGTAGGTTTGAGTCAAACAATGTATTCTCTTATTTTTCCAGTCTAAGAAGTTTATATTTTATCCTACTGGTAATAGAGAACCACAACTTAAAAAATAAAATAAAACAAAACAGGGCTGTGACATGGTCACACCTGAGGATGCAGGACATTATTCTGGCAGCTGTATGAGAGGTTAAATGGGGAGAGGAGAAGCAAGAAGTGGGGATATCAGTGAGGAGACTTATAATAGTCTAGGTCAGGTATTCTTAACCCAGAGACCACAAATTGATTTCAGGGAGTCTATGAACTTGGATATGAAAAAAGTTATATCTTTATTTTCATTAACCTTTGGTTTCCTTTGTAATCCTACGCATTTTAATTTATGTTTTTAAATACATTCTTCTGAGAAAGAGTTCACAGGCTGTCAAAGGAGTTCACAATACAAAAAAAATCTAAGTGAAAGATGATGGTCTGAAGTAGGACTGTGGCTGTATGGCTTAAGAAAAGAAGCATTCAAGAGATACTTGAGATGTAGAATCAAAAGGATTTAGCAACTGGTTGGATTGGGTGGGGTTAAGAAAAGGAAAAAATGAAAGATGATTCAATGCTGTTGTGACTAGAAGGATGGTGGCACTATTCAGTAGAAACATGGAAGTTGAGGGGACAGGCAAATTACTGGACAATGTTGAGATCATAGAATCTTGAATTCTCATCTAGTCAGAATCCCTATCCCTGTCATGGAATGGATACAATCCCTGCCACAACAATATGTCAGCCAGTCTCTCCTTGAACATTTCTAATGCCAAAGAACTCATTATTTCACAGAAAAGGGTTTCAATACTGCATAGCTCTATTTGTTAGAAAGTTCTTCCTCACATGACACTGAGTAGAGAACTGGAAAGAAAGCAAATCGGACTCTAATATAAATAACATTCTCTGATGAGTTTTTGTATTTCAATTATCTTCCATTTAGTGATCATAAAGCCGTTGAACAATACAAGTTCCTTATCTTCTTTTCTAAGCTGAAGAAAGAAGTTGAATATCTTCCAATAAACTTCCATCTGTACATATGACCACAAGTTAATATTCACTGCCTGGTCCCCTAATACTTCAAATCATGCTCAATGAATTAATTTCTAAATATAAAAATGTGCTTCCTCATTTCAGATGAAGATGAACTAGGAGATTTTATTTACTAAGTTTTGTTATAGAGGGTGGGGAAGTATCTGGGGCATAGAGAAAAAATTGGAAACAAATTCCTCAAAACATATTAAATAGCCTATCAAAATAAATTTCTTCATTAAAAGTGTCTAAAAATGCATGCCTCTTTCTGCATTTTCATTTCATTTCCTCTCTGTCAGAAGGTAGGTGGAATCTTAAATCTTTATTCTTTTGGGCTCATGGTTTATCATCATGTTCATCAGAGTTCTAAAATCTTTCAAAGTTGTTTTTCTCCATAATATTGTTGTCATGTTATAACATAAATCATCCTCTTTTCTCTAGTTCAAGGAAAGTGTTTTGGAAAGTAAAATATACAGTACACATGTAAGACTTTGTTATTAGCATGTAATCAGTTGAGTGAGGAAACATTAATTTCCATGGGAAATAGCCAAAACTGTAAAGTGTTTTGCCCAACATTACATAGTTAATTGTGGCTGAGTCAGGACTAAAGAACTCAAATTTCCTGGCCCAGTCCTGTATAAATGAGTTTAATTAATTTTAAAAGAAGAAATGGCAGAGGTTTTAGAGTTTCAAGTTAGAGATCAATGGAGTTTTGTGTCTTCTCTGATAAAATAAAGGTAAACCAAGTGAACCTAAATAATGAGGAAATGGTTTCTATGAGGTTCAAAATATTAAAAGTCAAAATTCTGGGCTAAACTGTCATGAAACCTGAAGTACTTAAAATTCCGAAAGCCACCAATCCCTGGTCTAATGACCAGGATCTCTAATTTACATAATTTCAACATAAAAAAAATCTACATCTACAAAAAGACAAAAACTACACTTAAAAACCCCGATAAAGGGGCGGCTAGGTGGTGCAGTGTGTATCGCACCAGTCTAGGAGTCAGGAGGACCTGAGTTCAGATGTGAACTTAGGTTCACTTAACACAAAAACTGGCCGTGTGACCTTGGGCAAGTCACTTAACCCCAATTGCCCCCCCCCCCCCCCCAAAAAACAAAAAAAAAAAAACCGATAAAATACAAAAAAAAAAAGAAAAAGCTGCCTTTTTCAGCAGCTACCTCCTAAATTCAAGGGTAATAATTGTTTGGCAGGATTTCCCTAAGGAG
This sequence comes from Petaurus breviceps papuanus, assembly GCF_028583685.1. Taxonomy (NCBI): domain Eukaryota; kingdom Metazoa; phylum Chordata; class Mammalia; order Diprotodontia; family Petauridae; genus Petaurus; species Petaurus breviceps. The sequence continues at coordinate 16,283,649 of NW_027187380.1, read as the reverse complement.
GAAACAGCACAGTCCAAACCAGTCTACTGTTCCACTTCCAAGTGTACATTAAAAGCAAGTTTCCCCATTGAATAGATTACCAAGATGGAATGAATAACTCAAAACCCTCACGAATAAGAGAAGCTACTAAACAAATGTTATATGTTGCATAAAGAGAAAGAATCCCAGCACTTCAGTAGTTAGTGAAAATTTCAAATCGAGCTCCAGCAGCTGCTCCAAGTTCAGAGCAATCGAAGAGGGTTTTATTATTGCCCCAACTGTTCTCTGACTCTCACATCTCTTCCCTGGTTTGTGGAAATTAACCCAACTCCACACCTGTTACCACCTAGGGAAGGAAGGACCAGTGGGCTCCTGCCAGTTGGGTGTTTTCTCCAGCTCAATATGAGCACAGCTGCGGATTCTCACTGCAGGGGGTTCTTCAGCTCTAAACCTTTTCCATCTAAAACAGTGTAAGGAAGCTACTCGGGGTATGTGAGAAGCAGAGCTTCTCAAATTCCTTTTCACTTGTAAGTTATGTAGAAGAAATATTGAAAATTATATTCATAGGAGCCAGGAAAGACCCTGGAGATTACATAATCCAAACTTCCTTGTTTTACAGAGGAGGAAACTGAGGCAGGGCAACACAACAACCATTCATTAAATGTTAACTCTATGTCAAAGCAGTTTTAAACTAAGCCTGGATGGGTTAAGTCAAGGGTGGGGAACCTGCAGCCTCTAAAGTTAAGTGATTTCCCAGGACTGAAAAGTAGGTAGTAGAGCTGAACCTTGACCCTGGCTCTCAGCATATCAAATACTTTTCCCACTACACTACACTAGGCCCAGCTCAGGTGCTCAGTGAGCCCCTCAGTAGCAGAGCCAAATATAAACCTCTTGAAATGCATAAGCTACAATATTAATCCTGTCTAGACTCTTATCAGGAAGGTATAACTGTATCATTAACTCTTGCCGTTCATTTCAGTATCATTCCTATTCTTTATTATGCCTTTATCATGACAGCTTTTTGCAAGATGACTGTTTAAAAACCTGCTCTCTCATGCCATCATTACCTTAGTAGGAGTTATCGCAGCAAGTAGGCTGGTATCATCACCATTTTCCACATGAAGCAGAGACACAGGAAATTTTCAGATGTCTATAAAAATTTAAGTGTTGGCTCTCCTCTCCTACACTCACCACCGGAGAGTTTCTCTCCTAAGTGGACTTTTTTTATGAAATGTTCAGGGCTCTTATCTGAAGAAAACCTTTGCCACACTAATCTCATTTGTAAGAGGTTTCTCCTGTATAGGGATATAATAGCCTTGTGCTTAGAAAAACATGACTGGTATCTGACTTCAATTGCACATTGAATTCCATATATTTCCCAATCAAAGTCAGCCAGAAAATCTGCAAAAGGCCAGTACCTGTGGTTGACTCCACACTGTCACTCAAACTCTTTAGCCCCACCCCCTGAGTGACAGGAATAGGTAGGAAAATTTCCCACACTCTCAGGTCCTGGTAATCAATCAACCCTGTTACATCATCAGTTCCGCCCGCGGGGAGCGCACCCCCCCCCCCCATCAAATGGGGATTTTTCCATACCCTCCAGTCCTTTTGACATCAGGTGGGATTTTTTTTCCTACATTCACACCCAGTGACTACAGGAGGTTTTCTCAAACCTCTGAAGGAACGGCCCTACCTCAAAAAAGTTCTAAAAACCCTACTTCAATTACTCTTGCTTTGAAAGTGCTACTTTCTAAAGACCAAAATTAATTAATTAGAAATTTAAAAAATAATAATAAAATGAAAGAAAGTGCTACTTCCATTCCCAAAATGTTATAGAGTTAATCGGAATTCCTTGGAATGTAAACCTCTCTATATATCTGGATTTTACAAAGTTGATCTTGTGTCCTTACAGTTTACCAATCTATATGACTGAATTTTACAAAACTGGTCATGTTTCCTTGGGATTTATAATTTTTCCTCCCTCTGGATTGTACAATCATTGATTTTATTTCTGTGAGATTCGTGACTCTTTCCTCAGGACTATTTTTTATCAAAAATTTCCTGGCTCCCCCTGGAATGAATAAAGAAAATGGTGAGTTTCAAGCAGTGTGAGTGATAGGGTGCTTGGGATCTATGTTTGTAAAATCATTTTTAACATCAATTTGTAATACCAATTTGTAACATCAGTAATGATGGGGTGCTTGGGATCTATATTTTTTTTAATGCTTTATTAACTTCTGATTTACATCATTCGTTTCCACCAGATTTTGAGTTACAAATTTTCTCCCTGTTTTTCCCCTACCCACCGCCCCAAGATAGCAGTCCCACAGGATATCCCTTCCTCCAATCTGCTCTCTCCCATATGTTAAATTTTTTTTTTTTTAGCAATCGGGGTTAAGTAACTTGCTCAAGGTTACATGGCCAGTTATTTCTGGGTGTGGTGCTAAGTATCTGAGCCTGGATTTGATCCCCAGGTCATCCCAACACTGGAGGCGGTGCACTTACTCGCTGAGCCACATGGCCGCCCCTTATATTTGTAACATCAGTCTGTAAAACCAGTTTGTAAAATCATACCCCGCCCACCAGTCTCACATCATTAACCCTGCCCCTTCTCCCCCCTGCCCCCAGCTTCAGAGCAATAACTCTGACCAACAACAACTATCTCAGCTTGGAACAATAACAAACTATTCTTATGAATCCTTCACTAAAGTATCTATAAACATTCCAGCTTAGGCAACTATTATCTCCCCCTTGTATAGTGTTCCACTGCCCCCATGAATCCTTCGGTACCCTATCTCTAGGTTGACTCCTTGGCTGCCTCAATGAATCCTTCAGGACCCTATCTCTGGGTTAACTCCTTAGCCTTGGTTCCCAGATATCAATCTTGTCAAACATGACACAAGGAGTCAAGACCGCTAGCTGACTTAGTGACATTTCTTTTTTTTTAAATGCTTTATTAACTTCTGATTTACATCATTCATTTCCGCCAGATTTTGAGTTACAAATTTTCTCCCTGTTTTTCCCCTACCCACCCCCCCAAAATAGAAGTCCCACAAGATATACCCTCCTCCAATGTGCTCTCTCCCATATTTTCTCCCAAACCCCTTACGACTTTTCAAGTGGATCTCTATGCCCCAGTGCCTGTATATCTTATTTCCCAATTACATGTAAAATAGTATTGATAATAGTATACACACACACACACACATATATATATACACGCACACATACATATTTGAATATGTGATTTTAAAACTTTGAATTCCAGATTCATTCCCCTCCTCCCTATTAACCCACCCTTACTGAGAAGATAAGCAGTTCAGTATAGGATGTACATGTGTGGCTAATGCAAAACAATAACATAGTATATATATTGTAAAAGACTGACTATATTTCCCTCCTTCCTATCCCACCTCCCACTTGTTCCATTCTCTAATTTGATCACGTCCCTTTTCGAAAGTGGGTACTTGCAACTTCCCTCCCCCCAAGCCTGCCCTCCCTTCCATCATCCCCCCTCTCATCCCCTTCCCCCCTTACTCTTCTGGAGGGTGAGATACCCTATTTAGCGTATATTTCATTCCCTCCTCAAGCCAAATTCAATGGGAATAAGGTTGACCCATTCCCTTTTGCCTTCCTATTCTTCCCCTCCATTGTAAACATTATCCCCTTGCCTCTTCTGTATGAGATAGTTTATCCAATTCTGTCTCTACCAATCTCCTCTCATTATATTCCTCTCTCACCTCTTAATTTCACCTTTCAAGTATCATCCCTTCCTGTTAAATTGGTCCTGTACCCTCTATCTATGTGTACCTGTAAACATATATATACACACATTCACATATGTATTCATATGCCCATATACCCTCATATATAGAAATATATATATATTTCAATTCCCTTCAACTACTGAGAAAAGTTTCATAAGTTACAATTATTGTTTTTCCATGTAGGAATGTTAATAGTTCAACTTTGATAAGTTCCTTATGATTTCTTTTCCCTGTTTACCTTCTCATGCTTCTCTTGCATTCTTCTATCTGAATGTCAAATTTTCTGTTCAACTCTGGTTTTTTTCAGCAAGAATGCTTGAAAGTCCTCTATTCCACTGAATGACCATATTTTCCCCTGAAACATGATACTCAGTTTTGCTGGCTAGGTGACTCTTAGTTTTAATCCCAGCTCCTTTGCCCTCTGGAATATCATATTCCAAGCCCTTCCATCCCTCAGTGTAGAAGCTGCCAGATCCTGGATTATCCTGACCGTGTTTCCACAATATTCAAATTGTTTCTTCCTGGCTGCTTGTAATATTCTCTCCTTAATCTGGGAATTCCGGAACCTGGCTATAATATTCCTAGGAGTTTTCTTTTTGGGATCTTTTTCAGGAGGAGATCGGTGGATTCTTTCAACCTCTATTTTGCCCTCTGGTTCTAAAACATCACAGCAGTTTTCTTTGATAACTTCCTGGAGGATGATTTCTAGGTTCTTACTTTGACCATGGCTTTCCAATAATGTTTAAATTATCTCTCCTGGATCTGTTTTCCAGGTCAGTGGTTTTTCCCATGAGATATTTCACATTGCCTTCTGTTCTTTCATTTGTTTGGATGTGTTTAATAGCATCTTGATTTCTCATAAAGTCATTAGCTTCCATTTGCTCCAGTCTAATTCTGAAGCCATGATTCTCCTCATTGAGCTTTTGAGATTCTTTTTCCATCTGGCAAATTGGGCTTTTTAAGGCATTCTTCTCCTCATTGCCTTTTTGAGCCTCTTTTGCCATTTGAGTCATTCTGTTTTTTAAAGTGTTATTTCCCTCAGTCAGGCTGTTGACTTTCATTTCATAATTTTCTTGCATTGTTCTCATTTCTCTTCCCAATTTTTCCTCTACTTCTCTTATCTGCTTCTTAAGGTCCTCTATGGCCTGTAATCAGCTCGTATTTTCCTTTGAAGCTTTTGGTGCAGGAGTTCTGACTTCACTGTCTTCCTCCTGTTCCATGCTTTGCTCCTTTTTGTCCCCAAAATAGGAGTCTAATGTTGGAATCTTCTGTCTGCTTTGTTTCCTATGCCTGGTCATGTCACCCCTCAGTCACTTGACCCCTGGGCTTTTTGCCACAGTAGGACTCTGCCACCAGACAGGGGAGATTTCGTCCCAAATGCTGGGGTTTTCCCAGTTGCTAGAGGTATTAGATGGGTACCCTCTCTGAGGTCTCCATACGCTCTGGCAAGCTGGACATACACCCCAGGACCTCAACCCTAGACTGCAATCCAGATACAAGCAGGTTAAAGCAAGAGCAATTACCCCTCAGACTGGTGCTTAGTTGCCCTACACTCTGCAGGCCAGGATCTGAAGCTGCCACGAGGCACTGCCTGGCTGTGCCTCGGTGGCTTCTCGCCCTGGGGGCAAAAGCCATGCACTCCCACTTACTGGTCCCAAAGTCCAGACTGCACTGACCTCTCACTTTGTCTTTCACATCTGTGTGTTGATAAATCTAGAAACAGCCACAGCTCCTGCTGATCTGGAGTCCCTCTGGCCAGCAGCTGGTCAGGCCTGCCCTGGGGCTAAAGCCTTGGCATGGTGCTGGGCTTGGCTCCCAGAGTGCAGTGCTGGACGATTCCTGCTGGCCTGCCTGGCTGTCCTCAGCGGGAGGTTAGATTCTCTGTGTCATTTTGTGGGTTCTGCAGCTCCAAAGTTTGTTTAGAATCCCCTTTTTACATGGATTGGGGAAGGTGGAAGCAAGAGCAGCGGGAAGGTCCTGCTTCTACTCCGCCATCTTGGCTCTCAGCCTTAGTGACGTTTCAAGCCTAAAACCACACCTCTAGGTAGCCCCACCTTGGGCTTTTCCCCAGTGAATCATGGGCAATAGGCCTGGGCAGTTACATCAAAAATGCATGTTCCTTTAAACACTGCCCCCACCTTAAGTCCTCCCTAATCTCACCCTTAATCACCTAGTTAGCATAATTGGCACAGGTTCTATTATGGATTACCCTATAAAAATCATAATTGTACCCCTTTAAGGTTGCAGGTCCTCTAAAGGACTTTTGCCTGCTGTACAGCCTAAGGACCCTTGCCTGCTGTAAAGTGTACAATAAACTTTTACAACTCTGACTCCAAGTTAGCCTGGGCCTACTGAATTCTTTCAAGACTGAATCGCAGGTTTTCTGGTCTTAGATAAGATCAGAGTTCCTTCTGAACCTATTGTGAGCCATCCCTCATCATGAAGGGGTTATCCTGACTCAGGACTGCACTTATGAGCCATCTAGTTCTGGTATATGTGTAATAGAGGGCATGGAGACTGTAGTGCTGAAGAGGAAGGAATGCTGTGCATAGAGAGAATAGTAATACATGTGAAGCAGAGTGAGAGTGGGATGGAATAAGGCACGAAGATGGTGGGGGGATGGGAGGAGGGGAAGGGAGAAATCAAGGATACAAACAAGCACTGAGTGGGAAAATGTGGCTAGAAATGCTCTGAAGAAGAAAAGACGGCAAGTCAAGACTGGAGTGAGCCAGGGGAAAGGACACTAGGCAAAAGTGGTTTGGCATGGAAAATAGTGGTAGAGTATGAACGGAATCTTTAAAAAAAAAAAAAAGAAGACAAGTGCATCCATTTCCTTTTCAAGTACTAAGATGTCCATCTAAGATAACAATAAGCTCATACCTTCAAATGGGCTGGGAATGGTGTAGTTAAATCAGGCCACATCATTGTACAAAGGAGAACAGACTCAAGCCCAAGCAATGAACAATGAAAAGTAGAGCCTCAGAGCCAAAAAAAAAAAAAAAAAAAAGGGAGGGGAGCTGCTTACCCACAAAGACTCCAAGAGGAGGATAAAGCACTCAGTAAATGATGTTTGATGAATATAAACATAGGAGTTATTTTGGAATCTCTTAATCAAGGGGTCCATCTCCTCCTGATCCCAACTGTTAATGTTCCCTCTCAAACTATGTTACATTTTAACTACTTTGTACTGAGGCTGCATATATTTGCTAGATACATTTTATCTCCTCCTTCCCCCCCCCCCCAACAATGGAATGGAGACTCCTACCATAGAGGGATTGATTGTCTCATTCTCTGGACTTGCACCTGTAGTTCCTGGCAAATAGCAGGCATCTAATAAATGCTTTTGGATGGACTGATTAACTGCTTAGATGAAGCCAGGATTATGGACATGCTCAGCATATTGAAGTTTTTCTCGGTCTTTATTCAGTTAATTAGCAGAAAAAAAAAATCATGTTTTCCCAAATAAGACCACAAGAAAGAATGTCACACACAAAAAAAAAACTTTAAGATTTACACATCCTTTACCATCTTGGGAGGAAGCTACAGAAATGGGACAGTGTATTACAAGTTTAGTTCTGAAATTTTGTGCTTGTCATACTTTCTCAGTCGCAGGGCATGAAAGGTATTGGAGGATCTGCACTTTAGAAGACTTACTCCAAGACCAAAATATGAGAATTTTCTCTAACCGCAATGTAATTTTAAAAGGGTCCCTTAGTTTCCCCTTCCCCTTTATTCCCCTCCCTGGAATGACTCGACATGGTTGGGGCTGAGCAAAACAAGTTCAGTCCAACCCAAGGAATTCAAACACCAAGTCTTTGTTTAATGTTCCTTATGCATAGAACTAATTCCCTGTCATCTCTCCCTGCTTCTCAACTTTGGATACTCTCAACTTTCTCATGTTTTTAGTCATGAGGGCAGACAACCCCCACCAACCCAACCTAACATCATGTTGAGTCATCACCGGACTTTAAAGGCTGGGAGCCCAGATCAGTTTATCCTTTCTGAAACCTATGACTAGCAGCCTCCTAGCTCCTGATCTCCTCTTCTCAGTAATTCAGAGTCATCTTTTGATGAGGAACAGACATTTTAAAATACCATATGCTAATGAGAGACACAATGCTTACTTAGGACCATGCCTACTCTTTGAATAACTATACCTATTCAGTTCAACTAGTACCATGGTGCTATGTCTATGAGACCACTTGTTACCTCACTTGGTAAGGCCAGATAAAAAATGCGAATTTCCTACAATCACTCTTACAGTAACCAAGTCCCTGTCTAGAAAATTGACTGAGCAATTCAGGAGGAGCGTGGTTAGGTCGAAAAACTTGCCTGAATGAAGTCCAGTTCTACCTATCCGGATAGAAAGTTCATTCTCATGGAAAGGCAGGGGAAATTCAGCATTGACTTTCTCCTTCATTGATTTGTGGTCAAAGCTCAGCATGAGGGCCATTTGGGAGTTCTCAGCCATACCCTGAAATAAAAAGCACCAAAGTCAATGTGTTATCAATAAGTGAATAATCAATATCATTTACTGAGTGTCTGCTATGCACGTAATCCTCCATGTTACTACACATATGGGATAAAAAGACAGAAGTCGAACACAGTCCCTTCCCTCAATGGGCAAGCAAGCAACAACTATTTATTAAATATCAAACTATGTACAAGGCACTGTGCTAGGCACTGGGGATACATCCCATGCCTAGAATGCTTCTCCCTCCTCATTTCTACCCCTGATTTCTTTGGCTTCCTTCAGTTCCCAGCTAAAATTCCATCTTCTACAGAATGTTTCCCAAGCCTTCTTAATGCTTGTGCCTTCCCTTTGTTGATTTACTCCCTACTTATCCAGTATAGAGCTTGTTTATAAATAGTTGTTTGCATGTTGTCTTCTTTATTAGACTGGAAGCTCCCTGAAGGCAGGGTCTGTCTTTTGCCTTCCTTTGTATACCCTGCCTGGCACATACTAGGTACTTCATAAATGCTTATTGACTGAATGACCACAAATGCAATGGAGGTGATAGCAAGTAATGATATAAGGATATACATAATATAAAGAAATTAAAGACAAAGTAGTTAAATACAAGGTACTTAGGGAAAAGGGCATACTAGCAATTGGCAGGATCAGAAAAAGCTTCCTAAAAAAGCTGGTGCTTGAGCTGACTCTTAAAGGAAGAGAGTCCATGAGGAAGCAGTAAAGAAGAAGGGCATTCCAGGGAGAGCCAGGACAAAGGCATGGAGCTGGGAGGCAGAGAGCATCACTTGTAAGGAACAAAGAGAAGGTCAGTGTGATTAGTCTGCAGACCACAGCAGAGGAATACTGTCCACAAAGGCTGGAAAGATGGGCTGGAGCCAGACTGTGAAGGGTTTGAAAAGCCATATAGAGAAGTTAATATTTTATCCTACAGGCAATAGAGAATCACTGAATTGACTGAGTAGCAGACTCAGGGTCAGATCTTGGAAGACTGCCTTGGACCTGAAAATGAGGTATTGGTGAGGATCAGCAGCCTAGGGTAGTCATATTTGAAATTCCTCTTACATACAAGGAAATTCAAAGACCAGCAGCCTAAGGTAGTCATAGGTAATGTTGTTGGTTTCTGGCCAAGCATCAGAATAATATTTAGGAGACACCAACAGGTACAAATATTGGTGCTATATAACATAAGGAAGCTAGGTGGCACCACAGAGCACAGGGAGCTGGGCCTGGAGTCAGGACCACCTGAGTTGAAATCCTGCCTCAGACTAGCTGTGGGACCTTGCACAAGTCATTTAACCTGTCTGCCTCAGTTTCCTCAACTCTAAGATGGAGACAATAATAGCACCCACTTCCCAGGGCTGTTGTGAGGATCAAATGAGATCATATTTGTAAAGTGCTTGGCGCAGTGCCTGAAACATAATAGGTGCTTAATGAATGTTTGTTCTCTTCCCCTGTAAGATGTCAGAAATACTTAGGGACTAGTTACTGACACTTGGCAACATGAGTTCCTGGAAAGCCACTTGCCTCTCTTCCTCCTTTTCCTCTTTTCATCTGGGTGGCAACAGTGGGAAGGTAAATTCCTAACAAACTGGTCTGGAAGGACCAATAGCTCTTGTGATACACTAGTAGGTTTGTTTGCAGAGGAAACTGACTCTGTAGAAATGAGCTACTTGGGTTACCTTTGAATTGCAAATATGGTTTTCTCCAAAGTAACAGGGTTGCCTGTAATTCTGCATGTATGTAAGAGGAATGATAAGCTATGCATGTGTGGTTGACAAAAAGGTGTATTTGGGGCATGCATTTATGTGGTATTGTGAGGAGGCATAAATGCATAAATCATTTTCAAACACCTTCCCCAGATTTGCTGATAGAAATGGTTTCTAGTTTAGGAGAAGAATCTCTCATTTGAAAACTTTCTCTTTGCTGATTCCCATTATTTCAATGCAGGAAAATTCACCTGGGAACAATAATTATGCCTGTAAAAATAGGAAAACTGATTCAGTGACTGAAGTCAATGTTTAAATGGATTTTAGGTCTTAAAATCTGGATCATTCTTTGTTCTGCAACTGACTTGTTACCTGCTATGTCTTCTCCCCTCCTTCTTTGGGTCAGTCTTTAAGAAAAAGACATCCCTTTTCCTTGTTGATATCAACTCTATTTGTGCCTTGGTCCAGTCTCTACTTATCTCCTTGAAGAGACTGTCCCATCAGTCATTCCTTCCCTCCCTCTCATATTCTATCTCTCCATTTCTGCTGGTTTCATGCTTTCTGCCTAAAAAACATGTGAAGTTTCTCCATATCCATAATTCTTCATTTGATCCTGCTATCCCCCAAATCTATTGTTTTGCTTCCTCCCTTCTTTTGGATGGCAACAATGGAAAAAGGAGGTAAATTCTGCATGAGTCTACTTCTACCACTAGCTCTTTGGTGATATTACTGCTTTATTTGGGGAGGGCATTGATTGTCTTTGTGAAAATAAACTGTTTGGGTAATCTCTGAATTTCATATATATGTTTGTATAAATAACAGAGAGTTGTCTATAATTCTATGTGTGTGTGTAGGAAGAATGGGAAGTAGTTATTGAAATATGGAAGAATGAGGTATGTTTGGGGCATGCCTTTATTCGTTTTCTGCTGATTCCCATTATTTTGATATAGGAAAATTCAGTGGGAATAATAATCATGCTTGTAAAAATAGGAATCCTGACACAGTGATTGAAGTCATATATTTTAAAATGTAACTGAACTAAACTCAACTTTAAGTTTTAAACTGTAAGTTTTAAGTCTGGATAGTGACAGATTCTGTCACTGACTTGTTCTCCCCTTTGCACTTTGCTCTAGCCTTTGAGAAGGAAGAATCCCTTTTTGTTTTTGAGGTCAACCTCCCCTATTTGTGCCCGAGATCCAGTCCCCTATCTCCTCTATGGGACTAAGCCACCAAACATTCCTTCCCTCTCATCTTCATTCTTTCCCTTTCTACAGTTTACCTCCCTGATACCCACAAAGTATGGGAGGTCTTCCTCTCCCCCATTCATAAAATAATTTTCATTTAACCCTGCCATTTGCTCAGTCTACCAACCTATAGACCTCTCTTTCTTTTTCCTTCCAAAATCCTAAAAAGAGTTATCTTCTCTCAATGCTTCTACTGAATCTCCCATTAGTGCCTTATAATTAGTCTTCTGATTGTACCATTTCATTGAAACTACTCTCTCCAAGGTTACCAATGAGACATTTTTGTTGTTCAGTCATTTCAGTCACATTCAACTCTTTGCAACCCCATTTGGGGTTTTCTTGGCAAAGATGCTGGAGTGGTGTGCCATTTCCTTCTCCAGTTCATTTGACAGATGAGGAAACTGAGGCAAGGTGGGTTAACTGACTTGCCCAGGGTCACAATCTAGTAAGTCTCTGAGGTCAAATCTGAACTCAGGTCTTCCTAACTTCAGGCCTGGAACTCTATCCACTGCACCACCTAGATGCCTTAAGAGATATTTTAATTATATATCTCTTGTTGTTTACCTACAATTTCCATTTTATCCCTCCTGTAACCTTTTTCAGAGAGCCATCCCTTACGTAAAGAAGGGAAAAAATTAAGAAAAACTTCGGCAACACTAACCTAAATAGTTTTTTAAAAAACCTCTTCTGCTATATACAGTGGTCCCCAATCTTAGCAAATAAGGGAGGAGGTATTATCTGACAGGGGCAGCTTAGTGGAACAAAGAGTGCCAGGCCTGGAGTCAGACAGACTCATCTTCCTAGTTGTGTGACCCTGGGCAAGTCATTTAACCCTGTTTACCTCAGTTACCTCATCTGTCAAATGAGCTGGAGAAGGAAATGACAAACCACTCCAGTATCTTTGCCAAGAAAATCCCAAATGGACACAAAGAGTCAGACACAACTGAAACCAACAACATTATCTGATCATTCTTCTTTGGGGGTCACTATAATTATGCAGCATTGAGTCTGGATAATTTTGTTGTTTATTATTCTTTCCATTTAGGCAAGTCTCTCCCCACTCCAATCCATCTTCCATTTATCTATTAAAATGATTTTCCTAAAGTGAAGGTCTGACCATGTCACCTCCCTACTCAATTAACTCCTATTGCCTCTAGAATCAGATACAAAATGCTGTTTGGCATTCAAAGCCCTTCAAAATTTAGCTCCCTCTTACCTTCCCAATTTTCTTAAAGCTAACTACTCCCCAACATATTCTGCAATCTGGAACCCTGGCCATTCCATGAACAAGACACTCCATATCTTGGCTCTGGGCATTTTCTCTCCCCCATTCTGAAATGTTCTCCCTCCCCTGCTCTTCCTACTGACCTCCCTTTAAGTCTCAATTAAAATCTCTTTTTTTTACCAGAAGCCTTTCCCAACCCCTCTTAATTCAAGTGCCTTCCCTCTGTCAATTACTTCCTATTTATCCTATAGATAGTTTGCTTTGTATATATTTGTTTGCATGTTGTCTCCCCCCAAAATCGAAACTTGTAGAGAGCAAGGACTGTCTTTTCCATCCCCAGAGGCTGGCATAGTGCCTGGCGCAGAAGTTTAATAAATGTCTACCAATTGATTGACTTGGGGCCACTGTATATAGTTTTCCTGGTTTTGCTTAGTGACTTTGCCTTGGACATAGAATGGCACAGAAATAACAATATTTTAAATACTAAGTTCACATCATCTGTCCTGATTCTATCTCACATCTTTGATACTGTTTACCACCTCTTCCTCTTAGATACTCTCTCCTCTCTTGGACTCCACGATACTGCTCTTCTCTTTTTTCTTCTACTTTTTTCTTTTTCATCATCCTTTGCTGATACATCATCCATCTCCTACTGTAAGGCTCTGTTTTAGACCATGCTTCTCTTCTTCTCTCTTTGAAGATAACTTTCAAATAACAATCTCTCCCATGAGCACCAGTTCTCACATATCCAAGTGCCTATAATGCCCCACAAGTACTTTAAACTCAACATGTCCAAAACTTGAATTGATCATCATTCCATCTAATATTGCACTTCATCCCAAACTCAATATCATTCATCTTTGTCTCTCCCATCTTCCCAATCCTCAATAATCAATTAATTACTGTGTTGCTGGTTCTACCACGATATATCTCAAATCTGTCCCCTCTTCGCCATTCATTTGACCAAACATCCTCATTCTAAGTCTCATTATGTCTTCCTTGGACTACAATAATATCTAATGAGAGTCTTCCTGCTTGCAGTTTTTCCCCTGTTCCCATCTATTCTTTACCCAGATGTAAAATAACAAGTTCAAGGAACCTACCTCCTGGTGTTCCTAGCATCCTTCTACTAAAATCTCACCTTTTACAAGAAGTGTTCCCTGGCCCCATTAATGTTTGTGACTTCCCTCTGAAATCATCTCCAATTTACACTTGTATATATCTTGTATGCACATAGATGTCTGTATGTTGTGTCCCCCATTATTGTGAGCTCCTAGAAGGCAGGGACTATTTTTGCCTTTCTTTATCTCCTTAGAGCTTATTTATTTAGCACAGCGCCTGCTACAAAATAAGATTTAATAAATATTTGTTGACTTGACCCCAGTACCTAATGGAGGGAACACTAACAGATTCACGGAGCTTACACCAACAAAATCTCACTATAACACTATTCATTCACTACAATACAGATTCTTTATAAGGCATGTTCGTTATGCTATTTAGTTCCTAAAGTACCTCTGCAGGGATACCAAGAATAATATTATAAATGGCAGTGACCTTTGCATTTTTCATGAGATCAAGAGAGTAAAAAATCTGAACAATGGCTCCTGAACAAAGAAGGAAACAATGGCACTATGTGAGAATTTTTACATTAGCTACAGACAATATTTCAGAAAACTTGTGATTCTACTCTGCTAGAACACTAGAATGAAGGTTTACCCTTCTACCCTATCTGTAACTGGCTGATTCTATTATTTAGTACTAATAAAGCTAGGATTATGGGTCCTATAACCCACCTGGGTGGGTTTTATTCTATACCTGAGACAAAGCCAGTACTCCAAACCAACAGTATCAAACTTAAATAGAAATGGGGGCCAGGAAAATCATACATAAGGATCCCTATGGAAACCAAATGTTAAAATTATGTATGTGTATTTTTGGTAAATATTTCCTAATGACATTGTAATCTGATCTAGCTGCACCAGGGAGTCTCGTGCTCAATGTTCCTGCTCTAAATAATGGCCTACCATTTTAGAAATTAATACAGTCATCACAAAGGGGCGGGGATAAAGGAGAGAGCAAGACACTGTAGATGGCTCAGGGCGACCCATCTTCATTTCTCAAGTAACTCCACAAAGCATATGGTCTGATGAAGGTTTGTATCCTAGGATCACAGGACACGGAGAAGAAAGGGACCTGAGAGAAGCTACCCCAGTGCCCTTCATTTCACAGATTAAGTAACTGAAGTCTGGAAATTAATGGCTCAGGGTCCCAAAGGCAACAGAACTAGGATTTCCAGTCCAGATTCTCTGATTCTCATCCCCATGCTTTTTCCACCATACCATCAGCTTCAAATGAAAAAGGCAGTACATTTTTTTTTTTACTCTTTGTAATGCAAATGTAAATTTTAAAGATCTTCCCTGCCCCTAGGTTAAAGTGCACCTGGAGCCTGGGGTGGGAGGCTTGTTTTTCAGTAGATACTTCTTGATTGGCCAGTGAGTCAATAAGGTTGTTACATTCTCTGAGCCAGGAGAAGGCTATATAAGCCCTGATGTCAGGCTTTGTTTTGGGGGCTCACTTTGAGAAGTGTTCTGTGATTTGATCAGATGAGACTCTGGGAAGCCGTTGGTTGTTGAGAGGCCCCCCCCCACCCCCTTTGAAAAACCCAGATGTTGATTTGGTGTGGATGTAATGGGTTGGACAGTTTTGGAAACCTGTCTACTTGATCTGTTTGTTCTTGATAATTCTGTCTGTATACTCAAGTTCAGAGTGCTGACCTTTTCCCCTGAACTAGGTAAACGATACATATTTGACTGATTAAAGTAAGCTTGTTAACCCATTTTGAGGTGCTTTCCTTTATCAAAGCAGATCCAAGAACCTTGTTGGCAGCGACCCTGGGGGTGCTGGGGTGCTTGCTGCTACACTCCTTCAATTCTAACTTAGACAGAAATATTTATGAATAAAAATGATATTTTAGGGCGGCTAGGTGGTGCAGTGAGTAGAGCACCGGCCCTGGAGTCAGGAGGACCTGAGTTCAAATCCGGCCTCTGACACAACATACACACACACAAATACCTAGCTGTGTGACCTTGGGCAAGTCACTTAACCCCAAATGCCCTCCAAAAAGCAAAATAAAATGAGCACCTAACATATTAAAAAAAATTACATTTTATTTCAATTAAAACATGAAAATTAGGGGTATTTTATGATCTAGCCACAGAAATGCAACCATTTATGGAAAAAAATCCATTAACCAATTTACTTTGCCTTCTTAACCAGTGGATAATATCTTTCATAACAGAATTTCACAAAATATATCTGTGAAGATTGAAAGTCTATGACTTCCTTACAAGTCTCAGTTTTAATGACCTTAGAGCAGGGCCTTTTACCCTGATCTTCTGAGGTCATTCCTTCAGCAGTCTGATGAAACCTATGGGACCCTTCTCAGAATAATGTTTTTGAACACATAAAATAAAATACTTGGGACTACAAAGGAGATCAATTATATTGAAATAAAAATGTAATTTTTTCCCTATCCAAGTTCACAGACCTGAATTCTATCTGTCAAAACAGACCTCTTGTGGATGCCAGGTTAAGAACCTCTGTACTAGAGGATTAAGATTATTCTTTCATTTCTTTCTTTCCAAGTAATGGTTTGTCTAAATCCATCATTTATTTTCTTTCCATTTGTGTAACATTGGCTGCTCCATTATTCTCCTTATTACTTTCCCTGATGCTGTTTAATAAGGGCAGCAGCACCTCCATTAACTCCCAAATTAGATGCTCTGCTAAACAATTGCCTTCCTGGCTCTGAAAGCCAAGTTCTATGATTGCTTTGTGAGCTTTCCCCCAAAGCCTGGCAGCTTTGAAGGCTGCTCCCCCTGAAGCTCAGAAGTCCCCTGGAGCATCCCCCCAGGGTGCCTTAGGAATGCTTTCACCACTCCAATGGGGATCACACCTGCGATCCTGTCAGAGAACCTGTCAGGATGTCTCTGGACTACCTAAAAACTAGACAGAACCACAGATGTAGGAAGGAACTTGAGAATTCACCAAGTCCCTGCCTCATAGAGACTGTCCAACAACTCCCAAACCAGGTGGTGTTGGTGCCAAATGCTACATGCAATATATTCTCATTTCTTGGGTTGTTTATATGTTTTAATTATTTCTAATTCTCCATCTCTTATGCAGGCATTTAAGAAGTCATTGCTGCAATAAAGGCATGTTTCATTATGAGAAGACATCAGCTGATTGCCCTCCTGTTGTTTTCTTTCTTTTTATAATGTGATAGATGCTTAACCAGGGGTAGGATATGAAAAGAGAATGACTTCATTCCAACAGAGACTCTTGTAGCATCCATAAGCACTAAATCTGTTATTTACTGGGGCAGTGAATGAAAGCCAGAGGCAAGGAGGCCTGTGGGAGAGATCCCCTTGTTTCTGTACAGCTAGCATTAAACCCTGCTTTAATTTTATCACTAGTTGGGCGATCACTAGGGCCTTGAGGAATTATAAAAATGTTGCTGATGGTAACTCTCAGACACTCCCCCTCATCAGTAAGGACTCAATTCTTGTAACCTCCTACAAGAAGAAAGAGCTCCTCAACTGGGCAATTCACTTTCTTTTTGCTGCTGTTCTTGGTTTTTGGAGGCAATGGGGATTAAGTCACTTGCCC
Source organism: Petaurus breviceps papuanus (assembly GCF_028583685.1). NCBI lineage: Eukaryota > Metazoa > Chordata > Mammalia > Diprotodontia > Petauridae > Petaurus > Petaurus breviceps. The sequence goes on along the minus strand of NW_027187380.1, from coordinate 16,266,583 downwards.
AGGGTCACAAAGCTAGTGCAAGAAGAAAGAGCTCCTCAACTGAGTAATTCACTTTCTTTTCGCTGGCCTTCTTTTTGTTTTTTGGAGGCAGTGGGGGGTAAGTGACTTGCCCAGGGTCACAAAGCTAGTACGTGTCTGAGACTGGATTTGAACTCAGGTCTTCCTGACTCCAGGGCCTCCAAGTTGCCCCCCAATTTTCTGTGACTTTTAGTAAACCAGTGAACTCCTCTGAGTCTCATTTTCCTTATTTGTAAAATAGGGATAATAATATTTGTTCTACCTGTCTCACAGGACTGCAGTGAAGAAATACTCTGCAAACCATAAAGAGCAATATAAAATTTAAAAAGTATTATTGGGGCGGCTAGGTGGTGCAGTGAGTAAAGCGCTGACCCCGGAGTCAGGAGGACCCGAGTTCAGTTCTGGCCTGAGACACTTAACACCCACACAAAAATACTAGCCGTGTAACCTTGGGCAAGTTACTTAACCCCAATTGCCCCCCAAAAGGCAAAAAAAAAAAAATACGGCCTCAGACACTTAACACTTACTAACTTGTGCAACCTTGGGCAAGTCACTTAATCTCACTGCCTCACATCCCCCTTCCCCCCAAAAAGAGACTAAATACACAGATCTGAGGATCATCTGCATAGAGATGATAATTGACCACATAGGTGATCTACATCACTGCTAAGATCAACAAATGAGATAGTATAGAAGAACAAAAGAGTGCCAGGGACAGAGCCTTGGCAACGCCCACAGCCCGTGGGCATACATAACCTAGAAGAAGATCCAATGAAGGGGACTGAGAAAAAGAGATCACTAGCAAAAAGCAGGGTCATAAAAACTTAGATAAGAGAATATTCCGAAGGGAAGGTTGTAGAGAGGTCAGGAAAGATGAGGAATGAGCAAAGACTTGGCATGATTTGGCAATGAAGAGATCAGTGGTGATTTTTGAAAAAGTGGTTTCTGTTGAATGATATGATCAGAAGCCAGGCTGCAGGGGGTTTAGACACAAATGTGCTTTTTCCTGAGGCTAGACAAATTGAACTATTATATAAGCATATCTCCTCTACCCTATTACTTGTATAGCCTAAGTATAGGACTTTTCACTTGTTAAAAGGAAAATATAGAAGTATAGTCCAAGAACTATATCCATAAGCAGTCTTCATTTTTGACCTTACAACAGTAATCACATCACAGGAGATTGTGTGAACTGAGGGATGTTTTCTACCTCCTGAAAATGTTTAACTAAAAAGAGCGGGGGGGAGGAACTGCAACAGCACTATTACATGAAACTAATCCAAGCGGTTTTTTTTGATTCATCATAAAATACCTGGATTACAGAGCATGGTGGTGAATTCATTGCTTTACAAGGAACTGTAGTAAGTATATATACATGCACATACACACACATGTATGTATAGAATATATAACTTAACTCTGGCTTGCACATTAGTAACCAAAAAGTCCCTAAATAAGAATTCCCTCTCAATATCTCAGCCCTCATCTAACAGTCGTTTCTGTATCTCCGACTCTATGATACCAACCCTGACAGATGCTCCTACAGAGTACTTAACTTTGCAAAGTAGTCTAACATTTGTGATCTCATATAATACTCATAAGTGAGGTCACCATGATAGGAGTTCATGTTCTTATTCTTCCATTTCAGTTCAAAGAAAAAAATATTAAGTCTCTACCATGTGCTAGGCTCTGGGGATACAAAAACAAAAATCAAATACAGGGGCAGGGTAGGGGACAAGGGGGAAGACACATATATAGATTTTTTAAAATATACAGGATATTCAAAGTAGTTCCAAGAAGTACAGAATACACCAAATGAGAGATCAAGAAAGGCCTCATAGGGGAGGTAATAGTTGAGCTGAGCTTTGAAGGAAGGCACAGGTAAAGAAGGTGCGTATTCTAGAGTCTAGACATTCGGGACAACCTATACAAAAGGCACAGGCTTGTGACACAGAATGTGATGCATGGGGAATGCTAACAGGCCCGTTTAACTAGAATGAAGAATGTAAGAATATGGAAATCAGCTGTAAAAGTAGGGAGTGAGAGGCATATATAATCACATATATAATCATTATATATATACATGCATACACATATATACACACACACAATCATAAAGGGCTTCATCCTTTATACAATGTGAAGTCACAGCAGATTATTTTTTATGTTATACTGTATTTTTATTTATTTTGATAAAAATTTCTTAATTACATTTTAATCTGGTCAGGGTCTCACTTTGCTATTATATGGGTAGTGAGTTTTAACTAAAATAATTTCCTAGGTTCCCTACAATTTGAATTAGATGATCCTACAACTCCAAATGCAGTGTTCTTTATCTATTACCAATCCACCTTATACACCAATGATAATCAGAGGTCTGCCACAGCCAGCTTGAACAGGCCAATAAGAGTAGGGGCAACTAGGTGGTACAGTGGACAGAGTACTGGTACTGGAATAAGGAAGATTTGAGTTTAAATCTGTCCTCACATATTTACAAGCTAGGTATGTTACCCTGGCCAAGCCACTTAACCCTGATTGCCTTAAAAAAAAAAGAGTTAATTGCTAAATTTTCTCTTTTTTAATTAATTTCTTTATTTTTAGTTTCCAACATTCATTTCCACAAGATTTTGAGTTCCAAATTTTCTCCCCAGTCCCCTTCCCCCAACCTGAAGATGGCAAGCATTCTGATTACTCCTTTCCCCAGTTTGCCCTCACTTTTATCACCCCACCCCCATCCCCTTTCCCCTTGCTTTCTTATAGGGCAAGATAAATTTCTATACCCTACTGCCTATATAACTTATTTCCCACTTGCATTTAAAAACAATTTTTAACATTTGTTTTTAAAATTTTGAGTTCCAAAGTCTCTCCCTTCTTCCCTCCCCACCCACCCTCATTGAGAGGGCAAGCAATTCAATAGATTATACATGTGTAATTATGCAAAACAATTCCATAATAGTCATATTGTGAAAGACTAACTATATTTCCCTCCATCCTATCCTGCCCCCCATTTATTCTATTTTCTCCTTTAACTCTGTCCCTTTTCAAGTGTTTGCTTCTGATGACCCTCTCCCCCAAACTGCCCTCCCTTCTATTATCTCCCCCCCTCTTATCCCCTTCCCCCTACTTTCTCATAGGATAAGATACCCAATTCAGCATATATGTCATTGCCTCCTGAAACCAAATCCGATGAGAGTAAGGTTCACTCATTCCTTCTCACCTCCCCGCTCTTCCCCTCCATTGTAAAAGCTCTTTCTTGCCTCTTTTATGTGAGATAATTTACCCCATTCTATCTCTCCCTTTCTTCTTCTCTCAATATGTTCCTCTCTTACACCTTAATTTTATTTTTAGGTATCATTCTTTCATATTCAACTTACCCTGTGCCCTCACCCTCTGTGTGTATGTATGTATGTGTGTATATATATGTATAAATACATACATATATACATATACATATATATATATTCCCTCCAACTCTCCAAATACTGAGAAAGGTTTCATGAGTTACAAATATCATCTTTCCATGTAAGAATGTAATAAGTACCTTATGATTTCTCTTTCTTGTTTACCTTTTCATGCTTCTCTTGAGTCTTGTATTTGAAAGTCAAATTTTCTACTCAGCTCTGGTCTTTTTATCAAGAATGCTTGAAAGTCCTCTATTTCACTGAATATCCATTTTTTCCTCTGAAGTATTATACTCAGTTTTGTTGGGTAGGTGATTCTTGGTTTTAATCCTAGCACCTCTGACCTCCAGAATAACATATTCCAAGCCCTTTTATCCCTTAATGTAGAACCTGCTGACTGTGTTTCTACAATACTTGAACTGTTTCTTTCTGGCTGCTTACAATATTTTCTCCTTGGCCTGGGAACTCTGGAATTTGGCTATAATGTTCCTAGAAGTTTTCCTTTTGGGATCTTTTCTAAAAGGCAATTGGTGAATTCTTTCAATTTCTATTTTATTCTCTGGTTCTAGAATATTAGGGCTGTTTTCCTTGAGAATTTCTTGAAAAATAATGTCTAGGCTCTTTTTTTGATCAAAGCTTTCAGGTAGTCCAATAATTTTTACATTATCTCTCATGGATCTATTTTCCAGGTCAGTTGTTTTTCCAATGAGGTATTTCACATTGTCTTCTATTTTTTTCACTATTTTGGTTTTGTATTATAATTTTTTGATTTCTCATAAAGTCATTAGCTTCCATTTGCTCCATTCTAATTTTTAAGGAATTATTTTCTTTAGTGAGCTTTTGGACCTCCTTTTCCAGGTGGCCAAATCTTCTTTTTAAGGCATTCTTCTCCTCATTGTTTTTTTGGAACTCCTTTGGCATTTGGGTTAGTCTATTTTTTAAGGTGTTATTTTCTTCAGTATTTTTTTGGATCTCATTTAGAAAGCTGTTGATTCCTTTTTCATGATTTTCTTGAATCACGCTCATTTCTCTTCCCAGTTTTTCCTCTACTTCTCTTACCTGATTTTCAAAATCCTATTTGAATTATTCCATGACTAATTCATATTTTTCTTGGAGGCTTTTGATGTAGGAGCTTTGATTTTGTTGTCTTCTTTTCGTTGTACACTTTGATCTTCTTTGCCACCAAAGTAAGATTCTATAGTCTGAGGTTTTTTTATACTGTTTGCTTGTTTTCCCAGTCAAATACTTAACTTTCTAACTTTGCAAAGGTAGGACTCTGCTTCCAATGGGGGTGTGTGTATTGTCCAAAGCTTCAAAGGTTTTGTGCAGCTGTTTTCAGAAATACTTCTAGGGGTCTATAAATGTTCATTTCTTCCAAGGTGGTATGATCAAAGGAGAGGTATTTATGCCTTTCCTAGTCTGTGCTCTGATCTGTGAGTGACCACAAGCACTCTTTTCTGTTTGGAACTCTGAAGAGGATTCCCTCTCTACTGTACCACTAGTTCCACTGTACCAGAGTTTCTCCTCACCCCAGGACTGCCACCCAGCACTGTGACCCAGATCCAAGCAGGGCAAATCCTGTCTCAGCTCCAGCAAAGAGATCCTTGCAATCCTCCTCTGATCAGTTGCTTGCTCACCATACCGTCTGTGGGGCAGGAGCTCTGTGTACTGTAACGCCAAGGAAAGGCAACTTCCCAAGGTTCAAAATACCAGCATAGGTGCTCTCCATTTTATTCAGTGACAAACCAAGAACAGAGGTCAAAACATGACATCATTCAAAATACAGCATTTACTAAGTGTGATTAAATAATCTCCAAGTACTACCCCACCCCAGGACCTTCCAATCATTCAATCAATTACAAAGTCCCTGGTCTAAATACTTCTCCACCCCTAGGCTATACCTTCATTTAGTCTACCACAAAGCCCCTCTTCTCAAATGGAGATTAGTTTCCAAACATAAGTAAAGTATCTTCATTTGTTCAATCACAGAGCACAGAAAGGTCAAAAGTTCCCCACCCCTGGATCACAATTCAATCTACCCCAGAGTTACATCAAGTTTAAACACAGCACTTAATACCCAGATGGAGGTCTTTTCTTCATCTTGACACCAGGCAAGTTCTCAGCAATCTTAGTTCCTGGGGAGACAAGGCTTAGCAAGGCCACAAGATACATTGCCAGTCCCTTCATTAATTCATCCTCTGTCTGTAGAACAGTCCTAGAACCCCTGAAAACATTAGCAAAACCCTCTCCCAGGATTTCTGTAAACATACAACAAGAAAATCCTTCTTCAGGGCTTCTGAACCAACAGAAAGGCTCCCAGACCCCTGCAACAACAGCACTGTCCTTCACCAGTGGACAGTATTCACTCTGTCTGCAGGACAGTCTCCAGACCCCTGCAACAACAGCACTGCCCTTCACCAGTGGACAGTATTCACTCTGTCTGCAGGACAGTCTCCAGACCCCTGCAACAACAGCACTGCCCTTCACCAGTGAACAGTATTCACTCTCTGTCTGCAGGACAGTCTCAGGGCCTCTTAACCAAAAGCCAGGTTCCAGGACTTCTTCAACAACAGGACTGTCTTTCACCAGTGGACAAATCTGGCAAAACAACATGAAAACAGACAGACAAAGTACCAGCAAAACAGCCATGTCTCCTCAGTCCTTGGCAGCTCAGGGGGCAGGTCTCAAATGTCCAGGGCGATTCAAAGTGGCCCCAGCAATCCTTCTCAGTCTCTCTCTCTGCCTCCACATGGGTGCTGCTTCCAAAAAACTCCTCTGCCTCTCCCTTGTCTCTCCAAATCTACCCTCCTCCCAGTTCAGGACTCTCCTTTCACATCAACAAGTCCATCCCACAGGTGGGATTAACAAGCTCTGGGTTTTAACACAATCAATTTGAAAACCAAGCCAATACAGGGGAATCTTTAATTGCAATTACTATCACAATCTGGAAGCAGCTACCACTGCTGCTGCTGCTGCCATTACCACTGCCACAGCCACCTGGGACTGGGGCCAGATCTCACTCCTCTCTCATCCAGGTCCTACAGAGTTTTCCCACTGACCTTCAGTGCTGTCTTTGGCATTTGTGGGCCACAAAGTCTGGAATCCACCACAGCTGCCAATGATTCAGTCCCCTGAGGCCTGCTCCACCCCATCTATGCAGGCATGGCCCACACTCGACTGTGCTCTGCTCCCAGGCTGTCTTGGGCTGGAGATTTGTTTCACTTTGTCATTTTGTCAGTTCTACTGCTCTAGAATTTGTTTAGAGCAACTTTTTACAAGTATTTGGAAGGATTTAGGGGAGAGCTCAAGCAAGTCCCTGCTTTTACTCTGCCTTCTTGGCCCTGCCCCATCTCTGGAGATTTTTTGACAAGGAAGTAAAATGGTCACTGCTGGGGCAGCTAGTTGGTGCCACAGTGCATAGAGTTCTGGGTCTAAAGACAGGAAGCCTCCTCTTCCTAAGTTCAAATCCAGCCTCAGACATGTACTACTAGCTGTGTGACCTTGAGCAAGTCACTTGCCTCAGTTTCCTTATCTACAAAATGAGCTGGAGAAAGAAACTCCAAAAGCATTCCAGTATCTTTCCAAAGAAAACCAAAAATGGGGCCACAAAGAGTTGGTCAGGAGTGAAATGATTGAACAACAAAAAAAAGGTCAGCTCTAGATTTTGTGAATATCAACTTACCAGCTGTATGAAGCCTACGTTGGAGAAAGGAGAAACAGGAAGCAAGAAGAACAATTATGAGGCTGTTGTATAAAACATCTGACCATTGAAAGTTGTTTCCTCACCATGTAGTGGGCCTGATCCTGTTTTCCATCCCACAGGGTGAGGAATCATGGGAACATCTTCCTAGAGTACTTGCATTGTCCTCTGGAGCTCATGACATTGCAATTCTGCTACATTAACCAGCAGTTTCTGAATGCCCAGGTGAAAAACATTTAAAATGCTTCTGTGCAAAGCTGTAAAGCTCTCTTTTTTTCCCCTCTTCCACCTCCTTATTCCTTCTTCACTCCCTTCTGGTAATCTATTTCAAATGTATAGACAACAGGGAGTAGACTGCTGCAAGGCTCACAGAAATACAGAGCCAAAACCTTAGAAAATGGGATTGCTGTCGTCCTGTGGCATATTTATTATTTAGTAAAGCTTTAGGTTAGGTCATTGACTCTGAATAAACACATAAACTTCCTCCCCCTGTAGAAAGGCCACAGAGGGGTACCCAGGCTAAAGCAGAACAACATTTTCTGTAAAGAAAACAAGAAAAAAAAAAAGAGAGGATAAAGAGACTAATGAGATAAGCCACAGATGAAAAGTACATGGTATTTGTTGTTTTTCTTCCTTAATTTTTTTTTCCTTTAAGATATAAAAGTCATGAGAGGCAGGCCAGGAAGGCAGAGGCAGGCTGGGAGGAGGCCTGATCAACGAGGGGGGGCAAGTCATCCCACCAACCACAAGAGCCACTACCAGGCCTATCACCAAAGGGCTGGGACTGGAAAGAGCAAGGTAAGAATCAAATGCAGGGCCCTTGTCTGGGACAGCAAATACAACTGGGACTACCACTCCATAGCCCAGAAATTTAAAAAGCCCATATCAGGACCTCCAAGGACCAGAATGGCAGAGTGATCTCAGGCTATGCCAAACCCCCCCTCTGACACTGAAAACATACTAATTATAGCCTTGGGGCAAAACCCTAAACAGTAAAGGCTTGGGAACCCTAGAGGAAGGGCATGGCTAATGCCCTGCCACAAAATGGGAAGAAAGAAGACTACAAAGTCAATGGAGTCCTACTATCCTCAGAGGGAGGAACCACACTCAGAGGGAGACAATGTTGACTCCACACCCACAGCTGAAACATCAACAGGGAACAGGTCCCAAGCACAGAAAGCTCTCCTAGATGAAATCAAAAGGATCTTTGAAAACCAAATGCGAGAGAAGACAAAATGAACAATTCTTTTAAAATCAAAATTGCAAAATTAGAAAAACATTATAATCAAGAAAACAGCTCCTTAAAAAGAAAAGTTAATGATAGGGAAAAGGAGCTCCAAAAACTAACTGAGGAAAATCATTTGCTAAAAACTAGAATCAACCAAATTGAAGCAAATAGCTCTATGAGGAACAAAGAATTAGTTAAAAAAAAAAAGAATGAAAAATTAGAAAAAGAGGTAAAATAGCTCAATGGAAAAATAACTGACCTGGAAAACAGATCCAGGAGAGATAATCTGAGAATCATAGGCCTACCAGAAAATCATAATGAAAAAATGAGCCTGGACAACACTCTCCAAGAGCTCACTGAGGAAAATTGCCCTGAGATACTAGAACCTGAAGGTAAAATAGAAATCTAGAGAATCCACCAGATACCTACTGAAAGAGATCCCAAACTGAAAAGTCCTCGAAATGTTGTGGCCAAAATCAAGAACTATCAGGTAAAAGAGAAAATATTTCAAGTGGCCAGAAAGAAACAATCCAAATATTGAGGGACCACAGTGAGGATCGCACAGGATTTGGCAGCCTCTACACTGAAAGATCAGAGGCAGTGGAATACAATTTTCCAGAAGGCAAAAGAGCTCAGGTTACAACCAAGGATCATCTACCCAGCGAGAATGAGCATATTCTTCCAGGCAAAGAGATGGTCATTCAACGATATAACAGATTTTCAGACCTTCCTGATGAAAAAGCCAGAGCTCAATGGAAAATTCAACCTCCAGATGCAAGAGTGACATAGAAAGGTAAACAAGGAAAACACACACACTGTTATTTCATAAGAGCAAACTGTCTATAAACAAGTAGAGGGTATGAGTATAAATTACACAAAATGACGATTAAAAAATCTTATTAAGGGCTACAAAGGGACTGCAATGGAAGAAGAGGAATGAATGAAGTGGAAAAAAGTAAATTATGCCACACAAAGAGGCATGAAAACAATATAGCAGAGGAAAAGAAGGGAGGGAGATGAGTATTATATGGGCTTTTCCTGCATTGGTTCTGGTGAAAGGAGGGAATAACACAACCAGTTAAGCATAGGACTCTATGGAGAAGAGACCCAAAACGTACCATAATAGAGGGAAAGAGGGGAGGGAGAGGAGCTTCACATAAGATTTGTTCCTGTCACTCTTAGTGCGAAGAAGAAATAACATAGTTCATTAAGTATAAAAATATCCTACAGGCAGTAGGAGAGGAAAGGGCTATGAAAGACAGGGGGGAGGGGTGGTTAGAAGGGAGGGAAGAAGCAAGGCAGAAGGGGAGGAAAAGAGAGGGGGTTGATAAGGGAATACTCAGGGAGGTGGTAGTCAAAAGGAAAACTATTAAGGAGGGGAAGGGAGAAGGAGAGAAAAAATATAAGCATTAACAGGGGAGGGAATAGGATCGAGGGAAAGAAACAGATAATAATCATAACTGTGAATGTGAATGGAATGAACTCTCCCATAAAACAGAGGTGGATAGCAGAATGGATTAAAAATCATAATCTTACAATATTCTGTTTACAAGAAACACATCTGAAACAGAGGGATACACACAGGGTAAAGGTAAAAGGCTGGAGTAAAACATATCATGCCTCAGCTAAAGTAAAAAAACCAAGGGTAGCGATCCTTATCTCAGATCAAGCAAAAGCAAAAATTGATCTACTTAAAAGAGATAAGGAAGGAAACTATATCCTGCTAAAAGGCACCATCGAGAATGAAGCAATATCATTACTTAACATATATGCACCAAGTGGTATAGCATCCAAATTCCTAGAGGAGAAGGTAAGGGAATTAGAGGAAGAAATGGATAGCAAAACTATACTGGTGGAAGACCTTAATCTCTCCCTCTCTGAACCTGATAAATCCAACCTCAAAATAAACAAGAAAGAAGTTAAGGAGGTGAATAGAATTTTAGAGAGGGTAGGTATGATAGATCTCTGGAGAAAACTGAACGAGGATAAAAAGGAATATACTTTCTTCTCTTCAGTACATGGCACATACACAAAAATTGACCATGTATTAGGACATAAAAACCTCACAATTCAGTGCAGAAAGGCAGAAATAATAAATGCATCATTCTCAGATCATGATGCGATAAAAATCATATGCAATAAAGGGCCATGGAAAGACAGACTAAAAACTAATTGGAAACTAAACAATGTAATCCTAAAGAATGAGTGGATCAAACAAGAAATAATAGAAACAATCAGTAACTTCATTCAAGAGAATGACGACAATGAGACAACATACCAAAATTTGCGGGATGTAGCAAAGGCAGTTCTTAGGGGAAGTTTTATATCCCTGAATGCCTACATGAATAAATTAGAGAAAAGAGAGGTCAGTGAATTGGGCATGCAATTGAAAAAGCTAGAAAAAAAAAACAAATTGAAAATCCCCAATTAAATACTAAATTAGAAATACTGAAAACCAAAGGAGAGATTAATAAAATTGAAATTAAGAAAACTATTGAATTAATAAATAAAACTAAGAGCTGGTTTTATGAAAAAAAAAAACCAATAAAATTGATAGACCCTTAGTCAATATGATAAAAAAAGAAAGAAGAAAACCAAATTATGAGTATCAAAAATGAAAAGGGTGAACCTACCATCAATGAAGAGGAAATTAAAACAATAATTAGAAATTATTTTGCCCAGTTTTATGCACATAAATTTGATAATCTTAGTGAAATGGATGAATATTTACAAAAATATAAGTTGCCCAGATTAACTGAAGAGGAAGTAAATTACTTAAATAACCCCATCTCAAAAAAAGAAAGAGTGAACTCCCTAGGAAAAAATCTCCAAGGCCAGATGGATTTATTAGTGAATTCTATCAAACATTTAAAGAACAATTGATTGCAATACTCTACAAACTATTTGGGAAAATCAATGAAGAAGGAGTCCTACAAAATTCTTTTTATAACACAAATATGGTACTGATACATAAATCAGGAAGAGATAAAACAGAGTAAGAAAATTATAGACCTATCTCCCTTATGAATATAGATGCAAAATTTTAAAATAAAGTATTAGCAAAAAGACTACAGCAACTTATCACAAGAATAATACACTTTGATCAGGTAGGATTTAGTCCAGGAATGCAAGGACGGTTTAATATTAGGAAAACCATCAATATAATTGATCATATCAACAATAAAACTAGCAAAAATCACATGATTATCTCAATAGATGTAGAAAAGGCTGTTGCCAAAATACAACATCCATTCCTATTAAAAACACTAGAAAGTATAGGAATATATGGAGCCTTCCTTAAAATAATAAATAGCATCTATTTAAAGCCATCAGCAAGCATTATATGTAAAGGGGAGAAGCTAGAAGCATTTCCAATAAGATCAGGGGTGAAACAAGGATGTCCACTATCACCCCTCCTATTCAATCTGGTACTAGAAATGTTAGCAGTAACAATTAGAGAAGAAAAAGAAATCACAGGAATCAAATTAGGCAAAGAAGAGACCAAGCCATCACTCTTTGCAGATGATATGATGATGTACTTAGAGAATCCTAGAGAATCAAATAAAAAACTACTTGAGACAATAAATAAATTTGGCAAAGTTGCAGGATATAAAATAAACTCACATAAATCCTTGGCATTCCTGTATATTTCTAATGAAATTCAACAGCAACAGATAGAAAGAGAAATCCCATTTAAAGTTATTGTAGACATTATAAAATATTTGGGCATCTACCTGCCAAAACAAACCCAAGACCTATATGAAGACAACTACAAAAGACTTTTCACACAAATAAAGTCAGATCTAACTAATTGGAAAGACATCAAGTAATCGTGGCTGGGTCGAGCTAATATAATAAAAATGACAATTTTACCTAAATTAAATTATACATTTAGTGCCATACCAATCAGTTTATCAAAAAACTACCTTATAGAGCTGGAAAAAATAGTAACAAAATTCATTTGGAAGAACAAAAGGTCCAGAATATCAAGGGAATTAATGAAAAGAAATGCTAGGGATTGTGGACTAGCTATACCACATTTTAATCTGTACTATAAAGCAGCATTCCTCAAAACTACTTGGTACTGGCTGAGGAATAGAGTAGTAGATCAATGTAATAGATTGGGTACATGAGACTCAGCAGTCAATGACTATAGTAATCTACTGTTGGATAAACCCACAGACCCCAGTTTTGGGGATAAGAACTCACTATTTGACAAAAACTGCTGGGAAAACTGGAATATAGTATAGCAGAAACAGGGCATAGACCATTATCTAACACCATATACCAAAATCAAGTCTAAATGGTTGCATGATCTAGGTATAAAGGCTGATACTGTAAGCAATCTGGGAAAGCAAGGAATAGTTTAACTGTCAGATTTGTGGCGAGGGGAAGACTTTATGACCAAACAAGAATTAAAAGGCATTATAAAATGCAAAATGGATCATTTTGATTACATTAAATTGAAAAGCTTCTGTACAAACACAGCCAATGTAACCAGGATTAGGAGGGAAGTGGAAAATTGGGAAAGAATTTTTACAATCTATGTCACTGATAAAGGACTCATTGCTAAAATATACAAAGAATTGAGTCAAATCTAAAAGAATACAAGTCATTCCCCAATTGATAAATGGGCAAAGGATATGAACAGACAGTTTTCAGAGGAAGAAACTAAAGATATTTATAAGCATATGAAAAAATGCTCTAAATCACTATTGATTAGAGAAATGCGAATCAAAACAACTCTGAGGTACCACATCTCACCGGTCAGATTGGCTAAGATGACCAAACAGGAAAATGACAAATGCTGGAGCGGATGCAGACAAATTGGAACACTAATGCATTGCTGGTGGAGTTGTGAACTGATCCAACCATTCAGGAGAGCAATCTGGAATTATGCCCAAAGGCCTATAAATAATTTCATACCATTTGACCCAGCAATACCACTTCTAGGGTTATATTCCAAAGAGATCATAGAAGTGACAAAAAGACCCATTTGTACAAAAATATTTATAGCAGCTCTTTGTGTGGTAGCAAAGAATTGGAAATTAAGGGAGTGCCCATCAATTGGGGAATGGCTGAACAAGTTGTGGTATATGCATGTTATGGAATACTATTGTGCTAATAAGAAACAAGATGGCCTTCATATTTACCTGGAGAGGCTTATACGAACTGATGCTGACTGAGAAGAGTAGAGTCAGGATGAATTTGTACACAATTACAGACACAACATATGTGTGACGACCAACTTTGATAAACTGGACTCTTCTCAGCAACCCAGAGTCATAAGTCAACCCCAAAAGACTCTTGATGGAGAGAGATGTCTACATCCAGAGAAAGAATTAGAAAGAACTGAGTATGAATCCAGATTGAAGTAAACTACCTGATCTTTTTCTTGTTTGGTTTTGTTTCCTCCTTACCATTTTTCATTCAATCTGATACAATCCCTCTTTATAACCTGACTAATGCCTAATGTGAAAGCATTTGCAGATAATATACTTGATTGTAAGCTGCCATGAGGGGGAGTATGGGAGGGAGAGAAAATCTGAAAATCAAGGAATTGTGGTAATCAATCTTGTAAACTAAAAAGTAAACAAATTAATAAAGACCAAAAAAAAAAAAGAAAAAATAATAAATAATAAATAAAAGTCACACACAATTCATTATGGCTGAAGGTCTCTAGAATCAGGAAGACAACTACTGTTTGATACTGAGACACAGAAACATGTCACTAAATTAAATGCCCAGAGCAGAACTGAATGGATGGGCCCATCCCCAAATGAAGTTTATAATGGAAAAGAAAATGCACTAGCATTAAGCAACAACTGACTGTCATTAAGCTACCCAGCAGCACCAACAATTTATTTGTAAGCCATCTGTGTTTGTCCAAATTCTCAAAAGCAAATGTCTCTGTGCTTTCATTCCGTGCCTCCCTCTGCCCCTCATTATATCCTTCAGCACCAGATCTAATCAGAAACATCTCTCTTCTGCTCATAGCTGAGGCAGGAGACGGCAAAGCAGAAGGGCCTATCTTTGTCAATCACTCCAGGATATTCAGTGACTAAATGTAGGAAAGCCTGACTGACCTTCACCAAACATATACAAACACACACAATAAAATTTTTTTATTTTATTATTTATTTTTATAAAAAAGCCTTTTTTCATTTGAAAAAAAGGAAAAAAACAACAACAATACTAACATTCTCTGCTAGATTTCACCTCTTCTAGCTGTGATGGTTCTGAACCTCTCCTTACTCCATGCTAAGCAGGTCCTTTAATTGGGACTTGTTAGCAGGTCAAAACACCAGGGTGAAGGAAAAAGGGAAAGGCCAGGTGGCCTAATTGTACTCCACTGCTCACTGTACCTAATTTTTTTTTTCCAAAAGGCAGAAAGTTACACAGCAGTGGAGTAGGGAGTGGGCCTCTTGAAAATCACCTTCTTCCTCGCAAAAGCTGCTCTCCTGCTGTGGGAAGGGGTGCAGGAGGCAACTTTACTAGATTCCTCTTTTATCACTCTAAATCCTCCTTTCGCTCCTCCCACTCTTCCTGTTTCACACAGACACAGGAGGTGATGTTAAATAATTGATGCTCTTTTTATTCCTGAGAAATTGAAATAATAATGACACTTGTAGCACAACCCAAAATCATTCCACATAATAGAAAAACACTTAAATGCTGTCCCTTTTGCTAACTAGAACACAACTGACCATTCCACAATGGATGCCCTTCTCTCCTGGAAAATTCTGCAAGGTCTGTATCACAAGGTGAGACTGGCCTCAAAACTGATAAGATGAGGTGAAATAAGTAGGGAAGCCCTCTAGCCTCCAAAAATGAGGGCTACTACATCTCTGTCTCAGCTCTCAGACCACAGACAAATCATTCATTTCCAATTCCACTTGCCACAGATTCTCCAAGTCCCCACCGGCCAGAGTGCCACATTCCTGTCCCCTGATGAACATCAAAATCAGGTAACGTGCTCCTTATTGTTAGATTGCTGCAATCCAACCTGTTCTCTACCAGCTGTCAGTTAACAGTCAGATGTTTACTAATTGCATACTATGTATCAGGCACTGTGCTAAGCGCTGAGGATACAATAATAATAGTAATAAAAGACAGCTCCTGCCCTCAAGGAGTTTACAGTCTAACAGAGGAAGACAACACACAAAAATCCTGAAAAGTTGGTGAGGAGGAGAGTGCAAGGTACCCAAAATGGGGGCATGGTGGTGAAGGCTCAAAGTAGTACAGCCAGATGGAAATGAGGAGATACCTGTCCTGAGCCCTGTGTGGGACACGAAGACCCTTTATCAATAATTTATGGAGACTCAAAGAGTTGTAGTAAAAGAAGGGAGATATTTATTTCTTTCTCAAGAAAGGGCACTCCCAATGCACCTAAAATGGTGCTGACTGAGAAGAGCAAGCTGCAGAAGCTCACAGACTTCTTTTATCATAATCCTAACCCCACCTCCAACCCCTGTCCCACCTTACCATAATTATTACTAATGAGGCTCTAATTGTTAGATAATATACATAATACATGTATAATACATGAGGCTCATTAAGCAAGTGCAGTAACAACCCCAGAATACTGAACTCCCACCAGTACAACCTAAATGTGTCCTTATCTGGGTCTGAGTGTCCCAAGGCCGCTGTCTGCTTTCTAACTGGTCAAATTCACCTGCTGCTGCCTGCTCCTTTTATTCTACCTTATTTCATTTTTAGTATTATCTAGGAGTTCTCTGAGAGCACAACTTCCTCCCAAGGTTACTGCCTCAACTATTCCCAAGGCTACTGTCTGGTACTTTTTATCAGTAGTCTTGTTTCAGCGATCCTTGCAGTTCTATAGAAACTTAACCCTTTGCTTCCTTTATACACAATGACCGCATATGTATGGGAAAACAATACTGAACTTAGTTACAAAGTATAAAGAAGAAATAAGAATCTAATAGGATGTTCAGAATGAGGAAACTTCACTACAGGTTATCTCCCACAGGTCCCTTCCTTAAATAGAGATTTTGGAGTTCATGGCTCTATGCTCAAGAGTGGCAGAGGGTAGAAGGTATGAAAACCAAGAAAGATTACATCTTTCAGGATTATGAGGTTTTCCTAGTGGTGATGATGATGATGATGATATGAAACTCCATTCAATCACTAATTCACACATTCATTCATACATCCTCATTTGGCCTTATTCCTTTACTTCTGTACAATGATAATGCAATGATAATAAGGTGAACTTGAGTGTCCAGAAAGGCACTCCTGGGAACATTGGTCCCTCTGTTAACTTTATTTTAGGATTGCCATTTTCAGTTATTTGATTTCTTTCTTGAGTAGAAGAAGCCTGAGCTCATTTGCATAGCTTGTATAATGGAATTTTTTTTCCTTCTTTGACATGCTATGTTGGTACTGACTTAAGCCATCCAAGGGTAACGGCTAGATCCCAAGCAATTGAGTGGGTTTCAGATGATTAGTGGTATTTTTAGACTGCCCTGGAGATATGTATTTTTTAAATGATCAACCAGAGTTCTTTCTCAGTTTCACTTATCTATTCAATCAATAAGTAATTACTCAGTGCCTAGCTCTGTGCCAGGTGTGCTGGGTAGTATTAGACATGATTTCTGCTTTCAATAAAAGAGCTGACAAAAATGGGTTTTATAAAAAAAAAATGAGGAAATAAAATTAACACAATGGCAAAAATACAGCCTCTGCTGTCAAGGAGCTCACAAGTTTGGTCTGAGTGGTTTGACCACAAAAGAGACAGGGAAACAGGATTCCTCTAAATAAGCAAAATGAGTTCTTGGAGACTGCAGATTCCTACCTTTGTGTGAATTCTTGCTGTCATCCCTAAGGGTTCCACTGGTCTAACTGAACATCTAGGGGCATCTATATTCTACTGGAAAGTAGCACCCAGGAATTGTCAGTGATCATGTCTAATGAGGACTGAAGAAGCAATAATCACAGGGACCCCAAGGTGCTGTGAGTTGATACCCCAGAATTCACCAAGGGAAGCTTACCTATGATTTAAGAGTCACTCCTTAAAAAGACAGTGGTCTGGGACTTGTGTGAAAACACCCATACTGGATGGTTTCATCTCACCTTCTCTCCAGAGCAACAGCTATGAATGAATGAGCATTTATTAAGCACTTACCACCAAGTTAAGCAGTAGGTATACAAACAGAAAAGGAAGGCAGGCTCAGATCTCAAGGGGCTCACATTCTAATAGGAGAGATAATGTGCATAATAGAGCTGAACTTCGGGGCAGACAGAAAATCAAGGTGTGCCTTCAGGGTGGATAGCAAGACCTGAGGATCTTTAGGGCACAGTAACAGTTCCGACAGTAAGGCCCAAGGGTCTGGAGGGAGTGACAGCAGGACAGATGATAGGTTCTAGGGCCCCAGAAGGCACAGTAGAAAGTGAATAGGAATGCCCAGCACACTGGAGGATGCAAGGAGGGGCTAAAAGATAAGGTCTGGTGGGGCAGGGAAGTCCTAAGGACATGACCCTTCCTGGAGCTCCTCACCAGGGCCTCAGTCTAGCTGACTAAATCCCAAACACCACAGATATTGTGCTTTTCAAGTACAATGCACAAAGGGGCAGGCAGGTGTGTGCTGTCATTTTTGATGACTTTCTTATCTCAGCCTTCTATAAGAAACATAAGAAATCCTTTTTTAATGAAGAACAGTCTGCCAGCCTTGTAGGTACCATATATATACTGTGCTTTAACTCAGTATTTCTAAATAATGCTCCATGGTTCACTGATGAATATGTATAGCAGGACAACAATTTCAGCGTTCACTACAATGTCAGGGCTTTTTAGACTTTTTCCACTTGTACCCCCTTTTCCCGCTTTGGCAGCATTAGCTGGCGTTGCTTGGTGTGAGGGCATGTACAGTGCAAAGTGCTCAGAACCAAGGCTGCAGTGAAGTTGTGTGATTGTAATGGGCAAACCCTTCCATAAAGAACCCAGATTCACTACGTGTTTGATTTTTAATTAACTTTTGGCCATTGAACATAGAGAAACCTTTTACTGTTGCCATATGGGGTCACAACCCACAGTCTGAGAAGCACTGCTCTACATTCTAGATTAATGTTGCTCAAACTCAATTCTAAGCCAAGTATTTTGGAGTGAGGGAACACATCAACAAGGCTACAATGCAGCCCCCTAGCAAATTCTTTAAAGGGATTATTAAGTCTAGGCCCATGATAGTGGATGTTTTTGCCTTCCCTGAGCCTCTAAGAACATTCCCAGAAAAACAACTCATAATTCTAAATCTGAGAGATATTTTCAATGAGTTAAACTCAAGAGAGAGAAAAGAATAACATTTCCTTTAAAAAAAAAAAGAAAGCATATGAGGATATACTCATATCAAAATTACTTTTTTAGACTGCTCTGGGGAGATGGTCTGGGAAGGAAGTAGTTTGGCACTGGGGATCATTACACCTCATGTAATCACATCACATGTCTATTTTAAATGAATGGGATAAAATCCTGGGAAAATGTCAGGCAGATGAAAAGTAACCCAGGGCACAGTTCCTCCATACTACTCAAATAAATTATTAAAATGCCCCTCAAATGGGCCCAAAACAACAATAACAAGATTGGGAAAACTGAAAGAATCTGCTACAAGTTAAATAATTGTTCAAAGAAAATATAACTGAAAACCAGCTGACCAGTCACTTCCCTGCCCCACCAACCGCACTTGGCAATGCTGGCTCCAGGAAGCCTGTTGCCCTGATGACAGCTGTAGCTCTAGGGGCAGACTTTTCAAGTTAATCCCACTCTGACTCTGCCCACCCTTCCACTGTGTCTTCTGGAGTTTCTGTTCTATACTGAATAAACTCCCCTTCATCTTGACCTCTATTGTTCACATTCCTTCCATTAGCTTTGGCTGAATCCTGGCTCCCCCCGACCACATTGGCCAGTATCTCCAGTACTATCTTTCTCTTGTACCCCTTAACACATGGTCCCTGGAGGGGGAGCTGCAATGCTCCCTGTTCTCTACTGTGACTTCCAGAATCTCCCCTTCAGCCAGGAAGCTGGCCTACTTTGAATTACACTTAATCAGAAAGTTCCTACTAAATCCAAATTATGGTGGTTGCAGTATGCTGACCACCAGGTCATTCTCCCTCCTTTCTAAAATAGGAAACACCCTTCATCCCTTCTCTTCTGGTTGCTGCATTCCTAGTCTAGGCCATCATTTTTTAAAGGTGCCCAGGACATGCCCATGTCCCCACTGGCTCCCCTCCTCACTCTCAGAACTTCAACTCCTTGTCTGCTAGCATCCTTTTCACCCTTGCAATACCTCCACACTGGCCCTCACTCACTTCTCACTGTTTAGTCTCTGGCCCAGCTTACCTTTTCATAAGGTGGCCAGGCCATAATCCCATCATTCTTCATTCTTTAGGCTTCTCTACATCTTCAATGCCAGCCTTGCCCTTGTAAGGGCATCATCCCACATCCCCTTCTCCAGCCTCTCTTTATGTATTGTCTTCCCTCAATTCAAATGTAAGCTCCTTGAAAGTAGGAACTGTTTTTTCTGCTTGTACTGGTATCCTCAATATCAGCACAGTGCTAGTAGGCTTTAACAAATGCATTATTTCCCTAGGAAGAAGTTCAGCACCTGGTTTATCATATTCTTCTCCTCCCTTCCTTCCTCTCCTCCCTCCCTCTCCTTATACTAAGAGACTTCAATATTACACATAAATGCTCACCCAAACTCCCTAACCTCCCATGTCCTCAATCTCCTTAATTACCAGGGCCTTCTCCTTCACTCCTGTTTAGCCCCACAGTGATAGACACATACTAAATTTCACCATGACCCACAAGTGTTCTACTTCCCTAATTAGAAACTGAAATTTTCCTATGTGACCATGACTTCTATCATTCCATCTCTCCCTATCCCTCATCCCCCCATTAATTAACTCTTTACCCTGAGACCTCCAATTCCTCCACCCCCAGGATCTTCTCATGGCAACACACCTGCTGTCTTCATTGTGCTCTCTATCCAATTTCAATCCATTAGACATTTGAAATGTAAACTGATCTCTGCTCATTAATCCCTTGCTCTCTCATCCTCTTGCCACTCATTTCTTCTAAGACACCAGCCCAAGATCACTCCCTCTCCACCTCCTCCACTCCTATCCATGAGATGCTGAACACACCTGGAGGAAGTCTCAGAATTCTGCTGACCGGGCACATCACAGACTCATGTTATCTTACCTTAACTGGGCCCTCACTGCAACAAGATGGTCCTTTTATTCCTCCCTAAGTGATTCCAAATCTCACTTCCCACAGAAGTTATTTCAAACTTTCTCTTTTCCCCTCAATCCTCCCACATCTCTCCCTAGCCCCTCTCACTTTGCTGGAAAAAAAACTGAGGCTATTCACCATGAGCTCTCCTCTTCATCTCAAAACCCACTGACATCACTGTGAGAAATTATTTATTTGTGCCCCTATTCTTCTTTATTCAATTTGATATTACATAAATCATATAGGGCAATTAGATAAGACAGGATCTTACAGTAAGACTTTACAACAGGTCTCAAACTTTAATGCGATGTTCACTATTTGTTAACCAGTTATGAAGCTCTCTTGTGGTTCATAACCACAAGAAGGCTGACAAAAATATCTCCATTCTCTTTTATTCAGATCCCATGCCCAAACCCAGAATGGGTGGGATACCTTGATGTCCCTCACCTTATTTTTGTACCTCCCTGTCTTATCCAATATGAGCAGGTCACCATCTTATGACCTGCAGAGATCAGCAGAAATGTCCTGTGCTTTGCCCATCCCATGACCCTTCTACTGATACATCATTTTTGGCCCCCAAGAGCAAGGTCTACCAATGAGATTCTGTATTTTACCATACCTCTTTTGCATATTTGGGTATTAAACATTAAAAAAACAAGTTCCTGGAGGAAAGGGACATCTCAAATTGTGAGAAAGACCTGTGGTCCACTTCATTAAAGGTTAGAAAGTGCTACTGGCTCTGTTCTCACTGTTTTTTCTTGTAGACTGGACAAGTATAAAACCCCACATCATCTCCCACTTACTTATGTCCCCAAGCTTCTAACAAAAATATGATCATTCTCTTTGCCAAAGCCAATACCCCTAAACCTCTGTTTGCTCCTATACCCATCTACTTTCTCCAGTATTCTCAATATCCTCTTCCCAAATCTTCAACCTCTAGCAATTAAATCTTTTTTTCCTTTTTAAAAAAAAATTATTTTAGTTTTTAACATTCATTTCCACAAGATTTTGAGTTACAGATTTTCTCCATCTCTCCCCTACCCCCTCAAGATAGCATGCGTACTGAATACCCCTTCCCCCAATCTGTTCTCTCTTATATACTCCCCCATCCCTCCCCTAACTTTCTAGTAGAGCAAGATGGATTTCTATACCCCAGTGCTAATATATCTTATTTTCCAGTTGCATGTAAAAAACAATTTTTTAACATTTGTTTTTAAAACTTTGATTTCCAGATTCTTTCCCTTCTTCCCTCCTCATTCACCCCCACTGGAAAGACAAGCAATTCAATAGAGGTTGTACATGTGTAGTTACACAAAACGTTTCCAAAGTAGTTATATTGTGAAAGATTAACTATATTTCTCCCCATCCTATCCCTCCCCCCACTTACTCTATTTTCTACTTTGACCATGTCCCCCTTTTCAAAAGTGTTTGCTTCTAACTACCATCTCCCCTAATATGCCCTCCCTTCTATCATCACCCTCTTATCCCCTTCCCCCCTACTTTCCTGTAGGGTAAAATACCCAATTGAGTGGGTATGCTATTCCCTCCTTAAGCCAAATTCAATGAGAGTAAGGTTAACCCATTCCCTTTTACCTTCCTGCTCTTCCCCTCCAGTGTAACAGTTTTCTCTTGCCTCTTTTATATGAGATAATTTACCCTATTCTATCTCTCCCTTTCTCCTCCCAATATATTCCTCTCTCACCTCTTTATTTTATTTTTTAGATATCATCCCTTGATATTCAACTTATCTGGTGCCCTCCGTCTATATATACATGCACACATATATACACACTCACAAATATATTTATACACACATATACTGTTTTTCCATGTAGGGAGGTAAATAGCTCAACTTTTAAAAGTTCCTTATGATTTCTTTTTCCTGTTTACCTTCTTATGCTTCTCTTGCTTCTTATATTTGAAAGTCAAATTTTCTGCTCAGCGCTGATTTTTTCATCACGAATACTTAAAAATCCTCTACTTCATTGAATGACCATATTTTCCCCTGAAGCATTATATCCAGTTTTGCTGGGTAGGTGATTCTTGGTTTTAATCCTAGCTTCTTTGACCTCTGGAATATCATATTCTAAGACCTTTGATCCCTTAATGTAGAGAAGCTGCTAGCTCTTGTGTTATGCTGATTGTGTTTCCATGATACTGAAATTATTTCTACCTGGTTGCTTGTAATATTTTCTCCTTGACCTGGGAACTCTGGAATTTGACTATAATATTCCTAGGAGTTGTCTTTTTGTGATATTTTTCAAAAGGTGACCAGTTAATCCTTTCAATTTCTATTTTGCCCTCTGGTTCTAGAATATCAGGGCAACTTTCCTTGAGAATTTCTTAAAGGATGTTTTCTGGCCAAACTGAAGACTGTGGAATGATTGGACATGAGCCAGGCAGGTTCTGTCATTGCAGTTCCAATTTATTGATTAGAGAGCAGGGTTTATATAATGAATATAAAGCAATTGTCTCTTAGGCTACCATGAGAGAATGTTTCATATTTATTTATTATTTAAATTATTATTATTATTAAAATTCATTTACATACATCCATATGTTTTAATGTACCTTGTTCACTTGCATGCATCTATGTCTGGGTAACTGCTCAGTCATCATGTCCTAAATGCCTGCAAGTCAGGAAGAGATGGTGAGCCAATCTTAAGACATAATATAGCCTTCATGGGAAGTTGGCTTGGGAGAAATCCTGGACCAGACTCTTCCCATGTATGGACCGGGTCAGAATTGGCCCTCGACAGGTTTCTAGGCTCTTTTTGTTGATCATGGCTTTCAGGTAGTCCAATAATTTTTAAATTATATCTCCTGGATCTATTTTCCAGGTCAGTGGTTTTTCCAATGAGATATTTCACATTGCTTTCTATCTTTTCATTTGTTTGGACCTATTTTATATTATCTTGATTTCTCATAAAGTCATTAACTTCCGTTTGCTATCTAATTTTGAAGGAATTATTCTCTTCAGTGAGCCTTTTTGGCTTTTTGGATCTCTTTTGCGATTTGAGTCAGTCTATTTTTTTAAGTGTTATTTTCCTCAATCAGGTTGTTGACTTGCTTTGCATGATTTTCTTGCATTATTCTCCTTTCTCTTCCCAAGTTTCCCTTCACTCCTCTTATTTGATTTTCAAAATCCTTCCTGAGCTCCTCCATGGCCTGTGACCAGTTCATATTTTTCTTGGAAGCTTTTGATTCAGGAGTTTTGACTTTGTTGTCTTCTTCTGGTTCTATGTTTTGATCTTTTTTGTCCCCTGAAAAAGATTCTATGGTCTGACTGCACTTCCTCTGTTTGCTCATCTTGCCAGCCAGCTGCTTGACTTTTGAGCTCTTTGCCACAGTAGAATTCTGCTTCCAGAGTGAAAAGAGCTGTGTCCCAAATTTCTGGGGTTTGCATAGCTGCTGCCAGAGATATTGTCAGAGCTATGAAGAAGGTGTCCTCTCCACAGCCACCACAAGCTCTGGCACACTAGCATTCCTCGCACCAGGAACACCACCCAAAACTGTGACCCAGATCCAAGCAGGTCAAAGCAAGAGCAATTACCCTCTGAATGGTCGCTTGGTCCCCCTATGATCTGTAGGCAAGGAGCTCCGGGGGCAGCCATGGCAGCAGCTGCAGCCACCATGCTACCATCACCTCTGTTGCCCCAAGGACAGGAGCCAGACTACGTTCTTCTCTCACGCAGTTCCAACAGAGTTCCCTGACCTTTTACTTTCTCTTTGGCATTTATGAGTTGAGAAGTCTAGAAACTGCCATAGCTGCTGGTGATTCACTCTCCTGAAGTCCGCTCCACCTGGTCTGGTCATAGGTCTGGACCAGTGCAGCTCACACAGGACTGTGCTCGGTTCCCAGCCTGGTGCAACAGACCCTTCCTTTCGGCCTGCCAGGTTGTCTTCAGTGGAAGATCTCTCTGTCACTTTGTGGGTTCTGTAGCTCTAAAATTTGTTTAGTGTCATATTTTTACTGGTATTGGAGGTGATTGGAGCAAGAGCTCAAGCAAGTTCCTGCTTTTACTCCACCATCTTGGCTCACCCCCCCCCCCCCCCCCCCCCCCCCGCCGCCATTAAATCTTATTCACTTGCACAACATAAAATATTTATTCATATGAATGGCTTCTTTGGATTAGATGGACCTCGAATATCCTGTCTAGGTCTAAATCTGAGGTCCCATGATCCTGGAAAAGTGCTTTGCCCTGTATTTTCTCATCACATCTTCCCACCATCCTGGTGAGATAGGATGATCAGAGCTCAAAAATGAAACTTAGAGAGATAAAGTGATTGGTTCAAAGTCATTTGACTAGGAAGTAGTGGAGCTGAGACTCTAATCTAGGATTCTGTGCTCTTTTGAGTATGTTCCTCAGACATCCTTTTTAGCTTATGTTTTCAGCATCCTCTTATGCAAAAGTCCTTTTCCAGGGCTTTTAGCAAGAAGCCACATTTCTTGGCTTGAGTTTCATCCCTTTTGATTTCCCTGTTTTCTGATAAGGAAACAAGGAGGATAAGAAAGTCTACATTCATGAAAAAGGAGCAGAAGAATTTCCTTGAAAAAGACATTCCTTTCAAAATGGAATCATAATATTGTGCCAATTATTCTTCTAGGCTATGATAACCCAGACACCTTGTCTTGGGCACTAGTTAAAAAATATGCAAGTTATTTCAAATGATTAGTTTTCAAGCACACAAGTATCACCCTTCTAATGTTGAAATACACCAGCTGGCAATTGCATTACTCAGTAGAAATGGCAAGATCTGACAATGAGATAACAATGAATCATTCTTCAAATACATAATTAAGAAAAAAAACAACATCAATAATTACAAAAATAAAACCAACAAATCACTTACTACAGGACAGGATTTGGTACGAGGCCTATGATTTCATTGATACAGTGATCACCCTGATAAGGAGACTCAAACAATAAAAATCAGTACCTCTTCTGAAAATGAAATTACATGAGAGGACGGGGGAGATCTACTGTGAGCATCTGTGTTACCCAGAGTACAGCATAGAGACTAAGTATAAAGGTTTGTGTCTAGAGAAGCCTAGAATTTGAAATCCATCAGATTTTAAACTCTCTATTTTCTAATTCTGTATCTTAGAACTTCCTCTTTTTTTTTGCAAATTTTTATCCACTTTTTAAAAGACAGTTTTGTTGGCATATAATTGGGCAAAATAATTTCTTATAATTTCCTTTATTCTTCATTTGTTGTGAATTTTTTTATATTGGTTATTTGGTTTGGGTTTTTTGTTGTTATTGTTTTTGATAACACATGCATATAATCCCTGCTACCAAGGAGGCTAGGGTTGATGAATCTCCTGAGCTCAGGAGTTCTAAGCTGCAGCATGGATAAAGGCAATCACATTAAGTCTGGTACCAATATGGTAGGTTCCTGGGAATTCCACTAGGCTGCCTAAGGAGATAAACCAGACCAGAGAGGAAACAGCAGGTTAAAGATTCCATGCTGATCAGTTTAGGGAAAGGACCCATGAGTGGCCATAGCACTTCCAGCCTAGACAAGATAGACCAACTATCAAAATAAAATAAAATATTAAAAATGTGGAAAAATGTATTAGACTAAAATATTCTTTAAAACCCAAGTGAATAAAAGTCCAAATAATAAGGCCAACAGAACATAATTATGATTATCCCCACTGGGATAAGTTTATTATTCAGAATATTCTGAACCTGATGCATAAGGTATAGAATTTCATAATTCTTAAAAGCCTGATTATAATAATTTGAATTTAATGGAAATCCCACAGTATTAGCTAATTTTTCTACTTGTGATTTCACACTAACACTTTAGGGAAATCGTTAGTCTTACAAGAGTGAGCAGTTCTTGCATTTTGGCATAAATGTCCTGAAAAGGAGGTGAACTAATCTTCCCTTAGTGTTCAATCTTGCGTATTATTCAAAGCTATTTGTCACTGTCTTCTAAAATCATGGGGCTCTTTGTGGCAATGAGTATTCTAAAACTCTTCCAAACATTTATCAGTTTGACTTAAAGCTATTTCTGTAGATTTTATTTAATATTTGAAAGCATTTATTTTAATCTATTTGTTCAATAAACAAGATTAAAATTTAAAAAAAAAAAAAGAAAAACAATGAAAAAATACACCAAAACTCTGAGAATGCAGACAAAACATTGAGGAACAATTTATACCTCTAAACATCTTATTCAACAAAAGAGAAAAAGAATAAAATGAATTAGGCATGCAAAATTTTTAAAGGAAAAGTGTCACCAAAAAAAAGAAAACTAAAAACCAAGTATGGATTCTGAAAATCAAAGAGATTAACAAAATTAAAAGAAAAAAAGACCAAATTGATAAATAAAGCTGAGCTGTTTTTTTGAAAAAACAAATTAAACCATCAACTAGTTTGATGTTTTAAAAGGCAGAGGAAAACCAAAAACAAATATTAAAAAAAATTCACAAGAAATGAAGAATTAAAGGAAATTACAAGAAATTATTTTGCCCAACTATATGCCAACAAAACTAGGAGCAATTAATTGCAAAATGACAAAAGATTTTTTTAAATAGAAAAGGTATCCTATTAAGTTTCTTCTATGATAGAAATCTAGTCCTGCTACCTAAACCAGACAGAACAAAATCATAGAAATAAAGGTATAGACCAATACCCCTAATAAATAATGATGCAAAAATATTAAATGAAATATTAGCAACAAGCCTAGAGAAACAAATCAGAATGCTTACATACTATTACCAAATGGGATTTATGCCAGAAATGTAAGATTCATTCAATATTAGGAAAATTATCAACATAACAGATTATGTTAACAAAAACAATAAAAATCATGTAATTTTATCAATAGATTAAACATTTTTTTAACAGAAATACAACACATAGGGGCAGCTAGCTGGCGCAGTGAATAGAGCACCAGCCCTGGGGTCAGGAGGACCTGAGTTCAAATCCAGCCTCAGACACTTCACACACGCAAAAAAAAAAAAAAAAAAACTAGTTGTGTGACCTTGGGCAAGTCACTTAACCCCAAATGCCCTCCAAAAAGCAAAACAAACAAAAATAACAAAAAAAAAAGAAATACAACACATTTCTACTAAAAAAAAAACACTAAAAATTAAAAATGGATGAACTTTTCTTTAACATGGTAAATAGTATTCATCTGAAACCAAGAATCATCCCAGAAAAGATGCTAAAGACCTTTCCAGTAAGATGAGAGGTGAAACACAGATTTCCATTATTACTACTATTATTTGATATTGTTATAGTAATGCTAGTTATAGTAGTAAGAAAAGAAAAAATAAGTTGAGGGAATAAATATAGAAAAGGAAAAAAACAAAATCATTGCTTTTTGCAGAAATGATGGTTTACTCAAAGAACTCTAGAGAGTCAAATAAAAATTAACTGAAACAACGGACCATATTAATTATAAAAACAGCAAAATCCAATAGGACTAATTTAATTAATTCATAGGGAGTTTAATTGATCTTTGTGATATGTCTCAACTCAAGTCCCTTCACCATCCTCCAAGTCTTCCTCTGGATACTCAGAGGGCCTAGGACCCTCTGGGGATCCCCAGTATCCTTTAAGGGGGTTCACAAAGTCAAAGTGATTTTCCTAATAATGCTAAGGCATTTTAATTTCAATATGAAAAGTCACTTAATATCTCTGTGCCCCAGTCTAATCCATTAGGACCAATTTACCAAGTCATAGGTAGTTTGCTAATCTATGCTGGTCGAAGAAGATCCAGCTTGGTGAAGAAATTAGGACTTCCCATTTATCATCAAATTTCATCTTCTTAGATTCAACCCATCACCATGAGAATATAGTAACTACAGTTCACTCAGATTCTAGACAAGCTTTTAATAAAGTATTTTATCTTAAATAAAAAGTATCTTAAAGATAGAGATGTAGACTAGATGATAATACAGTTAGATGAATTCAGAACTTAGCCAGACTCAAAGTGTAACTGTTAATGATGCAATGCCAATATAGCAGGAGGTCTCCAGGGGAGTATCCAGGGATCTCTTTCTGGCCCTGTGCTACTTTAAAAATGTTATCAAGGACTTGGACAAAGGTCTAGATGGCATGTTCATAATGTTTCCAGTTGACTCCAATCTTGTCATGACTGATGTCAGGATTCAAAAAGATCCTGAAAGACTATGAATCTAATTAGAAATGGAATCTAATAAAATGAATTTTTTTTAATTCCAATTTATTTTGTTTGTAGGTGACTGCCATCCTGGGCTACACTTACAAAGTCAGAGCTTTCAGGAATAAAGTTGCAATGCTCTACTCTGCCCTGGAGTACCGAGTTCTGTTCTGGGGACCACAGTTGAATAAGCACATTAACAAGCTAGTGCAGCCCTGTGCTCAAACTTTCTGTTCTCAGGACCCTCTATCCTCTTAGCCCCAAAACAAAGCCTCAATGAGCTTTTGTTTATGTGGGCTTTATCAATGAATATTTAGCATATTAGAAATTAAAATGCCTTAGCAGTATTAGGAAAATAATTTTGACTTTGTAAACCCCCTTAAAGGGTACTAGGGATCCCCATAAGGTCCCAGACCCATTCAGAACCAATGTGTTAGGGTATCCAGAGGAGGACCTGGAAGATGGACTTCAGTCGAGACATTTCACAAGGATCAGCTGAAGGAATGGAAATGTTTAGCCTGGGGAAGACTAAACTGGGGGCCCTGAGAGCTATCTTCAAGTATTAGGATGGCTTTCATTTGTTAGAAGAATTATGTTTACTCTGTTTGATCAAAGGGGGCAAGGCTAAGAGCAAAGGATAAAAGCTGCAGAGAGGCAAATTTTGGCTTAATGTCAAGAAAAACTTTTTAACAATTAGAGCTGTTCAAAAGTAAGATGAATTACTGAAAAAGAGGTGGGTTCCCCTTTGACGGAGGTCTTCAAGCAGAGGCTGGAGGCCCCTGGTCAGGTATGTTATTCTATAGTTTGCTTCTGGGAATGGATTAGACTTGACTGCTGCTGAGATCACTGTCCCCTCACAAATTCTATGACTCTGTCCACACCTTTAGAGTTTTTCTGATTCATCCCACCACCCAAGAAATTGCGTTGCCCTGTCCCACCCCCTCCACTTTCTTTTGCCTCTAAGCACCTCAGCCCAGAGAACAAGAAGGCAGCATCTATCTGGAGGATGGCCTAGTGGGGATGAGCTCACAGACAGTAAGGTTTCAACACAGAATGGCAACTGGTAGTGGGTAATGCCTTTCCCCAGACCAGAAAGGAGATAGACCAGCTCCAGGATAACAGAAATCACTCTACTCCAGCTATAAAGGAAGTAGGGAGGAAGATCAACCTGCCACTAAGAATAATAAGTCATCATGGGCTAAGCACACGTGATCTGTAGCCTTTGAGTAACTCCAGTTAGGATTGTCTGACTGGATATAAGGAAAAAAAGGATTTTTAGATAAGGGTAAGCAGCGAGGGTTCAAATGTACTACAGCAAGTAAACTGTTAACACAATTTCTCAAAGAGAAAAGAGGAAGAGACTGTCTATGGAAAGAGACCTTTCCACATAATTAGAAAGCAGAACGGTTGGGAGAGACCATTAGAGGTTAATCACAGCAAAGAAAGATTGACACTAATGTAAGGGTGGGAGTTTCCACTCTACACACCAATTAATGCAGTCCAAGAAGGCTCAGACATCTCAATTGAGTCAATCAATCAAAAGGAAACCTCTGAATAAGTCCTAAATCAATTTGAAAGGATCATGGAGGTTTTGAGTCATTGAATGAAAGCAGATGATGCCATAGAGGAAAAATCTTACAAGTGGCCTGAGGAATCAAGACACACCCGAGCCTCTGTTTAACTGGTATCAGAAGCAGTGTCCCCAGAGCAGCAATAGCTTATAGCAGACACTGAGGACAAACCAGATGCATCAAGGAAAGGCAGCTTCAGGACTCTAAAAGTGCACAGCCAAGAGCTACACCTAAGAGGAACTTCTGGAAGACTCTGCAAAGGGAGAGAAGCAAAAAAAAAAAAGAAAGAAAGAAAAGGGAGAGAAGCACTTCCAGTGACCAAGCATCATTGCTCTCTGGGTAACTGCCCTGCCAACACAAGTGGGCACTGGAAAGCCCTGGAGAGGAGGCCAGACTGGGTCAGAGTGGAGAACACTGACTTAATCTGCTAGATGCTTTAGGTGTTTTCCTCAGGATAGCTGGTAGACTGGATCTCATCTTCCCTTCTCCCACCTCAATGAATTGACCTACACCAGTACTTTCCAAACTACTCTGACCATGCATTTAAGTTAAAAAATTTGAACATTTACCTTCAATGTACATACACATCTGTACTACTATTATGTACATTATAAAATATACACAAAATAGGAATTTTTAAAGCAGGTTTTAAGAATTCAATAATATTTCTAAAATAATTTTCATCTTATTCATGAATAAAAAAACTTCTTGCTTTCATTCAAAACAATATTATTATTATTAAAAATAAAACAGGGAAGGAGAGATAATATCTTAATAAAAAATAAAACTCAATATGTGTCTTAAAAAAAAACCCTGTGTGTCTTAGGGGATAGGCCAGACCTATAAATCCTGTTTATGAATAATTAATTTTATGGATGTATCTAGCCAAGCAAGAGAATTTCAATACTGAAAAAAATACTCCTACCAAAAACAAAACACGAAGAAGGCTCTTGTTTACTGGTCACTCCAAGAATAAAAAGCTAGCCAAGGAGTGCCTGTCACTATGGAGAGGTTGGGAGTTTGCAACAGAAGAGGCTGGTTCAAATCAGCAGAGAGAAGGGATGGAATAGGGAAGTATTGAATGATAATGAGGGAAAGGGGTGATGCTGTATCTGAAATACATCTACTGATTGGCTATTACAATGAGGAGAAGCAACTCATTTTCTTTTTTTCCTTTTTTTTAAGGATTTGAGGCTGAATTTTTTTATAAATTAATTTATTTTTAGTTTTCAACATTCACTTCCATAAGTTTTAAATTTTCTCTGCCTCCTTCCTTTCCTCCCTCCCCCAAGACAACATGCAGTTCGACATAGGCTCTACATATACATTATTATTAAAAATATTTTCATATTAGTCATGTTGTATAGAAGAATTAGAATACATGGGAGGAACCATAAGAAAGAAAACAAAAAAGAGAGCCAACAGTATGAAGCAACCCATTTTCTCATTGGATGGTCCCATACCCAGAGTTGTCTTGCATATATACCCATATTGAGGATGAGTGAGTTCCATAAATGATATCAACCATAACTAGAATGGACTTCCCTGTCCCTCTCTACATAATGAAATTTTTTCCTCCTTTAATTATGGACTTGAATCCAGATCAAGCTCTATCTTCTCCATGAGACTTTCTCTAAATTCCCATAAATAAAAACAGTAGAACTGATGCCTCAATATCACACTCTCCCTTTCATACAAACTTATCCTTTTCTAACTTGAATCATTTAGGGTAGATCTAAGCTTCAGGAAGACAGTGGCAGGTTGATCCTCCTCCCCCTTCCTTCATAGCTGGAGTAGAGTGATTTCTGTCATCCTGGAGCTGGTCTATCTCCGTTCTGGTCTGGGGAAAGGCAGTATCCATTACCAGTGGCCATTATGTGTTGAGACCTCACTGTCTGTGTCAGATCCATCTTTCAACTTCTTAGCACCAAAGATCTGAATATCATAGCAAACTTAATAAGTATGTATTAGATAATTGCTGTTTTTTGTGTCCAACTGAATTATTCACAAGGAAAAAGAAACCAAGGGCTGGTCTGTAGCTACCTTACGATCCTTTAATTTATATCTGTAGGTTCCCAGTGCCAATTCATTTCTTGTCTTCTATTCAAGTAGCATTCCAAACCTTTCAAAAGGATTAAAATCCAACTTTGTAAAGTAAGTCCTTGTCATGGAATAAAAGGAAGATGAAAGGTGAAGAGGGCTTTAGCTTCAGAAAGTACCCTCTGCTCAGAGAAATAAAAGTAATCAGTTATTTCTCCTATCAACAAGGAAAACCAAATAATTTCTTGCTCCTCTTGGTCACATTTCATATTATTCCAATTTCAGTTCTATTTGGGCTCTGTGAGAGTTCTTCCAGGTAACAAGTCAAACAGGAATGGCAACATTTTAGAACAAGCCTTATCAACTACATATTGGATAGTCTTGCTGTGTCTAAACCAAATGTGATTCAGGGGATTTATGTCAAATACTCTGAAGGGCACAGAGGAGGAACCTCTAATTGATTGAAGGAAAGGAAGGGAACAGCCATATTACATTAATATCCAGAGAAAAATCAAACTTGCCCATGTTGCGGGTGTGCTTTTTAAATTTTATTTTAGTTTTTGCTTTTTTAGAGGGGGGAAGGCAGGGCAGTTGGGGTTAAGTGACTTGCTCAAGGTCACACAGCTAGTGTTAAGTGTCTGCGGCCAGATTTGAACTCGGGTCCTCCTGACTCCAGGGACAGTGTTCTATTCACTGCACCACCTAGCCGCCCCTCAGACGTGTTTTCTAATGAGAATTAAGTTGGCTACTGTAGCACACTAGGACTTGCCTCCAGTGGCTCTCATTTCACATCTATTAAAAAAAAAAGCCTATCCACACACAATGTAGTCACACACACTGAGAAATCAATTGAATTATGAAAAATCAGAATATTATAATAGTGATGTGGCCTGAAGTTCAGTTTCCCATGAATCAAAAACAGTTTCACTTGAATGGAAGATGGTGAATTTAATTTCCCCAAAGAAGGCAAGACCTAAGCAAGATCATTAGAGAGAATTTCTAGTGGCCAAATTGAGAGTTAACAAATGAACCAATTGATTTATTAACCAAATGAACAAATGTGTCCCTTTTGTTTGCCTTTGACCAGAATGAAAGAGTCATTAAATTTAGTATGGGGGAAATCTCTAGGAGTGTATGACAATGCCAACAAGAATTTCTTTGTTGTGTAATTCTTTTATTTTGGAGGGGGGAAGGCAAGGTAATTGGGGTTAAGTGACTTATCCAAGGTCACACTGCTAGTAAGTGTTAAGTGTCTGAGGCTAGATTTGAACTCAGGTCCTCCTGACTCCAGGGCCAGTACTCTATTCACTGCGCCACCTAGCCGCCCCTTTGTTGTATAATTCTACAAGCCCAAACAGAAACTATGTATTTTGGGCATCACTGCTGTCAGTCAGTCGGTAAGCATTTATTAATTACCTACTAAGTGCCAGACACAGTGCTAAATGCTATGGAAATACATCTTTTGTTTCATAATTATTAATGAAATGAGCTGGGAACTAGTTGGGGAAAGGACTTTTCTGATTTAGTAGGAGAAACAGCCTGTCAAAACCTCTTACCAGATAGATATTAGCACAGCTGCTGGTGCAGTAGAAAGACCTCTGGGCCTGGCATCAGGAAGACCTGAGTTAAAATCTAACCTCAGACATTTATTAGTCGTGTGACCCTGGGCAAGTCACTTAATTTTTGTTTGCTTCAGTTTCCTCAACAGTAAAATGGAGATAATAATAGCAAGTACCTACTTTCCAGGGATGGTATAAGGATCAAAATCAGATAATACCTGTAAAGTGCTTAGCACAGTACCTGGTATATAGGAGGTGCTCAGTAAGTGTTTACTTCCTTTCTTTATCATAGCTTATAGATTGGTTGGGATTTTTTTCCTATCACAATGGTTTCAAAGGAAACACACAGAATCATCAGTTACTTTTTGTACTATAGGAGGTGAGAACAGCTGATCCTATACAAAACCAAAACTGAGAGC
The DNA here is from genome assembly GCF_028583685.1 of Petaurus breviceps papuanus. Lineage (NCBI taxonomy): Eukaryota > Metazoa > Chordata > Mammalia > Diprotodontia > Petauridae > Petaurus > Petaurus breviceps. The sequence continues at coordinate 16,232,258 of NW_027187380.1, read as the reverse complement.
AGAGAGCCTAGAAACCACTTAACCACTAGAATGAAATCACTACAACCGTTACCTCTGGAAATTTTAATTAATTATTTTATTTTATTTTTCTTTTAATCTACTACTCTGTTGTTTGTAACTTCTCAGGCTAGTGCTTCCTTCCCTGCATACCACTCCCAGGTATCTGTTATCTCCCACAGGAGAATGTAATTTCATTGGGTGTAGGAAAGGTTTCGATTTTATATCAGCATCCCTAGCTCCCAGTATAGTGGTTGGCACATAGCAAATGCTTAATGAGTTTTCATTCATTCATCCATTCATGCATTCTTCATTGATATTAGCAGACGGCAAACAAGATAAGAGGCAGAATAAAGAGGTGATAGGCTCTTTGTACCCATCCATACATATCAAGCATTCCAGATCTAGGTACCCTAGTACACACACATACATACACACACACACACACACACACACACACACACACACACACACACGGTCTCCCCATTTCCCACAATTCAACTGTGATCATCTCTTTTTGACTAAAATTTGTTTAAATCACAAGTGCTGATAATATACTCAGGCTCTGAATTATACAAAATGCTCTTCTTTTTCCTTCTTGCTTTAATGGAGGAAGAAGTGGATAGGATGCTGGACTTGGAGTCAGGAAGACCTGAATTCATATCCTGCCACAGATATTAACTAGCTCTGTGATTCCAGTCTTTAACTCCACGTTTAACCTCTATCAGCTTCAATTTCTTAATCTGTAAAATGGGAATAATAATGGCATTTACCTCATAGGATTATTGTAAAAGTCAGTGGAGATAACATATGTAAAGTACTTTGCAAAAATTAAAGTACTATAAAGATGCTATTATTACTATTATAGTAATAAGGAATGATGGAAAGAGCATTAACTTTGGAGTTAGAGGGTCTCAGTTTCAGTTCTAACTTTGCTACTTCCTACACTGGGCAAAGCAGTCTATGTCTCTGGGCCTCTTTTTTTCTTTTTCTTTTTTTCTTTTTGGAGAGGAGAAGGCAGGGCAATTGGGGTTAAATGACTTGCCCAAGTTCACATGGCTAATAAGTGTTAAGTGTCGGAGTCTGAATTTGAACTCAGGTCCTCCTGACTCCAAGGCTGGTGCTCTATTCGCTGTGCCACTTTGCCACTTCTGGGCTCATTTTTTCATTCTCTAAATCTGAAGGGATTAGACTTAATGGTCTCTGAGGTCGCTACTAGATCATTTCACTGGTATTAGCACCTATATCAGAAACTGTCCATGCCAAAAGGAAGAGGTAAAACAAAACAAACAATTCACTAATTCTAAGAAACAATACTGGTAATCTGTTTAATATGGTTGACTTCTTGGTTAAAATGTAATTTTTGCAATAAGTTTGGTTGCCAACTATCACTTGGACCCACTGATACAAATAAGACAGAGACCTGGCTTGTAGCTCATTTATCCTTCCTACCACTTCTCCATCTATTCCAGCCCTAAAAGAGAAAAAGACTGACAAAAAGCAGAGAAGGATGAGTAGGAAATAAGAAGGAAATTCCAAACACCTAATCCCTATAGCCACTGTCATGGGAAATGGCATAATGCTTCCAATTTAAATGAGAATCTTCATTCATTATTCTTGAACTTTTCTTGACAAAGATTCATTATGGAATGAATCCTAATTTGGTTTAAAAAAATAAACAAAAAAGCCAGGAGAATGAAACAATCACCAGCCATTTGTAATGAAAGATGCCTTATGTAAGCTGTACTCCGTTTTGGAATAGAAAACAAATGTGAAATTTCTGAACTGAAAAAATCCTCATCTTTAGGGCAAAATAATAATAAAGCCAGATAGTTAAAATGGTGCTTCAAAAGCAGGCAGCAACCTAAGAAAAGTATGGAGTCCAGTCCTCTGTGTGTGTATACATATGTATATGTATATATATATGTGTGTGTGTGTGTGT
>NW_027187380.1:16227862-16230309 GCF_028583685.1 Petaurus breviceps papuanus | reverse complement strand
AATCAACGTGCTACATGCTATATAAGTGCTATATATGTGTGTGTGTGAGTGCTAATATACGTAAGTGTATTCGTAAGACCCTCTGACTCTAAAGTTATAACAGTAATAATAGTGTCTATATAGTGTTTTCAGGTTTGCAAATTGCTTTACAAACTGTGCTCCTCACAACAACTCTATGAGGTAAATACCATTATTATTCCCATACAGAAAGAGAAAGAGGGAGAGACAAAAACAGAGAAAAAATAGCACATATACTGAGCTCCCCATGAGGCTAGTTTAACGCAAATGAGGGATTAACATACCTCTAATTAGCAGAGGGACAAAAGAGGGTCAGCCTTCTTTCTTATGCTGAGTCTTACTAATAAAAGATCAGTCCCCACTCAAAGTCACAGATTATGGATATATTTTCCACTAATAACATGTTATGGGAGTACTGAATCTGTCTGTGCTAAATGGTCCTCTCACTAATCCAGTATCAAAAAGTGGAAAGAGCTATGGACAACAGAATAGAAAAGAATGAGACCAGGACTCAAAAGTCTCTGGATTCTTGTCCTGTCTCTATCACTAGCTAGTTCTGTCACCTTGAAACAAAATACTTCATCCCTCTGGACCTCAGTTTCCTCTTCTGTAAAATGATGGGGCTGGATCATGTAGCCCTGTTCCAGTTCTAAAGTAATGAAGTATGAAGAACTACAAGGAATAACAATATAATTTATATTTTATTTCAGGAGCTACTAGAAGAAGATACATACATAAAAATGTTTTTAATGATTTCATTCATATGGGACATTCAATACATATACTCCGATTTTCCTCCTGCCCCTTCTAAGCAACATTACTTTCTCAGATTATTAACATCTAGCCCTAAGGCTCTAAGAGGGTGGAGTTCATCTTTTGGGTCTGTCCTGGCACAAAAGGGATGACTTCATGAGTGACACTGCAGCCCACACCAGAGATTTTCATCAGAAATTCAAATCTAGATATTTCAAAAAAATTCCTCAAGAATGTAAGCCTCAAAGAGACTACCATGCTTGTCAAGTGCCAAGAAACATGGAAATGCCAGAGCCTTCAATGCCTTCAGTAAATCGTATATAGGGGAAGGATCAGGTGAGAATCAAGACATCAGATAGGAGAGATAGGAGGACAGGATAGGACAGAAGGACAGGGGAAAAAGGAGAAAAGAGATGGAGAGGGGAGGAGAAGAGAAGAGAGAGGAGGGGAAAGGAGGGGAAGGTAACAAGGAGAGAAAAGGAAAGGAAAATGTGGATGTGAATCTCCAGAATATCAGGCACATTATCAAATGTTAGCCAAAAAAAATTACAAATCATCATTTCTGGATGATTAATGTCATTTTCCTTTGTTTCTATCCTCTCAGACAGAAGAGAGGGGAGGGATTAGGATGCTTGTTGCAAGAACTCATTAAGAGATGGCTAAAATGGAACATGAACTTACTCTACATGGCTACAGAAAAGTTGGGGGAAGGGGTGTGATTTAAGATCTCTACATGCAAAGGAAGAAGATGCCACTGGGGTCTTGGATATTATAATGGATTGCTTTTTCTCCACACACCTTCCTTTTGACAGATTCACCCCAACAGAGGCATTTCAAGGTCTCAGACCTAATATTTACCCAGCAAAAGCAATATCTGTGTATGCTGCCATATAGAAGCCAATCAGTACAGAGTCAGAAAAGAAGTTGCCTGCTTATGAGGCATAAAGACAAACACCACTGGCTCTTTAAAAAGCTATTCTGTTAATCAATACACTTTCCCATTTCAACTCAGTGGAATGGCCTGGTACATTCTTAATAATTATTTTCCATAATTAAATCTCTCAGAGAAGCTTACAAAGAAAAGGTCACTACTTCCAAGTTTGTTTTTCCCAGCTTGCCAAACATAGATTAAGTAGCAACAGGCCAATGTGATTGCCCATATAGCCAACATCAATCAAAGACAGTCAAATCAATCAATCAAGCAAGCAAGCAACATTGATTTATTAAGTGACAGCTATGAGCAGGCACCATACCAACCTCCTAAGCACTGGGAATACAAAGATAAGAGGAAAAATAATCCTTGCCTTTTAAGAGCTGTTTGGAGAGCTGTCCCTTCTGCTACTTGATGGAAAGCTGTATTTTCAAGGCACGAAAACCCTCTACTATGCTTTCTCTGCCCCTGCCTACCCTCCTCCTCACCAACCCCTCAGTCCACATAACTTTTCTTCTTAACAGTCACCTACTGGAACCAGCCTTGAGGCAAAAATCATCATTCCTGTTGGAGTCCACTAGCTGACACCTAATAATGTAGCTAGGGAAGAATCAGGAGTGCCTAGCTTCATAAAGCTAGACATAGAGAGAGAGAGAGGGAGGGAGGGAGGGAGAAAGGAAGGAAGGAAGGAAGGAAGAAAGGAAGGAAGGAAGGAAGGAAGGAAGGAAGGAAGGAAGGAAGGAAG
>NW_027187380.1:16173495-16227852 GCF_028583685.1 Petaurus breviceps papuanus | reverse complement strand
AAGGAAGGAAGGAAGGAAGGAAGGAAGGAAGGAAGGAAGGAAGGAAGGAAGGAAAAAAAACAAATTCAACAGGAATAAATGTTGAGGTCAAAAAGTCAACTTCAGCAGTAACTATTGGGGAAAATATGGTTAGAGAGTAATAGGAATTTCAGTGGATTGTAAGTTCAATATGAGGAAGTACTGTGATGTGAAACCAAAAAAGTTATTGCCATCTTGGATAGCATTTTAAAAGGCACAGCTTTCAGAAATAAAGGAGTAATAGTACTTCTGTATTCTTCACTGGTCAGATTAGATCTGGAGTACTGTGTTTATGCCTGGGTACCACAGTTCAAGGACATTGATAAACTGAAGATTATCCAGAAGAGGGCAACCAGAATGGTGAAGGGCCTTGAGCCTATATTCAGTGATGACTAGTTTAAAGAATTGGGCATGTTAGTCCAGGAGAAGAGAAGACTCAGTAGGGCATGATGGCTTTCAAGTGTCTGAAGGGCTTTCATGTGGAAAAAGAACTGGACTCATTCTTTTTGGCTGGAAGAATGGGGTAGGTTAGAACTAAGTGTAATTTGTAAAGGGCAAATTCGGGTTAAATGTCACAAAAATATACTCTAACAACTATAGCTGCCTTAAGAAGTAATAGGTGTCCTCTCACAGGATTTCTAGTAAACGTTGTATATCTTCTTATTGAGTATCTTATTGTGGAAAGTTTTTATGTGTATCAGTTGGACTAGATGGCTAGTAAGGTCCACTCCAACTCTCAAATTCTGTAATTCTGGGATTTTTTTTGCACTGTTGCATGGTGCCAAAACTCCCTAAAATATCCACTGAGGAAAATTCAACACTCAATTGGAAATTTCCAAGTGATCTGATGGTGTTTCTAAGCTTACAACATAGCATCTATTCCTTATAGTTGACAAAGTGACCATGGAGAGCAAGGACCAACAACTCTCCAGTTCTGAGACAAAGGAAGAATTTTTATCATAAATCTCAGTGAAACAGATAGAACCAAAGAACAGGTATTTTGCCAAGGGCATCTAACTGATGCTCTACCTTTAATCCTACATCTTAAAGTAAACAGCAAGCACAAGAAGGCAGCAAGCCTTTAGAAAGCATTTGTTTAACTTTCTTTTATATAAAAGTCAATACAGTTTCAAAAGAAAGAAAAATTTGGTTTTTTGTGGCCTAAGTTTTCCCCTGATCTCTTATTTGGGCAATATAAGCTTCCTTAGTAGGTAACTTCCTCAGTGAAATGGATAATAAAGACAGATAGGCACAGACCTGAACTGCAATCCCACGGGATTTAGAGCAATCTTACTGTTCTAAACCAGTATTTCAGTTGCAAAGTGTTTAAAAGAAATCAATCAGTATCCACTGAGCTTGTCTTCCTCTGCAGCCAGGCAACAGCTACTAAACCTATTAAATAACAACTAGCATTATAAGTCTTGACCAGCCTCTCACATTCTCCCTCCATTTTGGCCTCAGAGTTATTTAACAAAATGAACTATAAAAAATCAAAGGAGCTACCTTGGAAGGTTCTATGTTTCCAACATCACTGGAGTTGCTGAAACAAGGGATGGAAGAGTATAACAGTAATAGTAGTTAAACAAACTACTGATTATTTAAGTCTTTTTTTGGTCATTTTATACTTGTGGTTCTTGTGTGTGTTGGGCATTTATTTTTGCAGAGGAAATAAATAGCTGTTGTGATCTGCATTATACACTGAATAGCTTTCAAGAGCACTATAGAAAGGTGGGAAGTTGAATGAGGTTACTTGCTATAAGGTTCCATTCCAACTCTAAGTGTCTATGAATTGTTTTAGCAAAAATACAGTCCTCCCCACATTTAAATCTCCCCCAACTTTGGACTCCTTAATCAATTACTTCATACTGAAGAGATCAATGTCCAGCATCCATGATCCTCAAACTTTCTACCAAGGATGCCCTACCAATCCCCAACTTTATTATGCCAAATATCTACTTTTTCCCCTCCTGATCTCATGCTCCAAAGCACTAGTCAAAAAAAAAAGCGTGAGTCTAAACTGACTTGGTCCAATGTATACACCCTATTAAGGGTCACTAAGTCCTCCTTTGAGTTACAAAAGTTAGGGTTAGAGTTTTAAGAGTTTTGTTGGTCTTTCCTAGGTCAGAATGATTGGCCAGATAAGGATTACAAAATCTACTTAGTCCATCAGGAAGTCAGAACTATGACCTGATATTCCAAGGTTATGTCCACACAAACTTTATTCAATAATTCAAAATTATACCTGAAAACTATATACTTTGTCCTTACTGTTGACTGAGTTTCCTTTTTATCTTGTAAAACTGTTACTATAGGAGTTTCTTTGAATTTGCTCCAACAGATAATTCTCTGAATAGCAGGAGAAACTTGTCGTCAAGGATCTCTCCCCTGCGGCTACTTAAGTGATGGTTAGCTGCAGGGGTTCTCAAAGAGGACTAAAATGACATCACTATGTTGGGGTCAAGATATGGTGTGTCCAACTGTGACTGATCAGATGAGCTCTGAGGGTTCTACTACAAGTCAGGCACAAATAGTCCACATGAACGTTTGGTATGGAGATGTTTCTAAATTTAAGCATCTCACATTTCTTGTGAGATACTGCAATTTTGCTCTGATGGGGGCATACCATGCTAGGCAGTCCTGTGCCAGCATTTCCCATGTCTCCCAATCAATTCTGAAGTCCTTCAGGGAGACCTTGAGAATGTCCTTGTATCACTTCTTCTGAACTCCATGCCTTCTCTATAAAAGTTCTATAAGTTCTCTATAAAAAAAAAGTCTTTTAGGCAAACACACATTTAGCATGAAAACAACATGGCCAGTTCATTGGAGTTGCACTCTCCACAACAGAGTTTGAAAGCTTGGCAGTTTAGTTCAAACAAGGACTTCAGTGGTCTGGTACCTTATCCTGCCAGGTGAACTTCAAAATCTTCCTAATACAATTCAAATGGAAGTCGTTGAGTTTCCTGGCAAACTGACCAGGTTTCACAGATGTGCAATAATGAGTTCAGCACAACAGCCCTATAGACCTTCAGTTTGGCAGGCAGCCTAACACCTCTTCTTTCCCACACTTTCCTTCAGATCCTCCCAAATATTGAGCTAGCTCTGGCAATGTGTATGTCAATCTCATCATCATCTATGTGGACATCCCTGGAAATATACTGCCAAGATAAGTGAATTTATCTACAGCATTTGAAATTTCTACATTTGCTGTACCCAATGGCTTCATGTATGGATGGTATGGTGCCAGTTGGTGGAGAACTTCTGTTTTCTTGCTGTTATAAGGCCAAAATTAGCATAAGCAGCAGAGAATTGATCCACACTTTGTTGCATATCAGTCTCAGAGGCTGCAATGAATATGTAAACATCTGTGAACAGAAAGTCATGCACCAACTCTCCCTCTACTTTAGTCTTGGCTCATAGCTTTCACAAGTTAAATCTTTTACCATCAATGTGGTAGTTGACCTTGATTCCATTTCTGTCCTTGCTGAAGGCATCTGACATTGTGTGCTAAGGCATGCTCAAAGCCATCCTGCCTGAACATGAATCAGTTCAGTCCTTGAGTGTTCTAAAGATGATAAAGTCCCTATGTGTTTATAGTGAGAAATGTGCAACTCAGCATTGAAGGATTTGGCCTTCATAGGGACAAAGAAGCAATCCTCTTGTTGGGCACTGAGTAGAACAAACCAATGACTCAATAGACCTTTAGAGTGAATCCAACTCTGTCTCTCTTACTCCTTCAGCTCTCTGTATAGCAAACTGTGCTCTCCTGAGGGATGGAAGAAGGGGATGCCCTTTTCTACATCCCACCAAAAATAGCAAACTGACAACACAAGACAGCTAAAGCCCATGGTCCCTGCCTAGGCAAGCTCCTGAACCTGTGTTTAGGGATACTGCTTCTATGTTTGTTCTTTACTAAAGAGACAACAATCCACAAATGGACATGTCTAATTTTAGAGGCAAGCTTGCTGGTTTGAGAAGTTCAGAGATCTGGGTCCTTGGTCAGTGCCGGTTGTACTTCAAAGAAAGTCCCTAGCATCTACTCCAACATTTCTTGGAGACAATGACCACCAAACAGAGGATGAGCCCAAATCCCAGATTGGCTAATCAGAAGACATGGACTTTGAGGAAGACACAGTGGAACCAAAATGAACTACAAATGCCCATTCAGTAGTCCCACAAATTGCTACGTGCTCTGATGTTGAAGTTTCAAGCACCCAGAGAGTAGAAGAGTAGATAATATTGTGTGTCTGTCAATGCACTCTTGTGAAAGGCTTTTGTGTTAAGCACTTCATTTGTGTAAAGGAAATAAATGCCTGTCCTGTTTCTGATTTACATTGTACGTTTAACACCTTTCTATTGTACTCTTTCAGGAAATGTTAGACATAAGCCAAAACTTAAGCTTTAAGAATTTTTTTTTCAGGGTGGCTAGGTGGTATAGTGAATAGAGCACCGGCCCTGGAGGCAGGAGGACCTGAGTTCAAATCCGACCTTGGAAACTAAAGTGTATAGCCATGTGACCTTGGGCAAGTCACTTAACCCCAACTGCCCTGCCCTCCTCCCTCCAAAAAGCAAAAAAATGAAAAGTTTTTTAAAAAGAATTTTTTTTCTCCAGGTCATAAAAGTGGGGAGTATAAAAAGATAAAAAACTGTAAGAAAAGAAGCCTGAACCTTCTTGGGGGGTGGAGGTGGGGGTGGGCGTCAGCTTTCCCAAGAAGTGAACCTAGTCACCAAATGGACAGGTCCACAGTTGATGGGCCCCATAGTGGAAGGGGAAAGGGTACAGTCCCTTATCCCCTGGCTCAACAATGGGTTAAAATTATTGGGCTTATTAAAGTAATAAATGTGTCTATAACAAACTTTAGTTAAAACTCAAAGAACACTTTCTTCTAAAATGCAAGCTTGTGCTCATTAGTTAAAACTCAAACTTTGGGTACTGCTCAGCAATCTTACTCTTCATCACTCATCAACCTGATGATCCACTCTCCATTATAGCTGTATAAAAATCTTCACCTGTCTCCTAAGTCATCAACTCATCAGTCCATAAGTATTTATGAAATATCCAGCACAAGACACTGTTCAAGTGGTGGCAAGGGCTACAAAGATGGATCAGATAAGATCTTTGACTTATAAAGATTTATCATCCTGCTGAAGAGATAATACATATACAAATAATTACAATATGAAGCAGTACTGAAGATAAGTGCTAAGAAGTGGTACAAACACAAGATTTCAGAGGGGCAGATACAGTCATCAGGGGGATTTTAGCTGACTACTAAAGGAGGGCAGGATTTCCATATACAAAGATGGGGTATTATAGACAGAAAGGTAAGATATGTCCAAGAGCACAGCAGCAGGAAGGCATAAAGCATGTTTGGGGGACAGAAGAAAAGGTTTACGTAAAAGCAGAAGAGGTGTTAAAGTTAAAAAAAGTATCTCAGAATCTGAGATTAAAGGCAATGAAAAAAGGTCATTTAGTTCAATATATTGCAGTTGAGGGGGAGGGTTGGAAAGAGGGGAAGCAGAGCCATAATTTCATCAATATAGAAGACTCCCTTTGAGGACCAATGTTGATCAGCGCCTGTTATACAATTTATAATCTTAAGAGAATTATCTTGGACACTGAGAGATTAAATGATTTGACCAAGTTCACCCAGTCATGTCATACCTAACTGACCTAACACCTAGGTGGTCATCCAGCCTTCACCTGTAGAAGGAAGAACACACTACTTCCTAAATCAATCAGTTCATTCCGCTGTTGGACAACTCCAATTGCTAAAAAGTTCTTTCTCAGATCAAACTTGAATTTGCCTTTTTGATAACTTCAACACATCTTCTTTCAATTCTGTCCTCTGGGGTAGGTTTGGAGCAGATTTTGGAAGTCATCTGATGTAGTGAAGAGGAATTTGTATCATAGGCAATGGAGAGCCATCTAAAATTTTAGAGAAGGAGAATGACCATATTAAATGCAGTGTTTTAGGAAGACTGTAGTAGTTGTGTATAGCAATGGTGCCCAACTCAAATAGAAATGGGAACCATTAAGTTGTATATAAATCATGTGGGCCCCAAATTGACTTAGTCTGAAAATTTAACAATATCTATATTTTATTGTATTTTTATTTATTTTGTTAAATATTGCCCAATTAAATTTTAATCAAGTTTGAGCCACGCTATGAGTATTGTAGGCTGCATATGGCCCATGGGTCATATGTTTTGATATTCCTAATGTACAGGATGGATTTTTAAAAGGAGAGATTAGTGGTAAAAGGCAATGTGCAAGATACCCAAATCATAATTTTCTACTGTAGAATCCCTTTGTTTATTTCTTTGAAGAAGTGTCATATTATACTTTATATGAATTAGGATGATTCACAGATACTGTGAAAGATTCAAAAAATACACAATTACAGAAACACATTACAGAGTTCAGGAAAAAGATGTCTAGAAATAAACTGATAGTTCCCTGAAAAGAGATAAGGAGGCAGTCATATATAGACCTAACGATGAATACTTGGGAAATACACTTTCTTCCTGTACCCAAGATATGCTAAGAGTCTGAAGAAACATAATAACCCTGCAGGTTTCTACCCCTTGCCACAGGTACATACAGGAATAGATCATTATACCAGGAGAGAAAATGGAATGCAGTTCTTAGAACAATGAAATTATGGGCAGGAAACATATATTTGGGAAGCACAGTATCATCATCTTTTTTTCCACTTGAAGGTTTTGATCCTAGAAAGGAAGGACATAAAGCACAAAAAACAAACCTGGCTAAGTCAATGTGTGGCATAACGGAAAGAGCACCAGATTTGGAGTCAAAGAACATGGGTTCAAAACATGGTCCAGCCACTTGTGTGATGATTTTTTTTTTTGCTTTTTGGAGGGGGAAAGGGAGGGCAATTGGAGTTAAGTGACTTGCCCAAGGTCACACAGCTAGTTTTTGTGTTAAGTGTCTGAGGCCAGATTTGAACTCAAGTCCTTCTGACTCCAGGGCTGGTGCTCTATTCACTGTGCCACCTAGCCGCCCCTGTGTGATATTTTTAAAAAATCATCATTCCACCTCTCTAATGTTCAGCTATTTCATCTATAAGATTAGAGGAATGAACTCTATGCTCTCTATGATTCTCTGCAGCTCAAAATCCCATCATTTTAGAATGTCAAAGATGAGGAAGTGGTTATCTTGATTATGGCTTATAACAAAATGGAGTACTAGAACAGAAAACTTACAAAGATCCAAAGGAAGCTGAATATGGCAAGAGACACAGATCCTTATTAGGGAATTCACACACACATACATGTGTGTGTGTGTGTGTGTGTGTGTAGATGGATGGATGGATGGATGCATGGATGGATGGATGGATGGATGGATGGATGGATGGATGGATGGATAGACAGACAGTCATATAGACAGATAGATGGATATGAAGAGTTATTTTTTAATCAGAAGAAGAAGGAAAATGCTCAAAAAAACCTGTCAATTAAAGACTCTGGACAAAAATACAGAAAAAAAAATTTTTTTAATAACAATAGAAGAGATGCCCTGTAATTCTCAAGAGAAAACAAGGAAAAGGAAGAATACATTTGTGCCTGCAGTGTCTATACACCAAGGCTGTGTAACCAGTGGGTTCTTAACCTTTTTTTTTTTTGTCACAGATCCCTTTGGCAATCTAGTGAAGCCTATGGACTCTATTCAGAATAATATATTTAAATGCTTAAAATAAAATACTCAGGATTATAAAGGAAACCAATTATATGAAAATACAGTTTTTAAAAAAATTTAAGTTCACAAGACCCCAGGTTAAGAACGCTTGAAATAGGCAATAATGAAAATGAGCTTAACATTCTAACACAAGAAGGCAAAGACAATTTCACTGGTATATGTTACTTAGACTTAGTGAGTTAAGACCCAGAACTAGAATATTGCAACAGGTTATAATTTATTCAAAAGAAATAGATCTAATAGAAGCTATGTCTGAGTTTCATTGTATAACAAGAAAGCACATATCTGTAGGACATCCCAAAATCTAAGGGCAAAGAACAGTGATGTGAGATTAAAGGAGAGGAAAAAAGAATGGGAATATAATAGTGAACACCCAGACAAATAGAGGATATAGATAATACTTCTTTAATACAGATTACAAAAATGTCAAAAAGGCAAGATGTAAATAGTGATGAACAACTGAACTACTTGGATATCTGCTACAAAGCAAGCAATAAACACTTGACTTGCTTTGCTGACAATTTCAACTATAAAAATAAATAAAGGAGGGGATGAAGAGAACTACTAATAGTAATTTAATTTTGACCAAATGGGAATTACTGATATAAAAGTGATGGTAATCTTGGAGGAAAAGTGGTTAGATTCTCTTAGCCAAGGAAGGCAATATTGGGCATGGTCAAGAAAATACTCTAGAGAGGATTTAGAAAAGCAGATTTTGAAATATATATGTGTGTGTATAAGTAATAATAATATTAATAACAGCTGGCTTTATAAAGCTCTTTATATACATTGTTTCATTGGAGATTCACATCAACTCTGTGAAGTAGCTACTACAAGTATTACTATCTTCATTTTACACTTGAGGAAACTGAGATTCAGAGGTTACCTGACAGCCTCTCAGAATTATAAAGTTAGCAAATAATGAGAAAGGATTCAAAGTGATATCTTCCTGGCATTAGGCCCAATTCTCTTTTCATTCACTTCAGATTTGATTCCCAGAAATCCTAAGAGGTACCAGAACACAAGAAGTCTCTAAAAAACCAAATTCTGAAAATATGTGTTAATTTAAAAAAAAAAAACCCTCAACCTTTGGAGACCTTTCTGACATTGATTATATTTGTGTACAATGGGCTATCTCTGCTCTAGATGTGGAGATTTCATCACTTCACTTTCCTACTTAATATTCTATAATGGTTCTCTGTTGCTGATAAGATTGAATTCAAATCTCACCTTCTACTAACTTTGCCATATCCAAAGTTCATGACTCCTTGGCACTTCTGCCTGGTTAGTCCCCCGATCTGATAAACATTTCCACTCAATGCCTTTATCCATTTGATTACATACAGGGTATTCCAAAAATCTTGGTACAGTTTTAAGCTTTAATGAGAGGATACTATGGAAAAGGGAACAAAAGCTGGAGAGAAATCTATCTTTTAGCCTGGGATTGAGTCAGAAAACCAATGTCTCAAAGAGGCCTAATATAGTAAAATCCCACTGCATCTGGAGGCTATTCCACTGCGTCTCCCAGATATCAGTTATTTTCCTGTGGAAACGAGGAATGCTAAATTAAGAGGAGAAAGGACTATTTGTTTATATAAAGGATAATAACATCACAAGTCTATCTCATTCACTTTCCAAGGATAATGGCTCTGCTAACTCATAATCCAAGCAAACTGCATATAACAGAAATAACCCTTTTATGGTAATGATTTTCTCAGGCTGGGAACAAAGGAACCATTCCCACTAACAATTGAACTCATATTGATTAGAGCATCATAGCAATTAGAGAGAGCAGGATAGGAGTTACATGAATCAGGTTAACTCCTGGCATTCCAGAGTCCAACCAGAGGTGTGTCCTACTATTCATCCCTGTAGCCAGACTGCAGTCTCAAGCAAAAGTAAAGGAAATCTTGGAATATGTTAGAGGATTAATTTTAAAAGGCTTACAACCAAAAATACTCTGTCCTGTAAAATCGAGTATAATTCTATAGGGAGGGGAAAAAAAGACTTTTAGTAACTTAGAGTATGTTCAAGCATTCCCATTAAGAAAATGCAAATACAGGAGACAAGACAACCTTAGAAAGATGACTAACTACATGTGAGCAATTTAAAGGGGCTAAATGTTAACCAAGAGGAAAAACAGTATTACTCTCTTCAAAATTTCACTGTCTTCAAGAGCCAAGACCCTGAGAATGGATGGAGTTTTGTGCTGTTCTGTTTGACTTAAGAGAGTAAAGAAAAAGTGTGTGGGAGAGGCGGGAGGAAAACACTAGAGAAGAAATGAAGGGAATAATTATTCCTTATAATTGGGGCACAACAAAAGAAGAATATACAAACATGGAGGCAGGAGTAGAGGGAATCCCATAAATCTCATTCTCATCTGAAGCAAGAGAACAAATATGTGTGAACACTGATAAAGACACACAGAATATAGTATAGGAAATTTAAAAAAAGGAATTAAAAGGAATGAAAGAATAGGAAGGAGCAGGAAAAGGAAGAAAGGAAAGTGGTATAAGAGGTAGAGTAGAATGGTCACAAGCAAAACAAACTTCAACTACAGAAGATTACAAATTACAAAACAGAGATTAAAAGGAGAGAATGAAAGGCTAAGAGTAAGCAATTTACTTATGGTTTGGATGAAGAGGGGAGGTAAAGGTGTAGAATCAGACCACTCCAGTTAGAAATAACCAATATTCATTACTTTCTTTCACAACCTTTTTCCTATGAAAGGAAGAGGATAAAGGACAAAGAGAAGAACACTATAACTGAATGTGATAAAAGGAAAAATACAACTACCAATCATGACTGTGAATGTGAATGGGATGAACTCACCTATAAAACAAGATGGTGACAATGCATTAGAAAGCTCTATCTAACAATACTATGCTATCACCTTCCACTGCTTACAGATCTTGCATATCTAATTCATTCCGCTGATCAATTTTTCTACTTTTATAGTACCAAATTTTATTATTGTTTTATGGAATATTTTGAGATGTTACTGCTAAACCTCCTTCCTTCCCATTATTTTTCATTACTTCCTTTGAGATGTTTTACCTTTTGTTCCTCCAGAAATGAATGTTGTTATTATTTTGTCTAGGTCTATAAAGGAATATTTTAGTAGTTTCATCTGTATGGAACTGATTCTATGAATTAATTTAGGTCCTTTAACATTTTTTTGCATTAGCACAGCCCAACCATGCGTAATTCATTCCTCTACAATTATTTCTGTCTTCCTTTATATCTGTAAAGTATTTTGTAGTTGTATTTACATAATTCCTGTGCATGTCATGGCAAATGATAATTTATAAATTATCCCAGATAATTTATACAGTCTTAGTTATTCTGAAAGGCATTTCATTTCATTTCATTGTTAATATACAGATATGCTAATGATTTTTATAGGTTTATTTTGTATCCTGCTGCACTACTGAAGTTGTCAGTTGTTTCTATTAATTTTTAGTTGATTTTTCAGGGTTCTCTAAGTTAGCCATTATATCATCTTCAAAAAGTAATAATTTTCTTTGTCTATGTTTATTATCTCAATTTCTTTTTCTTTTCCTATTGCTATAGTTAAAATTTCTACAACCATATCAAATGATAATTGTGACAGTAGAGAGCCTTGCCTTACTTTGATCTTATTTAAAAGTCTTCTAATGCTTCTTCATTATAAATAATACTAGTTCTTGGGTTTAGATAGATATTATTGACCATATTAAAGAATGATCTAATTATTTCTATGTCTTCTACTGTTTTAACATAAAAGGAGGCTTTATTTTGTAAATAAACAAAAACAAATTCTGCATCTATTAACATAATCATGTGTTTTGTTGGCTTTATTATTAATATGGATTATTATGTTAGAGATAGCTCTAACACAAGAACTCTTTTAGTTTAGATTTTATGTTGAGATGAAATATAGCACTTAGAATTCAATGGACAGTTAATATAAAGAAATTTACTTTGTCCTAAAACAATAAGGATATGCAGTAAGTATACAGGGGCACTCCGCTAATCTAGATTGGCCCACTTCACCTCCCTTGTCTTCATATGGAAACATGTCTGGTAATCAGAGCAGGATATGGTCAAGAACAGTGGTTTTCAAGTTTTTGTACAAACAATGCAACAAAGATTAGGAGGGAAGCAGAAAACTGGGAAAGAAATTTTACAATCAGTGTCTCTGATAAAGGTTCTCATTTCTAAAATATATAGAGAACTGTGTCAAGAACATGGGGGTGGAGCCAAGATGATGGAGTAAAGGCAAGGGGGATGGGGATAAGAGGACAGGACATGATAGAAGGGAGGGTAGACTGGGGGAGGGGTAATCAGAATGCACACCATCTTGAGGCGGTATGGAGGGGAGAGATACGGAGAAACTTTGGAACTCAAAATCTTGTGGAAATGAATGTTGAAAACTAAAAATAAATCAATTAATTTTAAAAAAATTTATAAGAATACAAGTCATTCCCCAATTGATAAATGGTCAAAGGATATAAACAGGCAGTTTTCAGAGGAAGAAATTAAAGATACGATTATAGAATCATATGAAAAAATGCTCTAAATCATCATTGATTAGAGAAATTCAAATCAAAACAACTCTTAGGTACCACATCACACCTGTCAGATTGGCTAACATAACAAAACAGGAAAGTTATAAATGTTGGAGAAGATGTAGGAAAATTGGAACGCTAATGCAGTGCTGGTGGAGTTGTGAACTGATCCAACCATTTTGGAGAGCAATTTGGAACTATGCCCAAAGGGCTATAAAAATGTACAAACTTTTTGACTCAATAATACCACTTCAAGGGCTGTATCCCAAAAAGATCATACAAATAGGAAAAAGACCCAAATATTAAAAAAATATTTATAGCAGAAGCACTTTTTGTGGTGGCAAAGAATTGGAAATTGAGAGGATGTCCATCAACTGGGGAATGGCTGAACAAGTTGTGGTATATGAATGTAATGGAATACTATTGTGCTATAAGAAATGATGAGCAGGCAGACTTCAGAAAAACCTGGAAAGATTTATAAGAACTGATAGTAAGTGAGGAGAGCAGAACCAGGAGAACATTGTACACAGTTACAGCCACATTGTGTGATGACTAACTTTGAGAGACTTGGCTCTTCTCAGCAAGCAAGGATCTAAGACAACTTTAAAAGGCTCATGATGGAAAATGCTATCCACATCCAGAGAAAGAATTACAGAGTTTAATTGCAGATGAAAGCATATTATTTGCTCTCTCTTTTTTGTTTTATTTTTCTTCTTTCACAGGGTTCATTCCATTGGTTATAATTCTTCTTTACAACATGACAATTGTGAAAATATGTTCAATATAAATGTATATATAGAGCCTATGTCAGACTGCATGTTGTCTTGGGGAGGAGAGAATGAAAAGAGAAGAAAACTTAAAATTCAAAAGCTTGTGGAATTTAATGTTGTAAACTAGAAATAAATTTAATTAAAAAGTTTTAAAGAAAAGAATAGTGTTTTTCAAAAATTCACCAAATCTAAGGAACTCCTACTGTCTACTGCTAGAGCTTTTTATGCTGTCAGGTAGCCAGGAAGCAGGGTCAGAGAAGCCAGGAACAATTAGAGCCTGCGGACATCTTCGTCTCCTTTTAAGAAAAGCTAATCCCAGTAAAAGGAAGGAAGGAGGAAGAGCCTGGACCTCCCCATATTTTGAGTGGGAGGAAATACTATATCTGGGAAATGCTAGTAAATATTAACCCTATCACAATCGTTTTCCTAATACTTAACTAATTCTGCATTCCTAATATAAATCCAACTTAGTTATAGTATATAATCTTATTAATATGTTTGCTGTAGCCTCATTGCAAATATTTTATTCCATATTTTTACACTGATATTCATTAGTGATGGAGTTTTGTAGTTTCCTTTCTTTGCTTTATCTCTCACTGGTTTAAGAATGATGACCACCTTCATTTCACAGAAGCAGTTCAAAAGATTCCCATATTTCCCTATTTTTGAAAATAATTTACATAAAACTGAAATTCTTTAAATGTCTGATAGAAGTTACCTATAAGGTCATCTAATTTAGAGCTGCTGGGCTTCATCTTCCAACACACTAAGAGGGTTAGCTTACACTTATGATAAGATACTTGTTACAGGTTCTACTCTCTTTCCTGCTTCATTCACAGAAGAAAAGACAGAAAGAGTGAAGATTGTTCCCCAGTATTTTCTAGCCAAAAGTGGCTAGTGCTTAAGTGATTTTTTTCCTGACTAAAGGACTAAAGTAGTCCTTTAAATTCTTATGTCTGTCCATGCATATGACAAACACAAAATTCTGGCAGTCAACTAAATCCTTGTTGTATGATTAATGCACCACAGACTAAATGAAAATAAGTATTTAAACCTTTAAAAATAAAGGATATATACCTTTTTCAGCAAGAGCTGAGGTGCAGGAAAGAAGGTTTACAATAAAGTCCAATCACGTCCACTAGACTAATGTGTGCTATGCATGTAGGAGAAAATAAGCTTCACTCAGGGTGAAGGCTAGAGAATCTCAGGCTTTGGAACTACAAGACTGAATTCCAATTTTGGCATTATCCCAGAAGTTACCATTTCAACCTGAGGCAATGTGGTTGCACTTCACTATGGTTGGCTTTAAGACCAGAGTTTTCTCCAGCTGCAATGTGAGCACATTGCTCAGCTCTTAACTACATTTATCCAGGCTATAGTTACCCATACAACCTTACTCTAGTTTTGTTTTATCTGTCTTCTATTCGAATTTTCATGATAGAAGTAGGACATTCGTCCTTATTCAAGGGTGAATGACACCCTTGTGGTAGAAGGAATATCTTAACCTCTGCCCCAACGCAGTTTAGGCTAGTTTTTCCTTTAAAAAGTATTAAAACTGTCCTTGAGACTTGACTGGCTCAGAGGACTAAAACTTCAGGCTATTCAGATCACTTTCGGGTCACCTGAGTACAAGATAGCCACAAGGAGTTTCAGACATGTTCTGATGCTTGGCTGGTAAACCACAATGGGCAACTCAGGCAAGGGAGCTATGCACAACTAAATCAACTTAAGAGTGTCCTCAATGCTTGCCCTTGTTGAAAATCTTCCTCTTCTCTAAGTAATTTTTCTTCTGTTAACTATCAAATAATCTAAAAGCATCTCGTTTTGTTTCTGTATAGAATATAAGCTAACAAGCAATTGGCCTGAGTCAGGGTCAGAACAATGCTACCTGATGATGCTGCCCTCTCACACCCCCCCCCCCAATCAATGACAGATCCTTCTTCTGCCTACAGAATCTTAGTGCTATAAAGAATAATGCAAATAGCCCATCTAGTAAGTGACTCTAGCCTAGCATTTGGGATGGGACAGGTGAAGTGTAAAAGAGAGGGGAAAAGAAACACACACAAAAGCAGAAAGGAAACATGGAAGATGGGAATATAACCCACCACCTACACACACACACACACACACACACACACACACACACACACGCACACACACACACACATTCACTCACTCACTCTCTCACTGCCTAATGCCAAAAGCAAACTTCAAAACTTGGTGCTGACATTCTGAATGACTAACAACATATGACAGCAGCAGAATGAAAATACATTCCTACAAATGCACCTGTCCATTTAAAAAAGAAGTATTTTGCCAGGTGTATGTTTTATCATGCAAAATTAGATTACAGAGGAAAGAGTCTGTCTTTTGGGTCAATGATAGAGAATTTTTTAATAGGTAGGTGAGGAAGGAAGATATCCAGACATATATGCATAAATATAGGGGATTCTCAGTATTGGAAAGCCTTCCACCAATGCAGAACAGGAATTCTGTAATTTTAGAGTTTCCTGGATCACCAGTGAAAGGCTAGGTGACTAGAACTATAGGTCATTAATCCCAAATGGACTGCTTACCTGGAGAAGCTAGCCAGTAATAGCTCAAAATAAAGGGTTTTACTAAGATGGCATCACAAGAAACAAAGCTATCCTACTTGTCTGTGATTCTTTCTAGCCTTCCTTCTGTCCTCTTCTGTGATTATTTTTATTTTTCTGAGTCTGGGTCACCCTATCTCACTCAGGTTAGAAATGCCACTCATAGGCCCAATCTCACTAATGATTAGCAAGGAAATTCTGACCTGTATTTGTTTCCAACCTTAGCCTATCCTTAGGCAGTCTAGCGGCCCTGAACCTGAACTCCTCAGGGTGCCGGATTGGTTGGGGGGGGGGGGGGGAGGAGGTCACCATATTAGTTACTGCTGGATGTAACGTAGACATCCAATTGGCTTTAACCCTGATGCAGCTCAGAATTGCTGAGCTTAAGTGAGCCACCAGTGTCCACCTCCCAAGTAGTATGGATTGCATGCATGTGCAACTGTGTATTTTTAAAAGATGCTTCAATGACTCTTTTGTTTTTCTTTTCCTTTTTTTTTTGCTATCCTTGTCACTCTTCTCCTATCCATCCCCCACCCTTACTCCCAATGGAAAAAAAATCCTTATAACAAATATACATAGTCAAGCAAAATAAATTCCTAAATTGGCTATATGCCTTATTTTGCACCTTGGATCGTATGTGTATGTATATGTGTATGTGTGTGTGTACTGCGTATATGCATACACATATATGTGTGCATGTGTCTACATATGTATATACATATATGCACACATGTATGTGGGTATGGTGGTCACTGCACTGATCAGAGTTCTAAGTCTTTAAAAGTAGCTTTTCTTCATAACATTGTATGAATGTATAAATTGTTCTCCTGGGTGTGTATCAGTTCATATCAATCTTCCCAGGTTTTTCTGAAACTATCCCTTTAGCTATTTCTAAAGGCACAACAGTGTTCTAATACATTATACATTACACATACTATTTGTTTAGCCATTCCCTCAGTTGATGGGAAAACCCTTAATTTTCAGTTCTTTGCTATCCCAGAACAAAGTATAAATATTTTTGATGCTACAAATATTTTTCTAAATATAGGTCTACCTCCTCTTTCTTTGATCTCGTTAGACTATGAGCTCCTTGACAGCAGGGCTATTTTTTGCCTTTCTTAGTGTCCCTGGTAGAGATGGACACATTAGTATGTGATTAATAAATATCTGTTGACTTCACTTGGGGTATAGGCCTGTATAGCTTTAGTGCTGTTCTATGATGTTAAGTTTAGAAGAAACCCTAATAATTGGTTGTTTACAACAGAAATTCAACAGACACATATTATCACTTTTAAATGGAAAGAAAATGAATATTCATCAATATCTCCATGTTTCACTGTAACTGTAAGCAATAAAAGCAAGCCTAAGAAAGCATAAAAAAACCACTGGCATTTTCATCTACAGCAATCCCTCTCAACAGAAATAATAGTAACAATAATAATAATAATAACAGCCAGCATTGATATAGCGTTTCAAGGCTGACAAAATGTTTTACATATGTTATCTCATTTGATCCTCACAACCCCATTTTAGAGATAAGGAAACTCAGGCAGACAGAGGTTCAGTGACTTGCCCAGGATCTCATACCTAGGAAGTGTCTAAGACAGTATTTGAACTACAGTCCCTCTGAAGTAAATTTTAGAGCAACGTCATCTACCATCTTTCTCCAACCTGAACCTCTGAGCTGCTACAGTAGATATCCCCCTTCTTATTCAAAGACAAACAATAAGCACCAGCAAGACCTTATGTGCCAACTCAAGTTCTTATTGCCAACGCTACAGGAAAGACCACTTGCTCAGCCCATAGTGAATGCACTTTCCCCTTGAGTACTAGGTTTCCCATCTTTTTTATTCAAGCACAAAGGCTTTCTTGCTCTTGTATTTTCAATCACAATGAAAGATTTCTCTAGAGAAAGATGTGTGATGCCCTTTGCATATGAAGATAGAGCTACTCAACAACTGTTGGCCCAGTCAGTGTTTTGACTTTGTGATGTTGGTGGTGATGGATTTGCCACATTCTCCCAAGAAGACTCTGATGCAACTGACAACCCATCTCGGTGACACAGAAGGCCAGATTATAGCCTAGCCTATAGTTGATGAAACACGGAAAGCTAACTGGTCCACAATTTGGCTCCAACCTACCTTTTCAAACTTAATTTCTCCGATTGCCCCTTCAAATCCTTTCCATTCTAGCCAAACGAGGTTGTTGATTGCTCCCCAATCAAATCTTACTTGACTACATCCATTCATATGGGGTATCTCCTCTACTTGGAACACATTCTCTCATCTCTACCTGGTGAAATTCTTCACTTTATTCAAGGCTTAAACTGGGCACCATCTTTTCCATAAGGCTTTTACTGATTCACCCAATTAAAAGTGATCTCTTACTCCTCATGGTTTCCTACAGCACTTTAAAAAAAAAATCTTTCCTAGCTCTGTGTCATATTCCAACACAATACTGTTCTGGATAACAGAATCACAGATTTAGATTTGGATGGGACCTTGAAATGTAATGCCAAGGCAACTTCCGAAGGTTCAAAATACCAGCATAGGTGCTCTCCATTTTATTCAGTGAAAAATTAAGAACAGAGAAGATCAAAATATGACATCATTCAAAATACAGCATTTACTAAGTGTGATTTAATCAAGTACTACCCCACCCCTGGACATTACATTCATTTAATCAATCACAAAGCCCCTGTTCTAAATACTACTCCACCCCTAGGCTGTACATTCAATTTAGTCCATCACAAAGCCCCTCTTCTCAAATGGAGATTAGTTTCCAATCATAAGTAAAGTACATTCATTTGTTCAATCACAGAACACAAAAAAAGGTCAAAAGTTCCCCACCCTTAGATCACAATTGAATCTACCCCAGAGTTACAACAAGCTTAAGCATAGCACTTAATACCCAAATGGAGGTCTTTTCTTCATCTTGACACTAGGCAAGTTCTCAGCAATCTTTGTTCCTGGGGGAGACAAAGCTTAGCAAGGCCACAAGATACATTGCCAGTCTCTTCATTAATTCATTCTCTGTCTGCAGAACAGTCCTAGGACCCCTGAAAACATTAACAAAACCCTCTCCCAGGATTTCTGTAAACATATAACAAGAAAATCCTTCTTCAGGGCTTCTGAACCAACAGCAAGGTTCCAAAAATTCTGCAACAACAGCACTGTCCATCACCAGTGGACAGAATTCACTCTCTGTCTGCAGAACAGCCTCAGGAGCTCTGAACCAACAGCCAGGTTCCCAGACTTCTGCAACAACAGGACTGTCTTTCACCAGTGGAAAAATCTGGCAAAACAACATCAAAACAGACAGACAAAGTACCAGCATAACAGCCATATCTCCTCAGTCCTTGGCAGCTCTGGGTGGCAGCTCTCAAAAGTCCTGGGCAATTCAAAGTGGCCCTCAGCAATCCTCTTAGTCTCTCTCTGCCTCCAAAGGTGCTGCTTCCAAAAAGTTCTTCTGCCTCTGTCTTTTCTTGTGTCTCTCTAAATTTACATCACCAGCTCCTCCCAGTTCAGCCCTCTCTTTTCATGTCAACAAGTCCATCCCACAAGTGGGATTAACAAGTTCTGGGTTTTAACACAATCAATTTGAAAACCAAGACAATACAGGGGGATCTTTATATTCTATTACTATCACAGACCTTAGAGGTCACCTCATCTAACCCTCTAATTTTACAGATGAAGAAACTAAGGACCACAGAGTAATTTGTCCAAGGTCATATGGCTAGTAATTAGTAGAGCTGAGACACAAACCCAGGTTTCCTGACTACAAATCCAATGCTCTTTCTACTACACCACATTGCCTATTCCTTGTATAGTTATTGTTCCCTCCAACATATTTTAAGTTTCTTGAGAGCAGGTGACTATGTCATTTTTCATCTGGCACAGTGCCTTGCACATAAGACTCAAATGTTTCAATGAGTCTATAATCTTCTCAATGGGGTGATTATTTTATCATCTCCCTAGCTTCTCAACAATTCCCTCCCCAGCTGTTATTGTCCTTGTTGTTCAATCATGTTTGACTCTTCATGACCCCATGGACCATTACACACCAGGTCCTTCTACCCTGCACTCTCTCTCAAAGTTTGTCCAAATTCATGTTCATTGTTTCCATGACACTATCATCTCATCCTCTGCCATCCCTCCATGTATGAAAATTACAAGCTATATGTGCTTGTCTATCCTACTTGACTTTGATATAGCCTATAAATTTGCCACAAAAATTCACAATGTGGGTCTGCCCAACATATCCCCCTAGGGCCTTCCTTATTTTCTCTTGATATTGCCTGGATACCAGTGGAGCATGCAGGTCGGTCATTGGTTTTCCTTTGTTCTGGTTATGTGACTGACACAACTTTTTTTGTTTTTTGTTTACACGTTCTCTGATGACATCCTTTACAATACTTTTTCTGTGTAATTCCTTATTTGCAATGCATTGTCACATTCTCACACCCACCATAAACTGACCACTCCAATGCCCTTTGAGTCATTCTCAACTTGAATTCTTTACAGACTGTGGAATTCCATGACTTACATCCCTACATCATCATATAAATATTATTGTTGAAAAGATGGCCTTTGTTTCAAAGGGAAGCCTATGCAATTTCCCAAAGACAATCGAATCTATTCTCCTTCCCCTGTTCAATTCTGGGCTACAGGTGCTTAATAAATGTACTGTGTTATTGAAATGGTTCATGAAAGCTAAAACCCAGAAGACCTTGGTCTCATTAGCACTATGCTCTAAAATAAACTATAGTCAGCTACATTGATCTGAACTTTCTTCTCTCCTCAGCATAGCAGGACTTTTTAAAAATATATATTTTATTTTTTCCCAATTACACATAAAGACCATATCAGGATTTTTTTTTTTTTTGGCAAAGCCACAAAGTAAGCTGACCAGAGGTAGCTGAACACAGCAGGACGAAGCAAACCTCCACTTGGGCTCAGTTTAAGGGAGCAGTGAGGACCTGAGCTTTGCTAGGCTCTAGACCAGCCTGAATACAAGAGAGCAAGACTGAGAACTGAAGGCTGAAAGGAAAGAAGGGGAGAGGCTAGACCTTCATCTTGGCAGAAAGCTGGTAGACTATGGGATCAGAATACTACTTGGTCAATTTCAATATGATACCAGTCAATTTGGTTTCCTTTTTTTCTGCTATAATGGGTCACAGAATTATACATCTAGAGATGAAGGGAACCTTAAAGATTGAGCCCAGTCGTTCTTTACCTGGTGCCCATGAAGTTAATGGGGGAGGGGGAATATTATATTTTAACAGTACTTCAGTATAATTGCTTCCCATTATCCTGTGTTTTATTTAAAGATATTACTGTGAAAAGGAGTCCACAGGCTTCCCCAGAAAGCCAAAGGAATCCAATACACAAAAAAGATTAAGAAACCCTGATCAAATCCAACCCCTTCATTTTACAGATGAGGGAATTGAAGCCTAAGGAGGCTAATGATTTGGCGGAGATCTTACAGACAGTACACAGTAGAGCAAGATCTTTTTCTTTTTTTTTGGGGGGGGGGGGGTTTGAGGGTGGAAACAAGGGAGTTGCTAAATACAGCATAAAAATCAAAGGGCATTAATACATTTTTTAAAGCAAAGGATGATAAAGAGGGAAAATTTGGAACAGACTAATTGGGAAAATTAGGGAGTTATACAGAACAGACACTGGAGAGAAATAAGGAAAGAAAAAGAGACTGATTGCAGTATAAAGCTATATTTTACAAAGAAGCTAACACCACAGAGATAACAAACCATTATTTTGACAGGTGTAGTCAGCTAGTGATTTTTCTTTCAGTCACTAAAATTGGTCCAATCAAATAGCTATGGAAAAGAATTCCAGACCTCAGTTTCAGGAACCTTAACTGAAATGCTTGCCATAGTAACTTGGTGAAGGAGCTGGGAAAAATGTTCTCTGAACTGTAAGCTTGATAGCAACAAAAGGGAAGAGAGAGAAAGGGAAAAGAGAGTACATATACTCAAGGAAGAACTTTCTGACTGTATTTTTGTGAGTCATAGAAACATGTTATTCAAGGAGAATGAACTAAGAAGAATCCACAATCCAATCCAGCAAGCACTTATTAATCACCTACTATGTACCAAACACTGCACTTAAGAATGGAGAGATCTCTGGCTTTATAACAATAGAATCTAGGTCCTGGAACATAGTACTAAAGTTTAATAAATACTTGTCAAATGAATGACAAGAAAAAAAAAGAGGCCCTGCCCTCACAGAGTGTATATTCTATTGGGGGAGAAGGGATTTACAATATATAAACAGGTATGTAATCATTTAAAGAGAGAGAAGACAATAATAACTTCAATAACTTCACTGGAAGATCAAATACTAAAGCTGCAGTTTAGATACTCTGGCCACACAATGAGAAGATAGGACTCACTGGAAAAGACCCTGATATTGAAGATGGCGGAGTAGAAGCACGACCTTCCCGCGGCTCCAGCTTCCACCTTCCCCAATCCATGTAAAAAGAGGACTCTAAACAAACTTTGGAGCTGCAGAACCCACAAAATGACACAGAGAAGCTAACCTCCTACTGAGGACAGCCCGGCAGGCCAGCAGGAATCCAGCTCAGCTGAGCCGAGGCCAGCCCCACACCAAGGCTTTAGCCCCAGGGTGGGCCTGACTAGCCTCGGGCCAGAGGGACTCCAGATCGGCAACTGTGGCCATCCAGATTTATCAACACATAGAGGAGAAGGACAAAGTGAGAGGCCAGTGCAGTCTGGACTTTGAAACCAGTAAGTGGGAGTGCGTGGCTTTTACCCCCAGGGTGAGAAGCCGCTGAGATGCCAGCACAGCCAGCCAGTGCCACGTGGCAGCTTCAGCTCCTGGCCTGCAGAGTGTAGGGGGACCAAGCACCAGTCTGAGGGGTAATCGCTCTTGCTTTAACCTGCTTGGATCTTGGATCTGGATTGCAGTCTAGGTGGAGGTCCTGGGGTGTGTGTCCAGCTTGCCAGAGCGTGTGGAGACCTCAGAGGGTACCCATCTAATACCTCTGGCAGCTGAGAAAACCCCAGGATTTGGGACAAAAGCTCCCCTGTCTGATGGCAGAGTCCTACTGTGGCAAAAAGCCCAAAAGTCAAGTAATTGAGTGGCAAAATGAGCAGGCAAAGGAAACGAAGTAGACAGAAGATTCCAACATTACACTCCTATTTTGGGGACAAAAAGGAGCAAAGCATGGAACAGGAGGAAAACAGTGAAGTCAGAACTCCTGCACCGAAAAGACCCTGTTACTGGGAAAGATTAAAGACAAAAAAAAGGGGGGGGAGGGTGGCAGAGGATGAGATTATAATGTCATGAAAACAATGAACATGAATTTAGACAGAGTTTGAGAGATAGTGGAGGATAGAAGGGCCTGGTGTGCTATGGTCCATGGTGCCATGAAGAATTGGACATGATTGAACAACAACACAACTGGGAAGGAAGAGTTGTTGAGAAACTAGGAAGATGATAAAATGAAATAGCTCAAGAGTAAGAAGGAACTGTAGGAGATCATCTTCTCTCAGGCTCCTCAATGGACTGATGAGGACCTGAATCTGTTACTCACACAAGTAAGAAGAAGCAAAGCTAGGATTTTAGCCCATGATTAATGATTATTAATGATGATGACAACAAGGTAAAGGGGAGCAATCTTTCTGAAATTCAGACATAGGTTTGGTCCTACCCAAAGACTAAGAAATGAATTTGCAAGTTCCTGAGATAGGTGGATGGATGGATGGAGGGCTGGATAGATGAAGGGATGGACAGATATCCTCCAGAGTAGAGACTAAATTAGGGACATCCAACAATCAAATCATTCCCATCAATTCTAGATTCTCCAGATCTGAGAGATGTATTATGGCCTTCAATTTCTCTGCCTCTTTATGCCCAAAGACAAAGACAAATGAAGAAGCAGACCTGAAAGTCTCCTAGAAAATAAAATAAAACCCAGATTTCTCTCACAAAACTCTTTTCAGTCCAAGTGTCTTCTGTGGGAGGCTATTAAGCACCAGTGAATACCTGGAAAAGCCAGGCATGAAGAGGTCATGTTATCAAAGGTTTAAAGAGCCTTTTATGTCTTTAGAGGGTTTATATTCTGTGACTTTTTTTAAATTATGTTTTTCTTGAAAGGAAATCTCTAAAGTAAGATGGTACTAGGATTTCATTTGGCAGGAGAGACAGAGGGTCAAGAGAAGATGAGGTCAGGGTTGAGTCCACAGCAAAGAACCTGAATTCACATACCAGGAGTCAAAGTTAAGTAACATACTCAAGACCCTTCAACAAACACTACCAAGGCCCAGTAGAGCAAGGCATGAGTTGTGTCTAAGCTGCCCCTGCAGGGTGAGTGGAGCAGAGCCCAAAGGATATCCTTCTCCAGTACCAGCATATGTGGAGAGACAGGACAACTATACCAGAAGAGACTAGGTATAAATCAGGCCAAAGTGGAGTAAAGCAGAGTTCACATGGAAGAATGTCTTTCCAAAATGTCTGCCAACATCTAAACTGAGTGAAGCAAGAACTGAAGAGAAGAACCCTAATTCTAGGTAGAAACGATGAATAGTACTAGAGGATTCCAAGATCCTCTTCCCACTCAAGTCTTCTTCTAATGCCTCACTGTTCCATGAATGTGAGCCTGGACTCCCTAAAGTCATTATGCCACAGGAAAAAATAGTAAGATCTCTTTGTGGCAAAGTGATACAGATACAGGAGTCTCATATTTCTGGGTTGGCTTCCAATTTGTCTCTGCACATCCCTGTACTGAAGACGTCTCTGAATTCTCTTGTATTATAGGTGTCCCTGGAGAAATTCCTGTGCCATGTTCCCAAACTGCCTGAAGTCAGAAACAAAATACTGAAGGGTGAGGTGGCGAAAAATCCTTTTGACAGGTCAGCTATATCTCTGACAACACCTGTTCTCACCCTGTTCTCTCACAATTGTATACCTATGTACAAACAGGGCTCCAGGCTGTAGAACCCAGAGAGGTGTAACTAAAAAACTCTCCTTCCAAATACATGTGGATTTAAACATAGCTATGACTGAAGAGGACAGGATTAATGGGAATATCTTCATTTTCAGAGCTGAGTGAAAATTATGTAATGAATATTTTATGTAACTTGAAAGATCTCTCCTATCAAGGTAGGGAGAGGAAAACATGAAACCATTGTAAAAAAAAAAAAAGTTGAAAGAGAAGGCTCAGCAAGGCACAGATGAAAAGAAATATAATATTTGTTTTAGACAAGTCAGACCTGTCAGCAACAGAAGCAATCTGAACTGCTTATAGGAAACAAGATGGCAAGAAAATAATACTAGAGAAAAAAAGTAGAGAAGTGCTGGAAAGATGTGGGGTGCAAAGAAAGGGTGGAAGTATGTGTTCACAAAGTCAAAGTTTAGGCACCTGCAATGGAGAATATTTAAGTATTTGTGGGAGAGTACTTCAGAGACCATTAGGGAGCTGTTTTGTACTTGCTATTTTTACTTTACGATCTTAGTAAATACCCTCTTCCTAAAGCTACTCAAGCCTGGAAAACCAAACAACTCCCAACTAATAATCTTGGAGGGAAGCACACCAATCAAGCCAATAGGGTTAGAGGAAAAAACCTAAGGAGGGGATATAGCTAGCATAGCTCAGAGAATGTGACTCATCTGTGAAAGTGGAGGTGGGATGAAAGATACTCATAGGCTATAAGTGGTATAATAATATGCTAAAAATGAAAATAAGAACTAATTTGGAGTTCCAGAAAACTTTTGACTCTATAAGAATCTCTAGCCCAAACTAGAAAACAATACTGAAGGTGGAGTGAGTATAAAGGGGACCCTAATATCCCTTTAATCACTAGAAACTTAGGAATGGAAAACTCTTCCCCTTATCCAACCACCTAAGGAAATGTAAGAATGGAGATCTAACTCAGTATTAGAATATTTTCCCTAGGGTATATATGATTTACCAAGTTCACAGAGTAGATAGGATACTGGACTTAAAGTAAAGAAAACCTGGATTCAAATCCTGACTTACAAGTTATATAACCCTGAGCAAATCACTGAGCCTCACTTTACTCATCTATAAAATGAGGGACTTGATGGTCTCCAAGGTTCCTTCCAGCTTTAAATTTATGACTTTATGATCACCTATTAAGTAACTGTGGTGCAATGGAAAGAGCACTGAAATTGGAGTCAAGAAATCTGGGTTCAAGGCCCAGTTCTGATGATGACTCTCCTTCCTAGATCTCAGGTTTCTCCTCTAGTAAAAGAAGCAAGTTGGACCAGATCACTTCTCAGGCCCCTTCCAACTATACAATACTCCTTTGATTCTAAAAGATCCCAGCATAAATCATTTCTATCAAAAGAGCAGGCGGCTTCCTCATACTGGGAAGCTGAACCTACGGTCACATGTGTCACTGCCCAATGTGTGCCCAACAGGCAGAGATGTGGTGACAGAGAGAACAATAGTGAAGAAAAGGTGTTTTTAAGTAGATTGGGGAGAGAGTGAAGGAAGGTGAACAGCTTCCATTAGGAGCACAGCGAGTGTACCACAAAAGGAAGTCCATGTCACTAGGGAAAACAAAGAAAGAAAGATGCACCCATTTGGCATTCTATGACCAAAAAAAGCATTTGTGCCAGGCAGACTCATTTCCACCTTCTGTGTTTTAATTAAATGGTGCACATAAAATAAGCTCTTTAAATTATCTCTTGCTAAATAGTTTACGAGAGGGAGAGAAAGGCTGAGCAAATCTAGGGAACTCAACAGATCCTAACCATGTTGCCATACTTCTTTAGCATGTCTGACAGGTAGTACAGTCTAATGGATGTAGTTCAGGCTCTGAAGTAGAAAGCAGTAGGTGGAAATCCTGCTACTGATATTTGTTAGGTGTGTGACCCTAAGTAAGTCCCTTAACATTTCTGATCCTCAGATTCTTCTGTGAAACAGGAATGCCTCAGTATGGGCAACATCTTTTGGCCACATTATTCAAATGCTGAATTTTGCCTAAAAAACTATTTTATGGAGAATTCATACAAGGCAGGCACTCATATGGCAGTCCAAAGAAGTGATACAAGAATACTCTCAAGGTCTCTTTGAAGAACTTTGAAATCAATTGGGAGAGTGGTGCAGTGAAAAGAGCACCGGCCCTGGAGTCAGGAGGACCTGAGTTCAAATCCAGCCTCAGACACAACACACACAAAAACTAGCCGTGTGACCTTAGGCAAGTCACTTAACTCCAATTGTCCTCCAAAAAGCAAAAACAAAAAAAAAATCAATTGGGAGACATAGGAGACACTGGCACACCCAGCATGGCACACCTAGATCAAAGAAGGTGCTGTGCTCTGAGTGAAGTGGAATTGCAAAAGCTCAAAAGAAACATGAGATGCACAAATTCAGAGCTGTCTCCACTCCCAATGTACACAGCTGTGCCCAACCTGTGGTAGAGTCTTCTGAGCTCATAATGGTTTGGTAAGTCACACTCTGTACCTTGTACCTTGTACACACAGTAACCTGACTCCACCACAGTGATGTCATTTTACTGACATTTAGTCCTCTTCGAGAACAGACTACCAAGTAACCAACCAACCAATAATGCCTCCGTCATGGTATACAAAGTACTTTACAAGACTTAAAATGCTATATAAAAAGCAATTATTATTTGGCATCTTTGACCAACTGCCTAGCTGCACAACCTTGGGCAAATCCTTTGTCTACCTCATTTCCTCATCTGTAAAATGGGAATAATAAATGCACCTACTTCCCAGGGTTATTATGAGGATCAAATGAGATATTTGTAAAGTTTCTTTGAAAACCTAAAATATTATATGACTGCTAGCTACTATTATCATCACTATCCATCATCATCACTATAAAAAGTAGGACTGTATAGAGGAATGAAAGATACAGCAAACTGTACTGCCACTATAAGCGTATTTAAACTTATGTAATTAAAGGCATAAAAGAACAGATTCACACAAAAAAATTTAACTAAAAAGTGATTATACACACTGAATAGCAGGATTCGCCACAGGATTGCTTTAACAGCAATCTAAGCTAATATACTGAAACTGGGATTCAATTTGCAAAAATCTGATTTACATACATAACATTTCAGGAACTTTTCAGAAACTCACTGATAATATAAAGTGAGGTTCATTTGTACTCCTGTCCTGCCAATGGTGGTCTGAACCTAAGTAAATTATACTTTTGACTAATAAAACCAACATAGAGATACCTATAATTTTCATGCAGCAAATAACACAAATACTTTTCTAGAACTGGTGGTTCCAGCCACTAGCAACAGGGCATGAGGCTATTTACAGTAAACTCTTTATGTTCAAAAATTGGCATGAAATTTACCTTGCATAGGAACTATCTTGTCTTTGCCACACTCCAGTCTGCTTCCTCTGTCACTGGAATTGCTCAGAATCATGGTCATGCTGCACTGATTAGAACCCAACTTGAAACGCTGCTTGGCAAAGTCTATTCCTAACAAGCCCACATCCTGCACCCAGCAGCAGCTCTGCACTGGGTTCTGAGCACAGTAAGATCACTGAACATTGAAGCTAAATGGTCATCTAGTTCAGTCTCCTCATTTCATAGGTGAAGAAACAGACACACAAAAATTGTGATTTGCCAGAGGTTACATGGGGAGGAAATGTGACAACTCAGATTCAAACACAAGTCTTCTAGTGCCAAATCTGATACTCTCTCCACTGTACTAGGCTGTTTGATTAATAAATGTTTGAATAAAATTAGACCAATGCACAGGATTAAGATGCGCACTTTGTACCAGAACTCCTAGAGTGGCAGTCAGGAGACACAGAATATAATACCAGGTCTGTCAGTAATTTGTTCTATGAAATAAGACAAATTATCTCACCTCTGGGGGCCTCAGTTTCTACAACTGCAAAATGTGGGGGATATATCAGATCTTCCAGATATTTTCCCACTCTGACCCACAGACCACCTAACCTCTCTAGATCTGAGTATTTTTACTCTGTATACTGAGGTAAATTGAGGAGACCACTAAGGCTCCCCCTCTAGCTCAAATGCACAGAACACTTCATCACTGTTGACCTCAGTTACCTCACCTTTAGGATGAGGAGCCTGGACTTTTGAAGCCTTTCTAGCTCTCAATCTATTGTCCTATGACCTTTGAACTTTACTTGTCTTTCTTTTGGGAAGAGAGTTTATATACATATATTTTTAAAGAACCTTACAGTCATCAACAAACATGACCTTTTTCCAAATGCAAAGGACAGAAAAAAAATATTACATATTACACGTGAAACCAATAACAATAGCTAGCATTTATATGTGCCAAATACTAGCACTTTTACAAATTTTATATCATTTGATCCTCACAATAACACTGAAAAGTGGGTACTATTATTATCCCCATTTTAGCTGAGGAAACTGAGGCAGACAAGGTTAAGTGATGAGGCTGGATTTCAACTCAGATCTTCCTGACTTCAGGCTCTGTATTCTAATCACTGTACCACATACAGCTTGGTTATTTTAAAGTACACGTAAAATTTTACACAGTAGCACCAATTCTTCTTGTTTGTGGTTCCTTCTGAAATCCCTTTTGCTCTCTTCTGCTCATATTTTAAAATATTTAACTGGCCTTTTCTTTCTTTCTTTGTATCACTAGTCCCTCTCACCCACTAGTCCCACTAGTCCTCTCTCCATCCCAAATAAAAGCCCTATCTTATAATAAATAAGAATAGCTAAGCAAAAAAAAAAAAAAATCCAAGTCGTACTGATCTTGTCTGAAAATGTATGCTTCATTCTGAACCTACAATCTAACCTCTCTTTGTCACTAGGTAGGAAGCATGCTTTAAAATCAATCTTCTGGAATAATGATTAGTCATTACATTAATCATAATTCTAAATAAAGTCTTTTAAAGTTGTTGTGAATGTATAAATTATTCTCCTGATTCTGCTCAGTTCACTCTGAAATCAGTTCATACAAATCTTCCTGGGTTTCATTATTTCCCCTTTCATCATTCTTTATGATACAATAATATCCTATTACATTCATATACCATCATCAAATAAATGATAGGTGTCAGTTTTTTACTATTACAATAAAGTGTTTGTGCATGTATGTCTGTGTGTATTTGTACATAATGATTCTTTTCCTTTTCCCTTTATCTACTTGTGATAGAGGCCCCACTGAGTCAAGGGATACATACAGCTAGTAACAATTTGGGAGTGCCAGTGTCTTGATTTTATCAAATGCTGAGTTAATTATTTTCAATTACTTTGAATCTTGCTTACTTAATCTGTTCCACTAATCAACTTTTCTGCTTTTTAGTCAATGCCAAAGTATTTTAATGATCAATGTCTTATGGGATAGTTTGAGATAAAGAATTCATAGGCCCACTTCCATCCCAATGCTTTTTCTATTTCCTTTGAGATTCTTGATCTTTTGTTCCTTCAAATGAATTGTTATTATTCTGCTCAGTTCTATAAAGGAATTCTTTGGTAATCTGATTGTGGTGTGGCATAGAAATTGAAAATTAACTTAGGTAGGAGTGTCATTTTTAATTATATCAGCACAACCCAGACATGAATAATTAATTCATCTCCATTTATTTCAAACTTCTGTTATTTTTGTAAAGAATATTTTGTAGTTGTATACATATATTTCCTATGTATGTCTTGGTAAGTCTACTCACAAATAGTTCATATGTTCTATAGTTATTTTGAGTGGAATATCTCTTTCTATCTCTTCTTGCTGGGTTTTCTTGGTAGTATATAGAAAAGCTTTTAGGGGTGGCCAGGTAGCACAGCAAATAAGAGCACCGGCTCCAGTGTTGAGAAGACCTGGAGATTGAATCCCGGGCTCAGACACTTAGCACCCACCTAGAAACACCTGGCCGTGTAACCTTGAGCAAGTTACTTAACCCCAATTGCTTAGGGGCGGCCAGGTGGCTCAGCGAGTAAGAGCACCGGCTCCAGTGTCGGGATGACCTGGATCAAATCCGGGCTCAGATACTCAGCACCAGACCCAGAAATAACTGGCCGTGTAACCTTGAGCAAGTTACTTAACCCCAACTGCTTTAAAAAAAAAAAATCTTTTCATGGGGTTTATTTTGTAGTCTGCTAGTTTGCTAAAGTTATTGGTTCAATTAATTTTAGTTGAATCTACAGAGTTCTTTAAGTAAACAATCATTTTATATACAAAACCAAATAATTTTATTTCCTATTTGCCTATGTTAATTCCATTTTCTTTTTGTTGTCTCACTGATATTTTATCATTAAATCAAATAACAGTGATGACAGTAAACATCCTTATTTTACCCTAGCTCTGTACCTGATTCTCCAGACTTTTATACCTTGGACCCATATGGATCCCTCACCCCCACTTTTTATCTCCTTTTAATCTGCATCTTCATCTATTAGAATGTGAGCACACTGTGAATAAGAACTGTCTTTCTTTTTCCTTGTATTTGAGTAAATGTTTAAGCTTTACCTATTTATATGTAACTGGATAAAATCATTCCTAATAATTTCCTTCATTTCTTCTTCATCTGTTGTAAATGTCCTCTTTTTCATTTTGGATCTTAACAAATGATTTTCCTTTCTTTTTAAAAAAAAAATAAAATTAGCTAACAGTTTTTCTAGTTTGTTTTTTTCCCCACCCCAAAAGACAGGTCCTAGTTTTATTCATTGATTCAATTTTTTTGTTTTTTTCCTTTGTTGTTGATCTTGTCTATGATTTTCAGAATTTGTATTTTGGGGTTTACTTGGGGTTTGTTTTGTTAATTTTCTGGGGGGGGGTTAAGTTACATGCACAATTCATTAAGGTGTCCTTTCTCTCTTACTGATTAAAGTGTTAAAAATATACATTTTTCCTATGTACTGCTTTGACTGTATCTGGAAAATCTTGCTAAGTTGCCTTACTGTTGTCATTTTCATTGATAAAACTATTATTTCTATGGTTTGATCACTGACTCACCAATTCTTTAGAATTCAATCAATTAGTTTCTATTTCAGTTTGAGTCTTTTTTTAAATTCCTTAGATGATTATAATTTTTATTACAATGCAATTAATGAAAGATGTCTAATCTTTGTTTTTCTGAATTTTATGATCCCTAATGTATGGTCAAATTTTATAAAGTTGTCACACATAGTGAAGAAATATATATACTCTTTTCTAATATCATTCAGGAATCAGGAAAGGGCTATCATATCTAACTTTTGTAAAAATTCTATTTAGGTCCTCGATGTCTTTCTTGTTTATCTTTTTCCTTTGGTCTAGATCTGAGAGGGGTACATTGAAGTTTTTAGTGTCTATAGTTTTACTGTCTATTTCTTAATTAGTTTTTCCTTCAAGAACTTAAGACACTATGCTATTTAGTGGATCTATATTAAGATGATAGTATTTTATTACGTTTAAGCATAATATAAATCTCCTTTCTTATCTCCTTTAACTATGTCTATTTTTACTGTTGTTTTATCTGAGCTCATGATTGCTACCCCTGTTGTTGTTGCTGGAGCTGCTGCTATTTAATTTGCTTAAGGCAAAATAAATTCCTCTCCAACATCTTATTTTGCCTTAGAGTAAATTTTTATGTTTAAAATGTGTTTCTTATAAATAACATATTCTTGAACTCTGCTTTCAAATATATTTTGCTACCTTCCTCCATTTTATGGGTGTTTATTCCATTCATAATTAGGACTATGACTGATATCTATGTCTTTTTCCTCCATCATATCCTCTTAAACTTGGCTTCTGACTGAGTTTCCTGTTGAACTGACTCAGATTTTGGCCCTGGGCCCTTCTTTCTCTTTCCTTGAAGAGTCTCCAGGTGGGAGTTATCTCCAACCATTAATATGGTCCTAGCAGGCTTCAATAATATATTGCTGATTTGCTGGTAAGAGGACTCCTGAAAGGCCCCAGTTGCTTTGTTCTCCAGAGGCTGCACTATCCACCTTCCACCAGTGGCTCTGATACAGGTCTTCTGGGTGCTGCAGGGCCCAGGTACTGTGCTGGCATCACCTCCTGCTTTAGTTCTAGGCACTGTGGTTTCAGCTTCCCTTTGCTTGCATTCACTCAGAGGGTATGGAATCTTTTGTCAATCATCTTGTTAAGTCTGATTGAGCAAGCTTATAGCCGCTTTTCTCTGGTCTTCTTTCTTTCCTTCTGGTACAGCACTTTACTGAGTGTTTGTGGGAGAACTGGGCTCCTATCATGTCACCATTTTAACTAAAAGTTCATTTCTTCTGCATTTGTGTGACTATTCAGACTTAACTCATTCCCCAGACAATTTAACCATTAGATCTATTCTGTTATGAGTCAGTCAAGTTCCTATTTAAAAACACATACACACTTTGAAAGGCATGTGGGTGGGTGAATAAGTACAGCTGATGTGGGCATAAATTGTTTTCTCAAGTCCTGGCAGACATCATGGTCTATTTTTGGCTTAATTCACAGGTTCCTACCATCTAAATCTATTCACCCCCTTCCTGACCTTATGCTTTTCCCCTATCCCTTGACAGGGATATTATTTTATCCCTGTAAGCCTCTGGACAGCTTGCTATTGTGCCCTAAGGAGTGGTCAGGCCCTTATACCCATTGTTCTTCTCTCCTTATACTCTCTCTGCCTTGGTAAACATGGCTGAAACTGTCCCTGCTTTGATTCTCAAATATATTATATCTCCTAGAAAATATCTATATTGCAAAAATTCCATTATTAATAATTTGATATCTCCCCCACACTGCCTAATACAAAGTTTAAACTCTTTTTTTCTTTTTTCTTTCTTTTCTTGGTAACCAGAGCAGAGGGCTTCTAGTAAGAAGCTGCTTCTATCAAGGAAGATGAGAATCTTTCCTATATGT
Source organism: Petaurus breviceps papuanus (assembly GCF_028583685.1). Classification (NCBI taxonomy): domain Eukaryota; kingdom Metazoa; phylum Chordata; class Mammalia; order Diprotodontia; family Petauridae; genus Petaurus; species Petaurus breviceps. Next base: position 16,194,364 of record NW_027187380.1, on the reverse strand, counting down.
GCCAGTGGCAAGACTCAAACCCAGGTCCTCCTGCTCCTGAGGCAAGCTCACTCTTCACTCTGCCATTCCCAACTGCATTCATTCATTCATTCAACATACATTTATTAAGCATGTTCTGTGTGCAGAGCTCTGCACTAGACAAGGGGAGAGAAGTTGTTCCCCTACTGCAAGACATTTTCCCCTATTTTCTGACTCTCCAAATACTATCCATTCTTTAAGGTCTACTAGAAGCCTTCTTCGCCCTCAGTCCCTAAGGCCTCACTCGCGCTTGTCTTCTCCTCATCTACCTGCACTCTTCTTTTACTGCCTAGCCACTACAATCTATACCACTCATGTGCCCTGTATTACCACTAAAGTGGTAATATGTCCATCATTTCCCCAATTAGACAATTAGAAGGCAGGGTGTGTTATCATATTGGCTAACATGACAGAAAAGAAAAATGACAAATGATGGAGGACATGTGGGGGAAAAGGACAATAATACACTGTTGGTGAAGTTGTAAACTTGTCCAACCATTTTGGAGAACAATTTGGAATGGTGCCCAAAGGGCTATAAAACTGTAATCCCTTTGGCCCAGCAACACCACTACTAGTTCTATAACCCAAAGAGATCAAAGAAAAGGGATAAAGACCTATATGTACAAAAGTATTTGTAGCAGATATTTTTGTGGACATAAAAATTGAAGAGATGTCCATTAATTGGAACATGACTGAACAAGCTGTAGTATATGATAGTGATGGGATACTATTGGGCTATAGGAAATTTTGAGGTAGGGGCGGCTAGGTAGTACAGTGAATAGAGCACCAGCCCTGGAGTCAGGAGGACTTGAGTTCAAATCTGGCCTCAGACACTTAACACAAAAACTAGCCGTGTGGCCTTGTGCAAGTCACTTAACTCCAATTGCCCTACCTTCCCCCCCACCTCCAAAAAGAAAAAAAAAAAAATTTTGAGCAGGATGCTTTCAGAAAAACCTGGAAAGTCTTACATGAACTGGTGCAAAGTGAACTGAGCAGAATCAGGAAAACATATTTGGTAACAATAATATTGTAATAATGATCAACCATGAATGAGTTAGTCATTTTTAGTAATATAATGATCCAAGAAAATTCTGAGGGACTTATGATGAAAAACGCTATCCACTTCCAGAGGAAAAACTAAAGGAGTCTGAGTGAAGATTGAATCATGCTTTTTTCCTGCAATTTGTTTTGTTTGTTTTGGCATTTTTTTTTTTTTTTGCAAAATGGCTAATGCAGAAATATGTTTTGCAAGATTTCATATTTATAGCTGATGTCATATTGTTTGCCTTCTCAATGGGTGGGGGAAGAACAAGAGGGAGGGAGAGAATTTGAAACTCAACATTTTTAAAAAATGAATGTTACAAGGGGCAGCTAGGTGACAAAATGAATAGAGCACTGGCCCTGGAGTCAGGAGGACATAAGTTCAAATGTGACCTCAGACACTTACTAGCTGTGTGACCCTGGGCAAGTCTCCTAATCCTGACTACCTTCAAAAGAAAAAAATGTCCAATAAAGTACAAGAAAAGAAAATAGGTTGTGTGTCCTACATTTTGCTGCTACCCCCTTAGGACACACTCAAAGAATATCTGTTGAATGTAGTCAGTACTGGTCTCTTGCAATGCAATGAATTCAGCACCACCTTCCTTTCTGAACTTCATTTCTACATCCCCCTCTGTGTTGAGTGTCTCTCAACCTGCTCCCTCCAGTTCAGTTAGCTCATATTCAATGATCCTGGGGCTGCTTGTTCTAATTGTAGTGATGTCCTACATCCTAATTCTTGCCACCTGCTCATAACTTCTCCCTAATTGCCATCTGGAACAAGGCACCTATGAAGAGAGCTGAGAAAAATCTTTAAAATCTTCACTCTTTGGCTCCCTTTGGTTTCTGTTAACTCAGGGATCTAAGCACACAGAACAAAAGGTCTGTTACAAGGAAGACAAAGGGACAAGTAAGGATAGCTTTCAGTAGGGTCACATCAGATTAACTATGTAAAGAGAAGTATACAGGACAGAGACGCGAGAGGGTGAGATTCTCATCATGGCTCCATTCTTGATAAGCAGAGTGAACCCATGTGTGTCACAAATGCTACAGCCCTCATTTCATCATGACTCTCTTTAAGATACACTTGGTTAACTAAGAAGAAAAGTATTACAGTTATCACACATTTCAGGGTTAGGAGTGTGGCACCCCAAACTGGAAAATCCGTGTAAAATATTCTGACCTTCCGTTCATACAAGAAAAGAAGTCTGAATTATAATGGTATTAAAAAGATAAATATGTTGAAAGGAGGAGTCAAGATGGTGGAGTAGAAACAGGACCTCCCCACTGCTCTGGCTTCCACCTTCCCCAAGCAATGTAAAAAGGGGACTCTTTTTTTTTTTTTTAGGGGTTAAGTAACTTGCTGAAGGTTACACGGCCAGTTATTTCTGGGTGTGGTGCTGAGTATCTGAGCCCAGATTTGATCCAGGTCATCCCGACACTGGAGCCGGTGCTCTTACTCGCTGAGCCACCTGGCCGCCCCTAAGCAATTGGGGTTAAGTAACTTGCTCAAGGTTACACGGCCAGGTGTTTCTGGGTGGGTGCTAAGTGTCTGAGCCCGGGATTCGATCTCCAGGTCGTTCTGACACTGGAGCCAGTGCTCTTATTTGCTGGGCTACCTGGCCGCCCCCAAAAAAGGGGACTCTTAACAAACTTTGGAGCTGCAGAATTCACAAAATGACACAGAGAAGCTAACCTCCCACTGAGGACAGCCCAGCAGGCCGGCAGAAATCGACCAGTGCAGCACTCTGGGAGGCGAGCCCAGGCCAGCGTGAGCCAGAGGTTTTAGCCCCAGGGTGGGACTGACCAGCCGCCAGCCAGAGGGACCCCAGATCACCAGCAGCTGTGGTGATCCAGAATTATCAACACATAGATGTGAAGGACAAAGTGAGAGGTCTGTGCAGTCTGGACTTTGGGACCCAGTAAGTGGGAGTGCGTCGGCTTTTGACCCCATGGAGAAAAGCCACTGAGACACCTGGTAGAGCCAGCCAGCACCATGTGGCAGCTTCAGCTTCGGGCCTGGAGAGTGTACGGGGACCAAGCGACCAATCTGAGGGGTAAACGCTCTTGCTTTAACCTGCTTGGATCTGGATTGCAGTATAGGGTGGAGGTCCTCAGGAGTGAGACCAGCCTGCCAGAGGGGGTGAAGGCTTCAGAGAGGGCACCCAACTAATACCTCTGGAAGCTGAGAAAACCCCAGCGCTTGGGACAAAAGCTCCCCTGCCTGGTGGCAGAGTCCTACTGTGGCAAAAAGGCCAGGGGTCAAGTGACTGAGGGGCGACATGACCAGGCAAAGGAAACAAAGCAGACAGAAGATTCCAACACCAGACTCCTATTTTAGGGACGAAAAGGAGTAAAGCATGGAACAGGAGGAAGACAGTGAAGTCAGAACTCCTGCACCAAAAGCTTCAAAGGAAAATACAAGCTGGTTACAGGCCATAGAGGACCTTAAGCAGATAAGAGAAGTGGAGGAAAAATTGGAAAGAGAAATACACTAACTCAAATGGCTAAAGAGGATCAAAAAGGCAATGAGGAGAGGAATGCCTTAAAAAGCCAAATTTGCCAGATGGAAAAAGAATCTCAAAAGCTCAATGAGGAGAATAATTGCTTCAGAATTAGATTGGAGCAAATGGAAGCTAATGACTTTAAGAGAAATCAAGATGCTGTTAAACAGATCCAAACAACTGAAAGAATAGAAGGCAATGTGAAATATCTCATGGGAAAAACCACTGACCTGGAAAATAGATCCTGGAGAAATAATTTAAAAATTATTGGACTACCTAAAAGCCATGATCAAAGTAAGAACCTAGAAATCATCCTCCAGGAAGTTCTCAAGGAAAACTGCCCTGATGTTTTAGAACCAGAGGGCAAAATATAGACTGAAAGAATACACTGATCACCTCCTGAAAAAGATTCCAAAAAGAAAACGCCTAGGAATATTATAGCCAGGTTCTGAAATTCCCAGATCAAGGAGAGAATATTACAAGCAGCCAAGAAGAAACAATTTGAATATTGTGGAAACAAAATCAGGATACTCAGGATCTGGCAGCTTCTACACTGAGGGATCAAAGGGCTTGGAATATGATATTTCAGAGGGCAAAGGAGCTGGGATTAAAACCAAGAATTACCTACCTAGCAAAACTGAGTATCATGTTTCAGGGGAAAATATGGTCATTCAGTGGAATAGAGGACTTTCAAGCATTTTTGCTGAAAAAAACAGAGTTGAGGGGTGGCCAGGTAGCACAGCAAGTAAGAGCACTGGCTCCAGTGTCAGAACGACCTGGAGATCGAATCCCGGGCTCAGACACTTAGCACCCACCCAGAAACACCTGGCCGTGTAACCTTGAGCAAGTTACTTAACCCCAATTGCTTAGGGGCGGCCAGGTGGATCAGCAAGTAATAGCACCGGCTCCAGTGTTGGGACGACCTGGAGATCGAATCCCGGGCTCAGACAACTCAGCACCACACCCAGGAATAACTGGCCGTGTAACCTTGAGCAAGTAACTTAACCCCAATTGCTTAAAAAAAAAAAAGAAAAAGAAAAAACCAGAGTTGAATAGAAAATTTGACATTCAGATACAAGGAGCAAGAGAAGCATGAGAAGCTTAAATAAGGATCTCCTCCATGGAGGAAACTATTGGAAATCTCTGAGTGCCCATCAGAGAGAAAATCAACACACCAAACAGAATCTTTGAAGGTTTTCTTCCCAGGTGCAAGATGAAGCCCTTCCTGGAATTTTTTTTCTGAAGCCTAACATTAAAAGGTGGTTATTTTTTTCCTTCTTTTTTTTGTTTATATTGATCTTTATAGCTTGATTCTTTTTTTTTTAATTAAAAGGGCATCCACTCCACCTCTTGACTGAAAAAGGTGAAGATCACACTTTCTTCCTTGTGTCTCTCCTATGGTCTTCTCCACATCCCCTCTAAACCTCCAAAGATCATGGAAAAAATGTTTTTGAAGATACTTCCAGAGTCCCAAGGTCATTCTGGGTCAGGAAAAGACATCCAGACTTTTCTAATAACTTCTCCTTCAACCCCATCATCTACACAATTGCCAAAATTAGTTTCCTAAAGTGTAGGCATACCTATAATACTCCCCTCCTCAAGATTCTTCAGTGACTTCCTCTAGAATAAAATGCATGCTATTCATCTTAGCATTGAAAGCACTTTATAATGTGTCGCCAGCCTCCTTTTCCAAAAATTTTCATTGTTCTTCTTTACATATGCCATCTCCATCTCCCTCCTCATACCTGGAATACGATCCTTACCTTTTAGTCCTAGAAATCTTAGTTTCCTTCAAGGATCCACTCAAGTGACATCCCCTATGGATATACTTTTTGTTCAAAAATATTTATTCATTCTCTCTTCCTCCTCAAATCATCTTACATTTCCTTACCCATTGATCTGTTGCATTACTTCTACTAGAATATAAGCTCCATGGGAGCAGAGAAGGTGTTTGGCTTGTGTCTTGAAATACCTGAACCCAACACAGAGTAGACACTTAATAAATGCTTCTTAAATTGAAAAAAAAAATATGAACATGTTGATATTATACAAATATAAATAAAATATTCTGACCCTCCACATAAGATAAATATGTTGATATTATACAATATCACACTTATATTTTATGCATTTCTGAATTTCTAAACTTTTTCTGTCATCTGCTGGTCTTTATATGTCATCTGTAGCTTCCACAAAACTGCCAAAAATTCCCATTTAATTTCTTAAGCCAATCCACAATATATTCAAACTGATATAGGGAAATTCATGATGTGGAAGGGATAATTGTATATAGATGGGAGTATCACTGTATAAAAGGCACAGACACTGTTGAGAAAAGTGTGTTCTGCAAGGGAGGAGGCTTTATCCGCACAGCAGACCACCTACATCAATGATAAACCTAGTCTCTGTCTTTGGCTGACACAGTTACACAACCCATAAGCTGACATAAAGCAGCTATACTTCCACTTTCTTCAAGCACAGGAATTCCCATTCAATCATTCCAATTTGTGAGACCTCTGAGCCCATGTCTGAGCCAACACTTAGGATCAAGGGGTTATGACTCCCCACTTACTGCCTGCTAATTAAAAGCCAGAAGATTGTGCTCCCCAAGGCCAGGCTGCAGAAGCCATTCTGGAAGTTGGAAGTGATGATGTGAGGGTAGGGAGGAAGGAGAAACCTTTAGATTTTCAGGAACACATACAGTTTCCTCTTTAAATGGCTTTCACAGATTTAGCCATCTTTATTTGATACACAAAAGGTATGGAGAAATGAGAGAAGACAGAAGAGAGAGAATGAAAGCGCAAAGACACAAATCTGCAAGGTGTCGGAGATGATGACAGTATCCAATGTGATAAAACTACATCCCCTTGTCCCCTCCCTATCTTAACAATTCATCTCATTCTGAAGAAAATGAGCATTAACAAGAGCAATTTGGGAACTTCAATAAGAGCAGGAGTTCTAAACAAGTCTATGAACTTTAAAAAATATATAATTTAATAACTATATTTCAATATAATTGATTTCCTTGTATTCCTAATATTTCAGGCATTTAGAAATATTATTTTGAGAAAAGGCACATAGGTTTTACCAGATTGACAAAGGACTCCATAAAATAAAAAAGGTTGACTTCTAGCCTATAGAAATGCCACATCTCAGATGTGAGTCACAAGACTTGGCCATCCAAATCCATGTTGAGGCACAGGCCTCATTTACTGTTTGGCAGTTTCCAAACAAAGAGAACCAAAGAATTCCTCTCAGACCCTTTGTAAGGTACGTTGTGGACAGAATGATAGTGCTATCTAAGCTGGGGGAACTGGGGAATGTGACAGGCCCCAATGTTGGAGAAAGTCTGTCCCCACTGACAAGAAAGTCTTTCAAGACAACGAGCACAGCAGCTGGTAAATGAGAGAGGAGGTAGGGGAAAACAAAGTTCCAGCATGAAGGCAGCAACTCTGACCCCACTCCCCTTCAAGTGGAACCTTCAATTTATCTGGAGAAACCATCAGAAGAAGAAAGTGGCAAGGAAGTCAAGATGGCGGAGTAGAAATAAGACTTCCGTGTGGCTCCAGCTTCCACCTTCACCAATTCATGTAAAAGGGGACTCTAAACAAACTCTGGAGCTACGGAACACACAAAATGACACAGAGAAGCTAACCTCCCGCTGAGGACAGCGCGGCAGGCGGCAGGAATTGGCCAGCACAGTGTTGTGAGAGCTGAGCACAGGCCCACGGGAGCAGAGCACGGGCCCACGGGAGACGGAGATTAGCCCGAGGGTGGGCCTGACCAACCACTGGCTGGAGGGACTCCAGATCACCAGCAGCTGTGGCTGTTTCCAGAATTATCAACACATAGATGCTAAGGACAAAGTGAGAGATCAGTGCAGTGTGGACTTTTGGACCAGTAGTTGGGAGAGCATTTGCTTTTGCCCCGAGAGCAAGAAGCCACTGAGACGTCACAGGACAGCCGGCACCACTTTGCAGCTTCAGCTCCTAGCCTGGAGAGTGTAGGGGGACCAAACAACCAGTCTGAGGGGTAAATGATCTTGCTTTAACCTGCTTGGATCTGGATTGCAGTCTAGGGTGGAGGTCCTCAGGTGTGTGTCCAGCTTGCCAGAGTGTGTGGAGGCCTCAGAGAGGGCACCCAAATAATACCTCCGGCCACTGAGGAAACCCCAGCGTTTCGGACAAAAGCTCCCCTGTCTAGTGGCAGAGTCCAACTTTGGCAAAAAGCCCAGGGGTCAAGTAATTGGGTGGCAACATGACCAGGCAAAGGAAGCAAAACAAACAGAAGAATCCAACATTAGATTCCTATTTTGGGGACAAAAAGGAGCAAAGCATGTTACAGGAAGAAGACAGTGAAGTCAGAACTACTGCACCAAAAGCTTCAAAGGAAAGTAAGAGCTGGTTACAAGCCACAGAGGACCTTAAGAAGCAGATAAGAGAAGTGGAGGAAAAATTGGGAAAAGAAATGAGAATGATGCAAGAAAATTATGAAATGAGAGTCAACAGCCTGACTGAGGAAAATAACACCTTAAAAAACAGACTAACTCAAATGGCAAAAGAGGCTCAAAAAGGCAATGAGGAGAGGAATGCCTTAAAAAGACAAATTTGCCAGATGGAAAAAGAATGTCAAAAGCTCAATGAGGAGAAGCATTCCTTCAGATTTAGAATGGAGCAAAGGGAAGCTAGTGACTTGAGGAGAAATCAAGATGCTGTTAAACAGATCCAAACAAATGAAAGAATAGAAAGCAGTGTGAAATATCTCATGGTTAAAACCACTGACCTGGAAAATAGATCCAGGAGAGATAATTTTAAAATTATTGGACTACCTGAAAGCCATGATCAAAGAAAAAACCTAGAAATCATCCTCCAAGAAATTCTCAAGGAAAACTGCCCTGAGGTTTTAGAACCAGAAGGCAAAATAGAGGTTGAATGAATATACTGATCACCTCCTGAAAAAGATCCCAAAAAGAAAACTCTTAGGAATATTATAGCCAAGTTCCAGAATTCCAGATAGAATATTACAAGCAGCCAGGAAGAAACAATTTGAATATTGTGGAAACACAATCAGGATAACTCAGGATCTAGCAGCTTCTACACTGAGGGATCGAAGGTCCTGGAATATGATATTCTGGAGTTCAAAGGAGCTGGGATTAAAACCAAGAATCACCTACCCAGCAAAACTGAATATCATGTTTCAGGGGAAAATATGGTCATTCAGTGGAATAGAGGACTTTCAAGTATTCTTGAAGAAAAACCAGAGTTGAATAGAAAATTTGACATTCCGATACAAGAAGCAAGAGAAACATGAGAAGGTAAACAGGGAAGAGAAATCATAAGGAACTTATCAAAGTTGAACTATTTACATTCCTACATGGAAAAAGGATAATTGTAACTGATAAAACTTTTCTCAGTATGAAAATAATTGAAAAGAATAGAAATATTTTTATATATGTGTGTGTGTGTGTGTGTGTGTGTGTGTGTATATATAGTCTTTATCGGAGGGTATATTTGCATATGATTACATATATGAATGTGTGTGTGTGTGTGTATATATATATATATATATGTTTACAGGTATACATAGAGGGCACAGGACCAATTTAATAGGAAGGGATGATACTTTAAAACGTGAAATTAAGAGGTGGGAGAGGAATATAATGAGAAGAGATGGAGAGAGACAGAATGGGGCAAACTATCTCATATAGAAGAGGCAAGGGAAAATGGGCACAATGGAGGGGAAGAACAGGAAGGCATAAGGGAATGGGTCAACCTTATACTCATTGAATTTGGCTCAGGGACGGAATGACATACACACTAAATAGGGTATCTCAAGCTACAGGAGAGTAGGGGGGAAGGGGATGAGAGGGGGGATGATGGAAGGGAGGGCAGGCTGGAGGGGAGGGAATTTGGAAGCACACACTTTTGAAAAGGGACAGGACCAAAGTAAAGAATAGATCAAGTGGGAGATGGAATAGAAGGAAGGGAAATATAATCAGTCTTCTACAATATATCTACTATGGTAATGTTTTGCATTAGCTACACATGTACAACCTATATTGAATTGCTTATCTTCCCAGTAAGGGTGGGTGACAAGGGAGGAAGGGAATGAATCTGGAATTCAAAGTTTAAAACCAAATGTTTATATATATACACACACATACTATTATTAATACTATTTTACATGTAATGGGAAATAAGAGGGGGGAATATCCTGGGTGACTGCTATTTTGGGGAGGTGGGTAGGGGGAAAACAGGGAGAAAATTTGTAACCCAAACTCTGGCGGAAATGAATGAAGTAAACCAGAAGTTAATAAAGCATTTGGGAAAAAAAAATAAAAGAAAGTGGCAGGGAGAGAGGGACAAAATATGTGCTTAACAGACCAGTCTCTGCTCAGACAATACATATACCTAAACAAGGATGATATATTTGCTGCTAACCTCCAGTCCCCAGGGGGTTAACATTTGCAACACCTCCACCTTCAAAATCCACTTCTATCTGAATCTAGGTAAGAAATACAGCCTGAGTGTTTGTCAATACTATTTAGAAAGAAAAGTCCCAACTCAGCGCAGCAGCAGCCCTTCTCTCTCCACAGTGGTCAGCAACGACCCCTGGCTCCCCAGCAACCATGTCAAAGGGACCCGCAGTTGGGCATTGATCTTGACACCACTTACTCCTGTGTGGGAGTCTTCCAACATGGGAAAGTGGAGATCATTGCTAATGACCAAGGAAACAAGGCCACCCCAAGCTACATCGCCTTCACCAACACAGAACGTTTAATCGGTGATGCTGCAAAGAATCAAGTTGCAATGAACCCCACCAACAATTTTTGATGCCAAACATCTGATGGGTAGCAGATTTGATGATGCAGTTGTACAATCAGACATGAAGCATTGGCCTTTTACAGTGGTCAATGACGCAAACAGGCCTAAGGTCCAAGTAGAGTACTAAGGGAAGACCAGAAGTTTCTATCCAGAGGAAATATCTTCTATGGTTTTGACCAAGATGAAAGAAATCGCTCAAGCTTACCTTGGGAAGATAGATGTAGTCACAGCACCATCCTATTTCAACGATTCCCAACGTCAGGCCACCAAAGATGGTGGAATCATAGCTGGTCTCAATGTGCTCTGAATCATCAATGAGCCAACTGCTGCTGCTATTGCTTACAGCTTGGACAAAAAAGTTGGTGCTAAGAGAAATGTGTTGATCTTTGACCTTGGAGGTGGTACTTTCGATATCTCCATTCTTACCATTGAAGATAGAATCTTTAAGGTCAAGTCCACAGCTGGGGACACCCACTTGGGTGAGGAAGACTTTGACAATCGAATGGTCAATCATTTCCTTGCCGAGTTCAAGCAAAAGCACAAGAAGGACATGTAATGTAATGCCAAAAGAAAGGCAACTTCCCAAGGTTCAGAATACCAGCATAGGTGCTCTCCATTTTATTCAGTAACAAACCCAGAACAGAGAAGATCAAAACATGACAATCATTCAAAATACAGCATTTACTAAGTGTGATTAAATAATCTCCAAGTACTACCCCACCCCAGGACCTTCCTATCATTCAATCAATTACAAAGTCCCTGTTCTAAATACTTCTCCACCCCTAGGCTATACCTTCATTTGGCCCACCACAAAACCCCTCTTCTCAAATGGAGATTAGTTTCCAAACATAGGTAAAGTACCTTCATTTGTCAATCACAGAGCACAATAAGGTCAAAAGTTCCCCACCCCTGGATCACAACTGAATCTACCCCAGAGTTACATCAAGTTTAAACACAGCACTTAATACCCAAATGGAGGTCTTTTCTTCATCTTGACACGAGGCAAGTTATCAGCAATCTTAGTTCCTGGGGAGACAAGGCTTAGCAAGGCCATAAGATACATTGCCAGTCCCTTCATGAATTCATCCTCTGTCTGTAGAACAGTCCTAGAACCCCTGAACACATTAGCAAAGCCCTCTCCCAGGATTTCTGTAAACATACAACAAGAAAATCCTTCTTCAGGGCTTCTGAACCAACAGAAAGGCTCCCAGACCCCTGCAACAACAGCACTGTCCTTCACCAGTGGACAGTATTCATTCTGTCTGCAGGACAGTCTCCAGACCCCTGCAACAACAGCACTGTCCTTCACCAGTGGACAGTATTCACTCTCTGTCTGCAGGACAGTCTCAGGGCTTCTTAGTGAACAGCCAGGTTCCAGGACTTCTTCAACAAAAGGACTGTCTTTCACCAGTGGACAAATCTGGCAAAATAACATCAAAACAGACAGACAAAGTACCAGCAAAACAGCCATGTCTCCTCAGTCCTTGGAAGCTCAGGGGGCAGGTCTCAAAAGTCCAGGGCAATTCAAAGCGGCCACCAGCAATTCTCTTAGTCTCTCTCTCTCCACGAGGTGCTGCTTTCAAAAAAAAAGTTTCTTCTGCCTCTCTCTTGTCTCTCCAAATCTACGTCACCAGCTCCTCCCAGTTCAGGACTTTCTTTTCACATCAACAAGTGATGGGGGAGGGGGAGGGGTTTATGGGCGGTGCCATGGTTGCTTTGAATGAATATGTATAAGCTTGATGGGGTGATCTCCATATAAGGCCATGGGGTGATCACCATATAAGGCCATAAATGTAAAACTGCGATATGATTGGCTCGGACTCGCTATATATTTTCTCGTGTGAGAGGGCTCTCTCTCTCTCTCCGTCATGTAACTGCTGAAGAATAAACCACCCCGCTTCACTCCTCCGCCTTCTGTCTGGTGTTTTTTCCCCGTGAGGGGCCGGTGACGACCGAAGACCCGGGATGGGTAAGTGAGAGGGCCGTGGGGCTAGTCGTCTAGATCTGTTGCAAGGGTAAACGCCCGCAACAGATTTTGGCGCCCAACGTGGGGCTGACCCTTCGGGACGACTAGCTGGCGGACGGCCTGCTGGACGCAGCTGGTCTGCTCCAGTCGCCAGACAGCCTCGAGGCCACTGTAGCCTCGGGAAGAGGACAGGATGGGAACAGGGCATAGTATCCCTGTATTTAGGCCGGAGGAGAAGGGGGTGATAGCGGCGCAACTTTATAAGCTCTGCGCCCAAAGGGGGGCAAAAATCCCCATTAAGACCTGTAGGGAGTTTATAGATAAGATCTGGGACATATGCCCTTGGGTCAGGCATGTCGGCATACAGGCCGATAGATGGAGAGTTGTGGGACAGCAGATGGCAGCTTTTGAGAATGGCTGCCCTGGTTCGCTGACACCCACTGATTTTTCGGTTTTTAAGATAGTGGACGCGGCATTGAATCCTTCCCCGAGTGCCGCTTCCCGGTCCTTGGCCACACAGGTGGGCTCCTCATTAGCCGGGTCAGATTCAGAGTTAGAAAAAGGGAAGAATAAGGAATTGAAGGACCCAGGGGGCTTCGGTCAATATCCGTGGGAGGACTTAAGAGCTGTGGTAATGAATCAGGCGGCGGATAGTTCCGCTAGCAGTTCAGAAGGGGAAGATGAAGGTAAAAGGAGTGGGCGCCAAGATGGCGCCCGGGGATCGAGGGAGAGAAGAAGGACCCGGAAGGGCACTCCCTCGCGTTGGGAGAGGAGGGAGAGACGGGAGAACAAAGGGGAAACGGATGCAGGGGGCGTGCTCCCCACTTCCGCGCCCTTTACCTCCGCCTTGCCACCAAGCACCTCCTGTTTGCCAGGCAATTACTGTCCTGCCCCGTCTTTCGCTGCTAGTTCCGCATATGTCGCCCCTCCCTGCCCTCCGCCCCCGCCTCCTCATTATGAGAAAGGGCGAGAGGCGAATATTTGTGAGGGAGAGGGGTTAATAAGGCGGAGCCTCCGTGTGGCGGCGGAGGCGGGCGCGGAGGTGGACTTCGCCTCTTGGGATGTCTATCCCATTTTGACTGATCCCCTTACGGGTCAGCGTACTCATTCTCCCATCCCATATAAGACACTGAAAGAGTTCAAAGAGGCGGTGACTAAGTATGGCCCTTCTTCACCTTATGTTAGGAGGCTACTTATGAACCTAGTGACCGCTCACCCCTGGACCCCGGGGGATTTTGACGAGCTAGCTATGTCCTGTCTAGACCCTGCTATGCATCTTGCCTTCCAGGCACAAGTGAAGAGGGAGGCCAGGCATTTGGCCCAACTTAGACCCGGCAGGGCCCCTCAAGACACTGAGCACTTAATTTGTGGCACTGGCCATTTTTCCAACCCGGCCGTGCAGGCAGCCTATGGGCAGTTAGAATTAGATGATGTCAAGGCTGCACACATAGCGGCCTGGGAGAAGGTTTCTGCCAAGGGTATGACAGGGGGCCCTAAATTAGTCGGCCTGAAACAAAGACCTGATCAGACCCCCCTTTCTTTTGTTAACCAAGTTCAGGAGACGGTCCATAGGACCCTAGGCAGCGGCCCTGGAATGGACATACTCATTAAGCAGTTGGTTAAGGAAGGCCTGCGCTCCAGGGAGGCAGCTGCGGTGGCATCCCTGCCATCGGAGGCCCCCTTGGAGGACGTCATAGATAAGTTAATGGACCTGCCCCCGGAAAATCCGATTGCACAGTTGGTTTGCACTGCCCAGGATAGGGACCGCCAGCTTGTACAGGCGCTGGAAAAATTGACAGTCTCGAATACCGAGAGGGAACAGAGCCTCTTGGCGGCTATACAACAACTCAGCTCGTCAGCCCAGAAAGGTCCCGGCAAGCAGGCTTGTTTTCAATGTGGTCAATACGGCCATTATAAGGCCCAGTGCAAAGCCACCTCCAGGGGAACACCTCCTAAGTGTTTTAACTGTGGACGCCTTGGCCACATAGCGCGGTTTTGTCGTGCCAAGAATAAACAGGGCAGCGAACAAGCCCCTTTGGAGACCGGGGTCTCCCCCGGATCTCAACCGCAGGGAAACGGCGGGTGGAGGGGCCCGGCCGCAGGGCCCCTCCCCCATCCTCGTTAAGCGGCAATTATCCTCAGTTTGTAAGAGTCAGGGCCTCTCCTGGAAAACAACCCTCCATCTTTATACTTCCCCCTGGAGAGCGATAACAGTCCCTGCCCATTTGCCTTTCCACCCAGCTGTAGTGACCGGCCTAGAAGGCTCTCCTGACTTTGAGGTCCCCACCCAAGTAGCAGAGGATAATCCACACTGCACCCCCGTCTCCATACGGGCTGATCAGATCATTGCTAAGGCGTTTCCCTTCGGCCCCTCATCCCAGCATCCTTGCCAATTGAATTGGGCTCGTTCCATCACTTTGAACCGTCCCACTTTGATTATTCATGTTGAGAATTATCCGATCTTAGGGATCATTGATACGGGGGCTGATTGTTCAGTCATTAATTTGGATCAGTGGAGGAAAGAATGGCCCTTGATGGTTGCATCCACGCCGGTCCAGGGAGTGGGGGGGAACAAGAGAGCTCAGAGATCGGCTCGTGCCCTCTCGTGGTCGGTGGATGATAATGCAGGCAGGTTCACTCCCTTGTGTCTCCCCGAGCTGCCTTATGCTCTGTGGGGGCGGGATGTCCTTGCGCAAATGCAACTCTCCTTAGTAACCCCGGACTGCTTACCGGGAAATGGATAGGGACCACTCTCGATTTGAGCTTCGCCCCGAAACTGACCTGGACGAATAGCTGCCCGGTCTGGGTTGAGCAGTGGCCCCTTAAAGCCGAGAAGCTCACTGCTTTACAAGAAATTGTTGGCTCCCTTTTGCGGAATGATAGGATTGAACCCTCCTTTAGCCCATTTATTCCCTCTTGATAAAAAGGAATGTTCAGACTTTTGTGATCTGTGTGTGTTGATCCTCATCGAAGGGCTCGTTCTCTGGGTCGGAGTCGGTGGTGTCCGAGTATCTGTGGTGATCGGGCTCATTGTCACTGGCGTCCGGCGTGGCCGAGGTGGAGCTGCTGGCCTCTGGGTTTGGCGGCTCTTCTGCAGTTTTTGTGGGGAGGGGCTTCGCCTTGAGGTTTGGAGGGAGGTGTCTGTTGGCCTTGTCTTTGTTCGCTTTGTCCAGATCGTTTTTGGACAGTGTGAGTATGAGATATTCCTTGTCATTATCTGACCGCTCGGCACTGCAAATACTATCAATCTCTTGATCTCCACAAAGACTTCCATTTTCTACTTTGTCTGAGTTTTCCTCTGGTCCTGGTATGAAGAATGTATTTACCCAAAAGTGAAACATTTTGTCCTTCTTGAGCATCTTGTTCTGCTTGTGGAAGAATTCCACTTTGATGTCACCACACACGGGCAAAGGCTGTGGGTCCCATTTACTCTGGGAACGCACAAGCGGACCAGGCCCTCCACGCAGTTAGCCTTTCCCCACCCTCTCTCCCCCCGAAAGATTCCCCTGCACAGTTGGCACATGCTAAGTTCCATATCTCAGCTCGGTCTCTTAGGGCTCTTTATGGTGTGCCGAAGAGCGAGGCCAGACTTATTGTCCGGTCATGTATTGTGTGTGCCCCCTTCCGCCCTCGCATTAAGGAGGACGCATTTAACCCCCGAGGTACTGCCCCCAATGAGCTTTGGCAAATGGATGTTACACATCTTGGCTCTAAGTTTATCCATGTTTGTGTTGATACCTTCTCATCTTTTGTCTTTGCTTCCCTGCAGCCTCGTGAGTCAACCAGAGCTGTTATTGCCCATCTCTATGAAATGATTTCTATCCTAGGAGTGCCATTAGCCTTAAAGACTGATAATGGCCCGGCATATACTTCCAAGGCTTTTGCCTTGTTCTGTACTGAATTTTCTATTCAACATGCTACAGGCCTCCCCTACAACCCTACCGGGCAAGCCCTTGTTGAACGGGCAAACCGTACACTTAAGACCGTCCTGTTTAAACAAAAAGGGGGAATATGCAGGTCGGTCACTCGTCAAGAGTTGGCCCAGGTTGTCTTTACCTTAAATTTCCTGCAAGTTAGAGATGACGGCACCACTGCCGCCATGAGGTTCTGGAGCACCTCCGGTGAGAACACCACCTCTTCTCCATTGACCCTCCCCGCACCTAACCGGGCACTGCCCGGCTCCAGGGTAATGTGGCAGGATAAGGGGGGCCAATGGCACGGCCCTGTAAAAGTGGTTGGAAGAAGGCCCGGCCACCTTTCCTTTTTTCCAAATAATGACCCAACAGCGGTACAGCAATGGGTGCCCCTTCACAAAGTTAGGGATCTTGATTAAGGCACCACCCCCGACAGGTTGGGGGGTGAGGAGAATTCTTGTTCTTCTTGTCTTTCAGATTGTCGACTCACCCTCCTCATCTTGGGTCTCCTTGCTGAGAATGCCGTGACGGAATTACGCTGGGGACTGCTTTCCACCTTCCCGAGACCCATGCCTGTGACTTCTTCGGCACAAGTTTTTCCTCGTTTATTTACAGTTAACAACACCCTTAAGCTCCCTGTTCTGCACCTCAACAACGACACTAGGCCGGTGGAAAGTAACAGGATAATATCACTTAATGGGACGTTATGTTTTCAAATCACACCCACAGTCGATCCAGAACTGTCACCATGTGTCGGGCTGTTTCCTCAAGAGGCTGTGTGGTCTGACCGCCTCAACTTTACAAGCAAGAAGGTGAACGGCTCCCTATTGAGAGGACTTTGGCCGGCCCGCACAATGATTAGAGCGAAGGATAACAGTGATCTCCTTTGTGGAGAGGGCGGAGGGGAGTGGCGGCCCCAGCCCAGCGCCCAGCCTCGCTGTCGGCCCTCCCGCCACAAGGATTTTTGGCCCTGGACGGAGTGCCAGTCACCCGCAGCTGTCCCTGTGCACCCATTTTTTACCTTTTCCCCCCCCATCCCTTCTGGTAATGTTACTGCGGGTGTGGCAACCAACTGGACTTGCCAAGATGCTAAACCTCTTATGTCCACTGTTACCTCCGATACAAACTCGCGTCATCTTCATTATGAAGATCCTGGGGTCACTGCAAACCCTTTTGATTTGTGGTTGCTCTGTGGGGAGGGGGGCGCTTGTTTGGATTTGCGCCCCATGGCCATGCTGTTGGGCGGGGTCATGGGGTGGGGAAATGGTACATGGACAGAACTGGACCCCTTCGATTTTAATATGTCAAGGCCAGTCAAGCATGTACAGATACCACCCACACCTGTCTGTGTTTGGCAACCCTTTCTGTTTTTGGTTTCCAATCGGACAGGACACAATGAGTCTCTTCTCCAATGTAAGAATGACTGCTTTTATTCTTCCTGCTGGAATGCTCAAGCGTTCCCATTGGCAGTTGTCCTCCGCCTCCCTCGGTGGGTTCCCTGGCCACTTAACATTACCAATTCTGCTTTGCAGTTAAGGCCCAAAAGAGACTTCAGCATTTCTGCTGCCATTATTGCCGCCATTGCTGTTGCTGCCGCTGCGGCTACTGCAGCAGCCGCCAGTTTGGCTTATGCTGTGCCGACTGCAACGGCGGTCGCCAATCTGAGCGCCTCCGTTACCATGGCCTTGACAGCCCAAGAGGGAATAAATGGGCATCTGTATACCGGAATGATGCTTCTGAATCAGAGGGTGGACCTGATTCAGGAGGAGGTTGATGTCCTCTGGGAGGTAGCCCAAGTTGGGTGTACTCTGCGTATGCCTGGTTTATGTGTTACTCCCATTTTGTATGAGAACTTTACTAGAGCAGCTAACCTGTCCCGTCAACTTTCCGCTCTCCTCCTAGGCAATTGGTCTGCCGAATACGAACAACAGATAAGACAATTAAGACTGGCTATTGCATCGGTGAATTCCACCTCTGTCGATCCTGCCGTTCTCTCCGGACTGTCTAGGTGGCTGCATGATGTTACATCCTGGTTCTCACAGTGGGGAGGCTTAACCTCCTCCACCGTGGTGTTTGTTCTTGTGATTATTTTGCTTTTGTATTGTGTTTGTAAGCTACGGCGCCGTGAGGATGGCTACATGCTTCTGACCCAACAGGCCCCTTTTACCCTCCAAGAGGGGGGAGATCCTCAGGTGTGGTTCCAGGCCATGGAGGACGTGTGACACCTGGGGTAAGACGGGGGTGACTCCATGACGGGCAACTCCTCCCTCCTCGGCCGCCTAAGACAGGACCCAGGGTGTCGGTGTCCTACGACGGGTAAGGTTCGAGTGAATCAGAGGTGACCTAAGCCAGAGGCCCCCGCACCGCACGTCAGAGTCCTTGGGACAGGACCCCTGAGTGGTAATTGGATTTTTCCGTGGTCTTTCGGGCAAGAAGCATGATCACCTGTGTCACCTGTAGCAAGAAGCTTAGCAGCCTGCACTGCCAATAGCTGCTGAAGGCTTTTGATTCTTTTGGCATATAGGATTTTCGTTTGCTTTAAAGAAAAAGGGGGAGTTGATGGGGGAGGGGGAGGGGTTTATGGGCAGTGCCATGGTTGCTTTGAATGAATATGTATAAGCTTGATGGGGTGATCTCCATATAAGGCCATGGGGTGATCACCATATAAGGCCATAAATGTAAAACTGCGATATGATTGGCTCGGACTCGCTATATATTTTCTCGTGTGAGAGGGCTCTCTCTCTCTCTCCGTCATGTAACTGCTGAAGAATAAACCACCCCGCTTCACTCCTCCGCCTTCTGTCTGGTGTTTTTTCCCCGTGAGGGGCCGGTGACGACCAAAGACCCGGGATGGGTAAGTGAGAGGGCCATGGGGCTAGTCGTCTAGATCTGTTGCAAGGGTAAACGCCCGCAACAAACAAGCCCATCCCACAGGTGGGATTAACAAGCTCTGGGTTTTAACACAATCAATTTGAAAACCAAGCCAATACAGGGGAATCTTTAATTGCCATTACTATCACAGGACATCAGTGAGAACAAGAGGGCTGTTCACTGTCTTCACACTACTTGTGAACATGCAAAGCGTATCCTCTCTTCCAGTACCCAGGCCAGTATTGAGATTGACTCCTTCTATGAAGATATTGACTTCTATCCATCAATCACCCAGGACCGTTTCAAAGAGCTGACTGAATGCTGATCTCTTCTGTGGCACACTGGACCCTGTGGAGAAGGCCTTAAGAAATGCCAAGCTAGATAAGTCTCAGATTCATGACATCATCCTGGTGGGTGGATCCACTTGAATCCCCAAAATCCAGAAGCTTCTGCAAGACTTCTTCAATGGCAAGGAACTCAACAAGAGTATCAATCCTGATGAGGCTGTTGCTTATGGTGCAGCTGTCCAAGCTGCCATTACGTCTGGAAATAAATCTGAGAATGTGCAGGACTTGCTGTTGTTGGATGTCATTCCTCTTTCCCTTGGAATTGAAACTGCTGGTGGAGTTATGACCGTTCTGATCAAATGAAATACCACCATCTCCACCAAGCAGACACAGACCTTTACCACCTATTCAGACAACCAGTCTGGTGTGCTTATTCAGGTTTATGAAGGCGAGAGAGCAATAACAAAGGATAACAACAACCTGCCTGGCAAATTTGAGCTCACAGGAATTCCCCCAGCACCCAGGGGTGTTCCTCAGATTGAAGTAATATTTGACATTGATGCAAATGGCATCATCAATGTTTCTGCTGTGGATAAGATCACAGACAAGAAGAACAAGATCACCATCACCAATGATAAAGGATATCTGAGCAAGGAAGACATATGGTCCAGGAGGCTGAGAAAAACAAGGCTGAGCATGAAAAGCAGACAGACAAGGTATCTTCCAAGAATTCTCTTGAATCTTATGCTTTCAACATGAAAGCAACCATAGAGGATGAAAAACTGCAAGGCAAAATTGGTGATGAAGACAAACAGAAGATGCTTGACAAATGCAATGAAATAATCAACTGGCTGGATGAGAACCAGACTGCTGAGAAGGAAGAATTTGAGCATCAGCAAAAAGAATTGGAGAAGGTCTGCAACCCCATTATTACTAAGCTGTACCAGAGTAAGGGAGCATGCCTGGTAGGTTCCCAGAGGGTGGAGCAGCCCCATCTGGAGGTGCTTCTTCTGGACCCACCATTGAAGAGGTTGACTAAACACACCAGAAGAAAAAGCATTCCATACAGCTTTCCAAAAATTGAAGGACTCAAATTTGTAGCCAAGGCAGCAGCAGTTTAAAAGTAACATTTAAGCTACTGTGTAAATCTGGACATTCTGAATACTTGAATGTGTGCAAAGGGAGAGAAGTGAACAACATTGCACTTTATCAGTACCATAAACAAGTGGAAATGCAATTGTCCTGGAGAATAAAATCTATTTAAAATTGACACCATAACAAAAGGAAGGAAGGAAGGGATGGAGGGAGAGGGAGGGAGGGAGGGAGGGAGAGAGAGAGAGTGAGAGAGAGAGAGAGAGAGACAGAGAGAGAGAGAGACAGAGAGAGAGAGACAGAGACACAGACACAGACACAGAGAGACAGAGACAGAGAGAGACAGAGAGAGAGA
>NW_027187380.1:16087306-16173395 GCF_028583685.1 Petaurus breviceps papuanus | reverse complement strand
AAAGAAAGAAAGAAAGAAAGAAAGAAAGAAAGAAAGAAAGAAAGAAAGAAAGAAAGAAAGAAAGAAAGAAAGAGAGAAAGAAAAAAAGAAAGAAACCACAGATTTTCTCCTTCTCAACTCTACCACCACAAGAGTTCCCTTCTCAGTTCTGCTCTTTAACAGCTTGGGCTTCTCCTGATAGTTGGTCATTAGCTCCTCCCTGTTCTGGCCACTATTCTCTTTCTTAACAAAGACTTCATCATAGGTAAGGCTCAAAAGAAACCTGAACTGAAACAAGGTGCTAAATAATTAAATAGCTGAAACAAGGCACTAGGTACTTCTTTGCTTGCCATTACACGGCACAAAGAAGGTACTTAATAAATGTTTACTGAACAAATTAATTAAATTAAAAATAACAAAACAAATGGCAAAAGAGTATCCAAGTATTTTGAAAAGGGGCTTGAGGGCAGGGATAGTGTAGTTCCTTTTCTTCTTCTCTCCAGCCTAGAACACAGTAAGTGATTAATAAATGCTGTTTACACTGACTTATTTGTATTGATTTGAACTAGCACAGCACCACCCTGGTGCAAGCCCTCATCACCTCATGTCTCAACTACTGCAATCGCCTGCTTACAATGATCTCCTTGCCCCAATTTTCTCTCCACTGGAGTACATCATTCACTGGGCCATCAAAGAGATCTTCATGTCATCCCCTCCCACACACACAAATAAACTCCAGTAGCTTCCCATGACCTACAGAATCAAATCCTCTGGTATTCAAAGCCCTTCATAACTTGGTCTCCTCCTTCATTTACAGTTTTCTTATACTCTACTCACTTCACCACACTCTGCCACTCAGTAACACTGCTCTTCTCCTTATTGTTTCTCACACACAATGCTCTACCACCCCACACTGGCATTTGCTCTGGCTAAAAGGCTCTCTATCCTCATCTCTCCCTCCTGGATTCCCTGAACCCCACCTTCAACAAGATCCTTTCCTAATCTCTCTAAATGCTAGTACCTTCCCTCTGTGAATTATCTCCAATTTATCCCATTTATATATAGCTGTTTTCATGATGTCTCTCCCATTAGACCCTTAAAAACCCTTAAAAGGAGGGACTCTTTTACCTTGTTTTGTAACTCTAGAGAATGCGGGGCCTGGAGTCAGGAAGACTTGAATTCAAATCCAGCCTTAGAAACTTTCTAAGTGTATGACCTTGAGCAAATCACTTAACCTCTGTCTGCCTTGATTTCCTCCCCTGTAAAATAGGGATGAAAATAGCCCCTATCTCCCAGGATCATTGTGAAGATCAAATGAGACAATAATTATAAAGCTCTGGTAAAGGGTCTGGTACATAGTATGTACTATGTAAATGCTAGGTATAATAATAATAGTAGTTATTATTATTATAAATGTTTGCAGTTTGACTACTGTATCCAAAGCAAGAGGTGAGGAGTGACAGTGACAGGTCAGATACCAAAATGGCAGGAATAGGCAAAACGCAAAGGGATAGCAAATCCCAGTACAGCAAATACAGGTCTTAAATATACTTGAAAATTCAACAAATAAAGTCCTAGAACCAGATACTACAGCAAGCTTAACTGTTGCCCATAATCAGCCATGTGTGGGATATGGAGAGCCTAACCCAAATTGACTATTCGGAGACCTCTCAAAGTGAAGGTTGAAAGTTTTATTAGAGGGGCGGCCAGGTGGCGCAGTGAGTAAGAGCACCAGCCCCAGAGTCGGGATGACCTGGGATCGAATCTGAGCTCAGATACTCAGCACCACACCCAGAAATAACTGGCCATGTAACCTTGAGTAAGTTACTTAACCCCAACTGCTTAACAAAAAAATTTGGGGGGCAGCTGGGTGGCACAGTGAGTAAAGCGCTGGCCCCAGAGTCAGGAGGACCTGAGTTCAGTTCTGGCCTCAGACAATGAACACCCACACAAAAAACTAGCCGTGTAACCTTGGGCAAGTTACTTAACCCCAACTGTCCTCCCAAAGGCAAAAAAAAAAAGTTTTATTAGAATCTCACAAGAGGGCAGTCCAGTCTCTGGGACAACATCGAAAGAGAGGAGGCCAAGGTACAGAAGCTAAAGCTGGGTTAAATAAGGGTTACACAACCCTCCCAAACATTAACCTAATTATTACTAATGAGGCTCTAATCTTGTTAGATAACATACATAATACATGAGGTCCACTACAGAAGTGCAGTAACAACCTCAGAATACTGAACCCCCTTAGATACATCCTTATTTCAGCCTGGGTGCCCCAAGGCCACTGTCTGTTTCCTGATTGGTCAAATTCACCTGCTGCTGCCAGCTCCTTCCTTTCTACATTGTTTCATTTTAGTATTATATAGGAGTTCTCTGGAAACTGGGAACTCAACTGCCTCCCAAGGCTACTGCCTCAACTCCCCCAAGGTACTGTTACTTTTTATCAGTAGTCTTGTTCAGCAATTCTTGCAGTTCTGTAGAAATTTAACCCTTTGTTACCTCTCACACTACCATTCCATTCCCCAAACTCCCCAAACTAGAAACACCTCTAATTTGGTCTCAATAGTTAATCCAATCAGTTGTATTAATATTTAATAGCTCTTACATTTCCTTGAAATATACAATGACTTACATATATATGGGGAAAAAATACTGAACTTAGTTACAAAAAATACAAGGAAGTAATAAGAATGGATATATGATATTCAGAATGGGGAAACTTCACTGCAAGTCATTCCACACACCCAGAAACAATATTGATCCATAAAAGTTTAAGAAAAACGTTTTTAATGGACAACACCACACTAAATTCTCATAAACTTCAAGCTATGTGGAATGAAAAGCTTTTAAAAATATAGATACTTAACCAATGAAATCGAAATCTTGCAGTAATGAAATGAGGTACATAGGAGCCTTCTCATCCTAGACACCCCTGGAGCTCTTCCCCAAAGATGCTTTTCAATGAGCCTTCAGAAGATAAGCTTACATCACAACTCAATTACAAAAAGCCCTTATTGGGGGAATGGTGCCAAGATGGAGGAGTAAAAGCACAAACTTGGCATGGTCTCCAGCTTCAACCATCTTCAATACCTGTAAAAAAATTACTCTAAAAAAATTTTAAAGCTACAGAACCCACAAAGAGACAGAGAGAAACAAATCTCCTGCTGAAGGCAGCCTGGAAAGCTGAGAGAAAAGGTCTATCGCAGTGCAGTCCCCAGTGAGTCATGGTTCCAGCCTAGGGTGGCCCCAACCAGTGCCCAGACCATCCAGAGCAGACTTCAGGAGAATGAATCACCAGCAGCTGTGGAGGTTTCCAGACTCCTCAAACCATAAACACCAAAGAGAAAATAAAAGGCCAGTAAGGAACTCTGTTGTAAGGGTGAAGGAACAGTATAGTCAGGCCCCTCCCCCTGGGGCGAGAAGTGGTGGGAGACGGGTGGTGCCGTGTGGCTGCTTTGCTTTCAGAGCTCCTGGCCTGCAGATCATAGGGGGACCAAGTGACCAGAGGATAATCGCTCCTGCTTTGACCCACCGGGATCTCAATCACGGTCTTGGGTGGTGGTCCTGGGGTGTGTCCATTGAGCCAGAGCTTGTGAGGGCTGTAGAGAGGGAGCCCAACTAATAGCATCAGCAGCTGCAAACACCCCAGCAATTTGAGACAAACCTCTCTCCTTTCTGTAAGCAGAGTTCTACCATGTATAAAGAGCTCAAAAGTCAAGTAATATGAAAAACGAGGAAGCGCAATCAAACCATACAATCCTTTTTTGGGGACAAAAAGGATCAAAGCATGGAACTGGCAGAGGACAATGAAGTCAGAACTCCTGCATCAAAAGCTTCCAAGAAAAATATGAATTGATTACAGGCTATGGAGGAACTCCAGAAGGATTTTGAAAATCAAGTAAGAAAAGTGGAGGAAAAACAGGGAAGAGAAATGAGAATGATGCAAGAAAATCATGAAAAGTGAGTCAACAGCCTAATAAAGGAGACCCCAAAAAATTTTGAAAAAAATAACACCTTAAAAAGTAGACTAACTTAAATGGCAAAAGAGGTCCAAAAAGCCAGTGAGGAGAAGAATGCCTTAAAAAGTCAAATTTGTCAGATGGAAAAAGAATCTCAAAAGCTCACTGAAGAAAATCACTCCTTCAGAATTAGATTGGAGCAAATGGAAGCTAGTGACTTTATGAGAAATAAAGATACTATTAAACAGATCCAAACAAATGAAAAAATAGAAGGCAATGTGAAATATCTTGTTGGAAAAACTACTGACCTGGAAAATAGATCCAGAGAGATAAAATGGGCTACCTGAAAGCCATGATCAAAAAAATAACCTAGAAATCATCCTTCAAGAAATTCTCCAGGAAAACTTCCCTGATATTATAGAACCAGAGGGCAAAATAGAAATTGAAATAATTCACTGAGCACCTCTTGAAAAATATCTCCAGGCGCAGCCAGGTAGCAAAGCGAGTAACAGCTCTGGCCCCAGAGTCAGGATGACCTGGGATCAAATCCGGGCTCAGATACTTAGCAACATTGAGCAAGTTACTTAACCCCAATTTCTTAGGGGCAGCCAGGTGGCGCAGTGAGTAAGAGCACTGGCCCCAGAGTCGTGATGACCTGGGATCAAATCCAGGCTCACATACTTAGCAACACACCCAGAAATAACTGGCTGTGTAACCTTGAACAAGTTACTTAACCCCAATTGCTTTAAAAAAAAAAAAAGATCCCCAAAAGAAAACTCCTAGGAATATCATAGCCAAATTCTAGAGTTCCCAGGTGAAGGAAAAAATATTACAAGCAGCCAGGAAGGAACAATTTTATTATTGTGGAAATACAACCAGGATAACACAAGATCTAGCAGCTTCTCTACATTAAGGGATTGAAGGGCTTGGAATATGATATTCTGGAGGTCAAAGGAGCTAGGATTAAAACCAAGAATCACCTGCCCAGAAAAACTTGAGTATAATGCTTCAGGGGAGAATATGGTCATTCAAAGAAATAGAGGACTTTCAGGCATTCTTGATGAAAAAAACCAGAGTTGAAAAGAAAATCTGACTTTCAATTACAAGAAGCAAGAGAAGCATGCGAAAGGTAAATAGCAAAAAGAAATCATAAGGAACTTATTAAAGTTGAACTATTTACATTCCTACATGGAAAAATGATAATTATAACTCTTAAGACTTTTTTCAATATGAGGATAGTTGAAGGGAATATATATGTATATATGTATACATACACTTATATGTATGTATAGTAGGGTGTATGTGTGTATAAATATATATGTGTGTGTATATGTATGTATAGACAGAGGGCACAGGATGGGTAGAATATGTGGGGATTATATCTTAAAAATAAAATTAAGAGGTGCGAAAGGAATATATTGGGAGAAGGAGAAAGGGAGAGATAGATTAGGGCAAATTATCTCACATAAAAGAGTCAAGAGAATACTGTTACAATGGAGGGGAAGAGCAGGAAGGTGAAATGGAATGGGTCAACCTTACTCTCACTGAATTTGGCTTAAGGAGGGAATAACATACACATTCAACTGGGTATCTTACCCCACAGGAAAGCAGGGGGGAAGGGAATAAGAGGGGGGGGTGATAGAAGGGAGGGCAGAATGGGGGAGAGGATAGTTAGAAGCAAACACTTTTGAAAAGGTACAGGGTCAAAGTAGAAAATAGAATAAGTGGGGGGAAGGATAAGATGGAGGAAAATATAGTTAGTCTTTCACAATATAACTACTATGGAAATGTTTTGCGTAACTGACACATGTACAACCTATGTTGAAATGCTTGTCTTCCCAGTGGGGGTGGGTGAGGAAGGAAGAAGGGAAAGACTCTGGAACTCAAAGTTTCAAAAAACAAAAGTTAATGCATGTTACATGCAACTGGGAAATAAGATATACAGGCACTGGGGTGCAGAAATCCATCTTGCCCTACTAGAAAGTTGGGGAGGGGATGGGGGAGGATATAAGAGAGAACAGATTGGGGGAAGGGGTACCCAATAGGCTCAATATTCTGGGGCAGAGGGTAGGTGAGAGATGGGGAGAAAAATTTGTAACTCAAAATCTTATGGAAATCAATGTTGGAAACTAAAAATAAATAAATTGAAAAAAAAAAGTCCTTATTGTACCTACCTCTTCAAGAGTGCACAGAACATTTAATATAATGAGAGGAAGACGATTCTTCCTAGAAACATTTCTATTTAAACTATCAAAAATGATGAGAAGAATAAAAAAATAGTAAGTCAACAATAACATATTCCCGTGTCATTTTAAAGTGTACAAAGCATTTAACTCATGTTGTAACATTTGAGACTAAATCATTCACTAGTATGTTTAGTGGGAGGCAAGGGACAATTAGGCCTTGAGGCTGAGATGACTACAAAACACCCAGGTCAAGATGTCCAAAAGGCAGTTGGCAATGCAAACCTGGAGCTCAGAGGAGGGATCAGGACTGAATAAAAAGATGTGGGAATTATCCACATGGATACCCATGAGAACAAATAACATCACCATGCAAGAGAGGCAAATCCTATGAAATAAATTTTAGAGTCATCATCACCATCACCATCACTATCTTCATTTTACAGATAGCAGAGTTAAAGGAAGGCAATATAAAGGTACATTATAAATCCCCATGCTGACAGTCTGCCATTAAAGTCTTCATCTTTGCTGCAACACAGACCACTGAGAGCATAGAAAGTGTCCCTCACCTGACTAGGGCTCACCAGTCTGAGGAAGAAACTACACCACTTTTAGACAGAGCCAACCTTGCTAAGAAAAACCTCAGTGACTACACAGTGACAGCAGAGGCAGGTTTGTGAACAAGGACTTTGTGCAGCTAGCCACAAATTTTAAGCATCTTTCTCTCAAACCATAAAGGATCAGCAAGGGGAAAACACATAAAGCGGGTAGGGGTGGAGGGAATATGTATAAAGCTGTGTTTGAGATAAACACCAGAAAGAAGAACAAGCATAGAGGGAGAAGGGAATACAAGATCTATGTCATATCAACTAATTATGCTCTATAGGACATCTATCCAACCCTACTCACAGTTTTCTCCTAGAATCAGCCTGCACAAAATTAAGGATCTTCCAACCCACTGGGTACACTTAAAAGGCATTTTAACCCTGCTAAATATCAGTAAAACTAAATGGAAAAGTACCTTTCCAAAGGTCAAGGGAGGTCTTTAAGGCTCATGAATCAGACTACAAAGGACCAACTGTAACCAAGGCCTGCTAATTATCCCTTGGACAATGATTTTTTTAATAAGCTGGATATATATAGATGCTGATCTTCTCCAAACATCTTCTCTGTAAAGTGCTGGTAACACCAATGTGTAAAAGGACTGCCAGCAAAAAGGAATCCTACATGTCAGGAGGTTCAGAATTCTGGTTCAGCTATGAATCCTTTGGACATTAAAAACCACCTGTCTCTCCCAACTGGGCAATGAAGCTTGCTCGCTCCTTCCTTCCTTCCTTTCTTCCTTCCTTCCTTCCTTCCTTCCTTCCTTTCTTTCTTCCTTCCTTCCTTCCTTCCTTCCTTCCTTCCTTCCTTCCTTCCTTCCTTCCTTCCTTCCTTCCTCCCTTCCCTCTTCCCACTCTTCTTTTGTCCCCTCCCCTCCCCTGCTCTCCCCTCCTCTCTTTTTCATTTACATTTCTTCCTTAAGGATCATGACAAAGTCAAATCACTCTGACTCTCTGTGGATTGGCCAACAACAGGTCCCAGCCCAAGCCCACCAGGTTTGGGTCCTGATGGCTCAGAGTGAATGTAGAAACCAACTGTCTCAGTTTGGATCAGAAACCCTAAGGGTCTTCCCCTCCTTGGTTGATTTTTTTTTTTTGAGGAGATAAAAGAAGCCGTTCTTTGCCTTATTTATTACCTACCCTTAATCATTGAATAGGTATTGCCTCATTCAAACTGACAGCTGGGAAAAACCTTGACTTAAAAAAGCCAAGGTCTTCCACTGCATCTTGGGACCATCTCTAGTCATCCTGATCATTATCTTGCCACTGAGACCAGATGGCTCTGGAGGAAAGAGTGAGGCTGGTGACTTTGCACAGCCGTCCCTCACTTAAATCCAATTCACTTGCAAGTCATGGCATCACCTTCCTGATGTCACAGTCCTCTTTGAGAACGAAGGACAAACAACAACAAAAGACACCCGTAACATTCTCCCAGCAGGGACTCAGCAACAAGAACTGCTTTCCATTCTAGCAGACAGGCTCACTATCATTAGACACTGAGGTGTTCATTAATGTTATATGACCATTATGAAAGAAATTTCCCCTGAACCTACAAATTTTCAAGAGCTGAATAGGGAGTACTGCTGTCTAACAACACACACACACACTGGGAGTAATGGGCCAACAACCATATCTAATGAGTGAGGTGGCTCTATAGTTAAGTTTTTTACCCCTAACTACTGTAAATATCAAATTAAATGGAGAAGTGAGTTTGTAGACATTTAAGCAAATGACCTAATCAGGAAATTTTAAAGCCTGTTTTCAACCTTTTCAAAGAATGGTCCCTTTCAACATTTTACAATTGCATGAATGCTGACTGACATTCATCACCCAGCAGTCAACTCCCTCTCTAAGATGAAGAAACCTCAGAGGCTGTTATGGGATTGTGTCAATAAGAGACTGTCTGGCTGTCCTTCATTCTTCTTACTGGCAGCAACAAGATGAGCCAGACTGATTCCATCTTGAAGGAGGCCTCCATTATTTTAGAGATTACTAACTAAAGAGAAATGCTTTTTTTCCACAGCAATAAAAATAGCTAATAGCTAGCATATATAAAGCTCTTTAAGATTGGAAAAGCCCTTTACAAATATTATCTCATTTTATCCTCATTACAATCTGGAGAGGTAGGGACTATTATTATCCCATTTAAAGAGGAGATAATTGAGGCTGCCAAAAGTTAAGTTACTTGCCCAGAGTCATGCAAGTTGTTTGAGGCTGGATCTGAACTCTGGTCTTCCTGATTCGAGGTGCAGTAAGTACTCTATCCACTATACCAGTACCTATGACTCCAAGACTTTCCCATTTCCCTTCCATTTTGTTTCTCTCACAGAATGCCTCTGTCTGGCTGTGTACTGTGAAAAAGCCCAGAAAGGTATAAAAAAGTGAGGAATCTGTCTGGACGTGGGGAGGGTTGGTTAACAAATAATAACAGGTCATCACAAGGGCATCCAGGGGGCATTTCTAGCTGAATTGGGGCCTGCTGAAACCTAAAGGAATGGCCTTTGAATGACTTCTTCCAGGATGAAGGCCTGGAATTGCTGTTGTTGTTGTGTTTGTTCTTCATTCTTGAAGAGGACCATGACATCAGGGAAATGATGACAAGACTTGCAGTTGACTTTGATTTGAGTGAGGGAAGGCTGTGCAAGGTCACCAGAATCACTTTCTCCTCCAGAGCCATCTGGGGTCCAGTGGCCAGATATTCATCAGGACTGAATTTGCTCCTATAGGAACAAAGTTACAAAGATGGCACACTCATCATCATCCACGAAAAAAAAATTGCTAGATATCTGTAAGACATCGCTTAGTGCCAAAGTCAGAGACCAAAAAATGGACAGGATGAATCATTGGTCTGACCCAAAGCAGCATCTCCTGCCTCCTGTGAGATGCATGACCTTGGGAAGGTCACTTTGCCTCCTTGGGCCTCAGTTTCCTGGTTGACAAAATGATGGCATTGGATTCAAACTCTAAGGTCCCTTTCAAGTCTAAGTTACTGAGCTCTTAGAATATGTCGCTGTCCCATTGCCTTACCTCTGAGACAAGGGAAGGTCAGTCAGCACAGCAAAGATCCCTCCCTGAAAGAGTGAGGTCATCTTTCTGAAGGCTCAAATTTTTCTAGTGCCGTACCATTCCCCACATTTAGCTGTTATTTGGTAACGTCCCTCTGAACTGCCTACCAGTCCACTTCTCATTAACAATCACAGCACAGCCCTTCTCCATTCGGTTCCCAAATTTTAAATTTTAAAATAAATAGCCAGCTAATAGAAGGACTAGATGCATCTGAAATCAACAAAGATACAATGGCTTCACCCTGACAGGCAGTTAAGGGGAAGGCATTTTATATGAGGAAGTATTCTGCTTTCGAGCCTAAAGAGAAAAAATAAATTCAAAAGGCAATATGAAAGGAATTGAAGCTGAAATAACATATTTGCCTCTTAACCATTTCTTTCTGTGTCTGTTCAGTATTTCAACCCTTTGTGTCTTGACTAGAGCAACAGTAGTGTAAGTCACCACTAGGTGGTGCATGAGGGAGGTGATGAAAGATGATGTCATGCCTTGTCTTCTCAAAGGGTCTCAAATGACCCCCACCCCCTTTGCTCACAGAGCCATACCCTGCTTCAGGCCCTCAGCACCCTATGCCTAGACTACTTCAACAGCCTCCTGTTTAGTCTCCCTGCTTCAGGTCTCTTTCTTCTCAAATCTGTTCCTCTGCACAGCTTCCAAAGTCCTAATGCACAGGTCAAGCTGTGTCGCTCCCCTACTCCATAAATCCCAGTGGCTCCCTATTACCATGATGATCAAATGCAAACACCACTGTTGTCATTTAAAATCCTTTACAGCCTGTTTCAAGCCTACACTTCCAGGCTTATTATACTTTACTCACCTTTATAGTCTGGCCAAACGAGCCATATTTCTGGTCCTTACACAGGACATTCTATCTCTCTTTCTGCTGCCTTTTCACAGTTCCATTCCTGGAACACACTCCCTCTTACCTTCTGCCTCTTACAATCCCCAGTTTCCTCTGAAGCTCAGCTCAGACTTCACTTCTTATATAAGACTTTTTTTTTCTGATTTCTCTAGCTTCTAGTCTCCTAAAAAAAATTTACCTTGTTTTTATTTTTATAAAACACAGATGTCCCAAAAGTCTTAGTGAAGTTTTAATGTCAGAAGTATAAATCCTGCAAGCTTAATCCTAAAATTGTCAGTTTAATCATCTAAAATTCTTTTATACTTAGTGAGTTTTATGAACATTGAATAACAAATTTTTTATTTTAACAAGATGGAGCACTCTGTTATTATGCATCATACATGTGGTAACTGCTGTATGGGACTTTCTCAGAACAGTGGCCCTGTGGAGGAGGTCCTCTTGATTGGCCATTGAGATTACCTACTCTATGTCCATTTGGTTTTTAACCTGTGCAGTCACATCAAAATTGTCATGTATGCATCAAAACCTTGTTCTCTGGATGTTCTTAAGGCCAGAATTACAAATACTCTTTCAGTGAACAGCAACAATAAAGTTATTACAAAATAGCTCAAAAATTGACTCAGAGTAATGTATCATACAAGATCACATTTCTGTTGAATTTTCATAAGACATATCAATATTGTCAAATTTTAAATAGTTAACATTTCAAATACTGGTTTTTGGTGAGTTAGTAGCACTAACACATTTGAAGCCAAAAAAGCTCAAAACTTCACTAAAACTTTGGGGATACCCTATATATTTATGTATCTGAAGGCAAGGGATGGTGGGCAGATGGTGGCAGAGTCAAGCAGCTTCACTGACACCCTGTGAATGTCAGGAGAAATCAAGGAAGCCTTCCACCACCTTGGGCAGTGAGGTGGCACAAGTGAATAGAGTGCCAGGCCTGGAGTCAAAAAGATTCATCTTCCTGAGTTCAAATCCAACCTTGGATACTTACTAGCTGTGTGACCTGGGCAAGTCATTTCACTTTTTGCCTCAGTTTTCTCCTCTGTAAAATGAACTGGAGAAGGAGATGGCAAACCAGTTCAATACCTTTGCCAAGAAAACCCTGGATTAAGTCACAAAGAGTTGGACATGACCGAAAACAACTCAACAACAACATCCTGATCTTACCCAGCTGGGTACAAGAGCTCCTCACAGGCCTTGTTCTACTTTATGTGACCAAGGAGCTCTGACCTGCCCTATTTCCAATCTTAGTCAGGTCACTCCTGCTCTGAATAAGTTAAGTGGTGGCTCCCTGTTCCTGGAAGCTCACCATATACTCAGCACAAACACCCAATCTGCATAGCCCACTGCAGATCACAAATCCCAAGCTCATCTACCTTCCTCAGCCTCCCCAGGAACAGGACCACATCCAACAGAGAGGTATAGGAATGTACAAATATGAAAGAAAGGGAAAATAAAAGGAAGAAGTGAGAGAAAGGAAAAAAGGAAATGGATGGAAGAGAAAGAAAAGGTACAAAAGGGGCAAAAATCAGGCAGTAACTATTTACACGGCCCAGTGAAAATTAACTTCATGCAGCTGATCAAATATAGACAGGGTCCCGTAGTACCAATGAATGATGACCTGTAATCATTGTAAAGCACAAGGCTGCAAGACACTGTCTTTTCACACTGATTGAAACCAGGGAGATGGGGGCAGAGGGAGGGAGAGAGCAGAATAAGACATGCCAAGGGCTGTGGGGAAACTCGGCTGATCCTCAGTGCCAAGGCTAAAAAAACCATCCTACTAAAAAGGGCCACAGAGTCCGGCCCAATGACAAGCTTACACATAAGCCTGGGTGGTACTGTTAGTAGGCCCAAGGGATGGCACCTCATGTCCAGAGCCTCCCAGGACAATTACTGTACAGATGACTTGACAGCCTGATTATGAGATCACAGCAAGATGGAGCAACACACTGTCACAATGGTTATGGTCATAAAAAAAACTGATCACAGATAATCTTTCATTTAAAATTAAATGAGTAAATTAAACTACCCACACAGTGTCCTCTCCTCTCCTCCCCTCTGTCCTGGATGTGTAGAACTTCACCAAGCACTGACTAATTCTCCCTGGCCTCAAGCCCAGCAGGGAGGACTGCCAGGGACTCAGACCACGGCTTCTTCTTTAGTCCTTGTAATTCCCCAAGAAAAAAGCTGAAAGCTCAGGCTGCCTCACTGGTCACTGGGATCAAAGCTTCATTACACTGAGGACAACATGAAAAGTGTAGCTCACGGGACCCCTTATTTAGTAAAAAAAACAAAAACAAAAACAAAAACCCATGTGCAGCAGTTTGGTAGTTATGTCTCCTCCAGCTCATATTCTGGCTGAAAAATAGTCCCACATGTAGGACTTGTACATTTGCATTTATAGCCTTACTAAAGATCATATAGATTTAGAAATGGAAGGGACCGTAGATCCTATTACAGATTTGGGACCTTAGGTCATAGATTTAGAGTTGAAAGATACTTTATTTTTTAAAATTCAATTTATTTTATTTCCAGTTCCAAATTTTCTCCCTCCTCCACCTGCTCCCCCTTCCATTGAGAAAGCAAGAAATACAAAATCTATTACAAATAGAAAGTTATGCAAAGCAAATTTCCACATTATCCATGATTGGGGGGGGGGGGTGGAGGAGGAAGAGAAAAGCAAGAAAAGGAAAGGAAAAAGATATGTTTCATCTGCACTCTGAATCCATCAGCTCTTTCTCTGGAGGTGGATAGTGTTTTTCATCATGAGATGGAACTTTGGTGGGTCACTGTATTAATCAGAGTTCCTAAGTCCAAAAGGAACTGTAGAGATTGAGTCTACTCTCTTCATCATTTTACAAATGAAGCAGCTAAGGCTCTGAAAGGTTAAAGGATACACTATCTGAAGTAGTCTGATCATGCTCTGAGTCTCTGACCAACACTTACCCAAGGAGATTTTCTTCTGCTAGTTTTTAGGAATGGTGGTTTTGGGTCTTTTTTTCCTCCCAATCCACAGAGCATGCCTCATGGCCTCTTCCCACAGGCCTGCTTCTGACAAGCTGCTTTTGCTTGCAAGTCTCTGACCTTGAACTCACCTACCTGTGCACAAGGAAGAGGGCCCATGGTAACCTTCACCAAGCTTCTAGGTTACAGGTGTGATGGAGCATTTGTTCTCATTTACCTCAAGGTCCAAGCTCAGCTGTCTTTACAGAACAACCACAACCAAACCATAGACTTATACATTAGCAGAAAGAACACTGACTATGCAGCCAGAAGACCTGAGTTCGAATCCCAGCTCTGCCACTCACTACCTATGTGACTTTGGACAAGCCACTTTAACCTCTTTGGACCCAGTTTCTTCATCTGTAAAGTGAAGATCTGATGATGTCTAAGACCCCTTTCAAGCTCCAAACCTATGACCTTCTTGCGGCCTGTAAGCACTGACACTCCTATGAGGCTCTTTGTAATCCAGCTGTCAGTCCCACACAAGCGAAGAGGCTGATATTTCTGACTCCCCCTGACCCTATGGCCTCATCTACTCTGCATCCCCTTAGCACCCAAAGGCTTGGTTTGTAACATATTCATTTAAACTTGATGAGAGGTTGCTATCAGTGCTCCTAAGGCATTTTCCCAGTATGCATTACATCTCCCTGACTATTCTGTTAGCTCTTTGAAGACAGACTATATCTTCTACTTCTCTGTTATTCATACTCAAACATACACATGCCACCCACACAGCAATAGTTCAGTTGTGCCTCTTTTTTATAATAAATCTGCCATACAAAAATCTGAACACTCTAGTTAGATAAATGGGGATGAAGAGAAGGAGGAGGATATTATTCACATCACAAAAAGATTCTTCACTTTAAAGAAGGATTCTCAGAAAGATTTCTTTAAATAAAAGCACCCTCAGAGAATTCCAAATTTGTTTACAGATCATTACCTATTTGACAGACAGACTGAGATTTAGCCACATATTTTTGTGGGAATAAAAGTCTTGCACAAAGCAAGGAACAACCATCTTCACTGGACTCTGCAACATTGCATCAATAGTACTCACCAAGTAAGGCATCAGAAGATCAGCCAGGTAGACAAAAGATGCTCCAAGGGTGAAGCCAACTGCCACAGGGAAGAAAGCAAAGGCACCAAAATTTCCTGAGGATTCTGACATCTCAATTGCAGGGGCCAGAAGAGACCAATAGGAAGCAGCTAGCATGACCTGAAGAGAGGAACCCACCAGAATCATTCAGACAGTCACAAGATGGTTTCCATGCTGGATCATCAGCGTGAGCCCAAGGTAAGGATGACAATTCCCATAATACTGCTTCATACTGACCAATCATTTACCTCCAGGCATTTGGTGCCCCCAGTACCAAAGGGCTAGCCTCAGAGCTTCTCAAAGGTAACACTGTTGGACAATAGGATGCATCCTTTTATAAAGGGTGTGGTAAGGAAATGGGTAAATATCAGGTAGAATGAGTTTGAAATTTGGGCAGCAACCATTCAACTTGAGTTCAGTCAGAGCCACAGCATCCCTTTGCTTCCTCTAAGCACTGTCAGTGGTATGCACTGTACAATTTTGTGCTTATTTAAAGGTCTTGTCAAGTGGGTGTTCATATGCCCACTTTCTCCCGCCAAATTCTAAGGTCCTCAAGGTTAGGAATCATTGTTTCTATTGCTTTCACATCGCCCCCACCACCACCACTACCACCACCACCTCACCTACCTTGCCCAGTCCCTAACACATAGGGCTCTGGGCATCATGGGTACACAATTGAACATGTTGACTGACTCTTTTTCTAAGTGACAGTCCCACTGTATTCTGTCCTAGACAGATCATGAACTGGAGTGCTGCATTCAGTTCTGGGCATCACATTTTAGGGAGATCAATGGTAAGCTGGAAAGCATCCAGAATAGGGCAATCTAAGTCAACCCAAGGGCACAACTCTTGAGCAGTTTGCTCCCCGGTGCCAATTTGCATCTTCTGAGCTTGAAACTGAGCACAACTGTTTATTTTCCAAAATGGCATTACATCTGGCAATATATCAGATTAAGTAATAAATCAGGGTATACAAATCAAGGATAAAAATGAACCACTGAGAATATTCTAAACTTCTCAAAGCTTCTAAGGACACTTGATCATAGAACTATAAAGTCTAGAGTTGGATGTGTCCACAAAGTCATCTCTAATGGCTCTGACATATAGTCACTGAACCCCTACTTGAATACTTTTTGCGACAAGAAGCTCACTAACTCACAAGGTAGTTATTTGACTTTGCTATACCCTCAAGTTACCATCCTACATCTCAGTTCCTAGTAAGGATTGTCCATACTTCTTACCCCTAATTTCTACTCACTTCTAAACCCCCTGCCGATCCCCTCCAGCCCAATCACTACATTTTTTCTGGTCTCTTCAAGGTTACCATTGGTACT
This sequence comes from Petaurus breviceps papuanus, assembly GCF_028583685.1. Lineage (NCBI taxonomy): Eukaryota > Metazoa > Chordata > Mammalia > Diprotodontia > Petauridae > Petaurus > Petaurus breviceps. Next base: position 16,157,305 of record NW_027187380.1, on the reverse strand, counting down.
CTGGTGGCTATTTCTCAGTTCTCATTCTACTTGACCCTTCTACGGCTATGACTCTACTGCCTACCTCAACACCTTGACCTCCCTTGGTTTCTGGAACAGTCTTCTTTATTTCTTGGTTTTTCTACTTGTCTCACCATTGCTTCTCAGTTTCCTTTGCAGCATGAGGTATGGGTGTCCCCCAAAGCTCTGTTCTGGGTCCCCATCTTTATATACCCTCTCTTAGTCATCTCATCAGATCCTGTGTAGTCAGTTATCAACTCTATGCACATGATGCTCACATCTACATAGCCAAACAATTTAGCTTGTAACATCCAGTCCCCATCACTAACATCCTGCTGTATATCTCTAAATGAATGCTAATGTAGCATCTCAAACTTAACCTATCTAAAACGACTCAAACCTACCTTTCTTGCAAGCTATCTTCTTTGAGCAATAGTCTCCTTCCATTCACCCAGGTTCAAAATCTCAAGGTCAATCTTTGACTCTTATTATGACACTAGACAAAATTACTTGACTTATATATATTTCAGTTTCCTCATGGATAAAATGTCTAGATGGCCTCTGAGGTACCTCACCCTTCCATATCAAAATGAACTAGAGAAGGAAAACTATTAGTTCTTTTATTAAGTGGAAATTTACCTTTCTACAACTGGCCTTAGGATAACACAGAACACACCTACTTTCCTTTTATACATAATAAACCTTCAAATACCTGAAGACAAAAAGATCAGGAAAAGTCAATATCATTCTCGCATAGGAAGCTTACTTATTCTAAATAAATAGGAACTATTTGAGTAATATAGTAATCAACTCAAGTACGGAAAAATTCTATAGTTAAAAGAGAAAAGATGGAGGTAAGTAACGTAAAGAAGCCAGAAAAGCTTAGCAAGTTCTTATGAAATAGTCAATAGATCATAACAATGGAAAGGAAAAAAACACTGAAATACATGAAAATTATATACTATCAAAACCAAAAATTTAAATAAAAGAAGTAGGAGGGGCAGTTAGGTGGTGCAGTGAATAGAGCCTGGAGTCAGGAGGACCTGAGTTCAAATCCAGCCTCAGACACTTAACACAAAAACTAGCTGTGTGACCTTGGGCAAGTCACTTAACCCCAATTGCCCTCCAAAAAGTAAAAATAAAAAAAAATTTTAAGAAAGTGGTACAATTAATTCTAATATTACATTAAATTGTTTGCAAAAGGAAAAGAAAGACTCCTATAAATTCTTTGATGATACAAATATGGTCTTGAAATATGAACCAGAAAAAGATAAAACAGATAAAGAAAGCACTATCCTTAATGATTATTAATGCAAAAACTAAATAAAATGTTTTAGCAAAGATGATATAACAACATATTAAAAAGATTACACCCTATGATCTGGTTGGATTTATACCATCAATACAAGGCCAATTCAATGTTAGGAAAATTATAAACATAATAGTCCATATCAATAATAAAAAGAGCAAAAATCACAAAATTTAATCAATAAATGCTGAAAAATCTGTTGACAAAATATAACACCTATTTAAATTAAAAACATTAAGAAGTGTAGGAATAAATGGATATTTCCTTAATATGATAAACAGTAGTTATCTAAAACCAAAAAAAAAAACCCTTTATAGTTCCTGAAGAAATAATAGACATCTTTCTTTCTAATAATATCAGGAGGAAAGCAAGGATGTTTATTGTTGTTATTTTATGTAGTATACTAAATACTAGCTATAGCAATTAGATAAGAAAAAGAAATTGAGTAAATAAGCACAGGAAGACAAAATTAAATTATTTGTTTTTGCAGACGTTATTATAAACCCTAGAAATTAAACTAAAAACTAACTAGAAAAAAGGCAACAAATAAAGTAGTATGGTTGTGTTATGTGTGTGTACACATATATAGATATATAAATATACACACATACATATATGTGTGTGTACACGCACATACATACACACATATACACATGCATGTGTGTATATATGTATGTATATGCATGTGTATATGTAGATATAGATATCAAAGTAAACCCAGCAGAAAGAGATGGCAATAAAAATTAAATTCAAAATAACTAAAAAATGAATAAAATACTTGGAAGCATATTTACCAACTCAAATGCAGGAATTACATAACAACAACTACAAACATTCTTTAATAAAATAAAGACAGAGTTAAATAAGTGGAGAGATAGTACTAAACTACTTATGAATGGGCCATGGCAATGTATTAAAAACTAACATTACCCAAATCAATTTACTTTTTAAATTTCTATAGCAATGAAACCACCAATTGCTATTTTATAGAGCTAGAAAAAAAATTGCAAAACTCACATGGAAGAACAAAAAAATCAAGAATCTTGAGGGAAATGATGAAAAAAAAAGGTAGCAAATATAGCACCATATTGCATACTATACAGCAAAGTGGTAATCATCAAAACTTTATTATTGGTTAAAAAAAAGAAATGCTGATCAGTGGAACAAATCAACAACCCACAGAAGCAAATAAACATATTAGCATAGTTTAGGCATTTCTAAATAAACCCAAAATCTCCATCTATTGGGGTAAGGACTCACATTCAACAGAAACTACTAGAAAAATGGAAAGCAGTATAGTAGGAATTAGGTTTAGATCAACATTTCACACCATATACCATAAGAAATTATAACTGGATACATGATATAAAAGATTACACTATAAATAAATTAAAGAAGCAGGGAAGAAGATGCCTTTCTCAACCACAAATAAGAAGATAGTTTTTGACCAAGAAGAGATAAAGAGGATATAAAATGAATGATTTTAATTAAATAAAATTGGGGAAAATTGGACACAAATCAATGTAGGTAAAATTAGAAAGGAATTTTTCCAGTTAACTGGAAAAAAATATTTGTAATAAATTTCTCTGATAAAAGCCTGATAGCTAAGATATATAAGTAATGGAATCAAAAATATAAGAACAAGAGTTATTCTCCAATAGATAAATGGTCAAGAGATATGAATAGGCAGTTTTTGAAAGAAGAACAGCAAGGTTATCAACAACCATATGAAAAAAGTCCCAAATCAGTAATAAAAAAAATTAAAATTATCCCCTCCCTTACCTGCCACATACTATCTGTTGCTAAATGTTGTCTACTCCATCACTATAACGTGATTTATATCCATCTCTCCTCAACATTTTGAGAGAGAAAGATACAGGAAAAGCAAACTTTGATAGGAAAGAGAGGAGAACAATCAGGTGCTATGTGGGCCATATCAATGAAGGAATGAAAATGGATACTGAAACATCAAGAGCTTCAGAAGTGTGTTTAGATCCTAAGAGACAAGTGGTTACATATCAGTCTCCATGACAAAGCTCATGGTACCAATAACTCTCTGGGAAAAAAATTATTTGGTGCAGCTGGTTGAAGCAGTGAATAGAACACTGACCCTGGAGTTAGGAAGACCTGAGCTCAAATCTGACATCAGACACTTGACACTTATTAGCTATGTGACCTTGGACAAGTCACTTAATCCCAATTGCTTTGCCTTCCCCCTCCAAAAAAAAATTTAAAGGAAAGAAAATTATTTTTAACTTCCCCCTCTAAAAAAAATTTTAAAAGAAAGAAAATTATTTTTAACATTTCTTTCTTTTTAAATTTTGAGTTCCATATACTCTTCCTTCCTCCCACCATCTTCCCCACCCAAGGTAAGCAATATGAAATCAATTATACATGTGAATACAAGGACCTAAAACAATTCCAAATGACTCATGATGGAAAATGCCAACCACATCCAGAGAAAGAACTATGGTCTAAATGCAGAGCGAAGCAGACTATTCTCTTTTTTTGTTTTGTTTTGTTTTTCTTTCTTATGGTTCTTCCCATTCATTCTAATTCTTCTATGCAACATGACTAATATGAAAATATGTTTATTAGGAATATATATGTAGAGCCTATATCAGATTGCATGCTGTCTTGGGCAGGGTGGAGGGGAGAGAGGGGGAGAAAATTTAAAACTTATGAAAGCGAATGTTGAAAACTAAAAATAAATAAATTTAAAAATTATACATGTGAAGTCATGAAAAAGCAAGAAAAATTAAAAGGTGAGAAAATTATATTTCAATTTGCACTCAGAGTTCATCAGTTTTCTCTCTCGAAAGGGATAGCATTTTTTCATAATGAATCTTTTGGAATTGTCTTATGTCACTGTATTAATCAGAGTAGCCAAGTCTTTCACAACTGATCATCATTACAACACTGCTGCTACTGTGTACAATGATCTGGTTCTTCTCACTTCATTCTGCATCAGTTCATATATGTCTTGGCATGTTTTTTTGCTGAAATTATCTACCTCATCATTTTTTATATAGCACAACAGTATTCCATCACATATGACACAACTAGTGATGAACATCCCCTCAATTTCTAATTCTTTGCCACCACAAAAAGAGCTCCCATGAATGTTTTTCTACACACACACACACATACACACATACACACACACACATCCTTTTTCTTTAATCTTAGCAGGACACAGACCTAGTAATGATATTGCTGGGTCAAAGCATATGCACATTTTTATAGCCCCATTGGGCATAGTTCCAAATTGCTCCCCAGAATGGTTGGATCATTTCCACCAACAATGCAGTAGTATTCCAATTTTCCCACATCTCCAGCATTTATCATTTTCCTGTTCTGTCATGTTAGCCAATCTGACCAGTGAACTTTCATAGCCCTTTGGGCATAGTTCCATATTGTTCTCCAGAATGATTGGACCACTGCACTACATCATCAACATTTCATTAGTGTACCTATTTTTCCCTCATCCTCTCCAGCATTTGTCATTTCTGATAGGTGTGAGGTTTAATTTAAACCTCAGAGTTGGTTTAATTTGCATTTCTCTCATCAATAATGATTTCAAGCATTTTTTTTAATACAACTATGGGGAGATTTAATTTCTTCTTTTGAAAACTGCCTGTTTATATCCCTTGACCATTTTTTCAATTGGGAAATGGCTCTTATTTTTATAAATCTGACTCAATTCTATACTCAGTATATATTTGAGAAATGAGGTCTTTTTCAGAGAAAGTTGCTATCAAAAAATGTTTATATTTCTGCCTTGTCTACGGTAACTTTTAGCAAAATAGTTTCCCTGACTATCCCTTTTAATTAGGTCTATTTTTGCTTTTGCTTTGTCTGAGTGGTCCCTGTCTTTCTTTAGTTTAGCTGAAGCATATTAGATTCTGCTGGAACTCTTTATTTTTACTCTATGTAAGACTTTGTTTCAAGTAAGTCTCCTATAAATAACATATTGTTGGATTCTAGTTTCTAATCCATTCTGCTATCTACTTGGTGAACTCATCCCATTCACATTCACAGTTATGATCACTGTGTCTTTCCCTCCATCATATTTTCTTCTTCTCTTCTTCCTCTTCCTCCTCCTCCTCTTCCTCCTCCTCCTCCTCCTCCTTCTCCTCTCTCTCTCTCTCTCTCTCTCTCTCTCTCTCTCTCTCTCTCTCTCATCCCTCATCAAAAGTTTATTTTGCTTCTAACCACGACATCCCTTAATCTGTCCTCCCTTTTATCATCCCTTCCCCCTTTCTAATCTCCTTCCCCTACTATTTCCCTACTGGGTAAGCTATATTCCTATATATCACTGAGAGTGCATGCATGTGTGTATGTGTATACATATATAGTCTTCCCTCTTCAAACTAATTCTGATGAGAGTGAAGTTGAAGTATTTTCTCCTCCATTTTAAAAGCTCTTCCTTGAACGTCTCTTTTATGTGGGAAAATTTTCTGTATTCTACTTCTTCCTTCCCTGTTTCTTCCAACGCATCCCTTCTCACTCCTTCATTTTAAAAAGCCATTTCAACATAACTGACTCACACTCATGCACTCTATGTAAATACCTTTTAACTCTTCTAATAATGATAAAGTTATTAGGAGTTACATGTACCATCTTCCCACATAGGAATATAAACAGTTTAGCTTTACTGAGTCTCTGATGATTACACTTTCATGTTTACCCTTTTATGCTTCTCTTAAGCCTTGTGTTTGAATGTTAAATTTTCTACTCTGCTCTGTTCTTATCATCAGGAATGCTTTAAAGTCCTCTATCTCATTAAATATTTATTTTTTCTCTCCTGAAGGAATATGCTCAGTTTTGCTGGGTAGGTGATTCTTAGTTATAATCCTAGCTCCTTTGCCTTCTGAAATATCATATTCTAAGCCATCCATTCCTTTAAGGTGGAAGCAGCTAAATCTTATTTGATTCTGACTGTGGTTCCACCATATTGGAACTGTTTGTTTTTGTCTGCTTGAAGTATTTTCTGTCCAACCTGAGAGCTCTAGAATTTGGCTGGAGTTTTCATTTTGGATCTCTTTCAAGAAGTGATTGGTGAATTCTTTCAATTTCTATTTTACCCTCTGTATCTAAAAGATATCAGAGCAGTTTTCCTGATGATTTCTTGAAATATGATACTGAGGCTCTTTCTTTGATCATGGCTTTTAGGAAGTTCAATAATTCTTAAATTATCTTTCCTCAATCTATTTTCCAGGTCAGTTGTTTTTCTGATGAGATATTTCACATTTTCTTCTATGTTTTCATTCTTTGGACTTCATTTTATTGTTTCTTGAGGTCTCATTAGCTTTTACTCACCCAATTCTAATTTTTAACACTACTTTTTTTTTGCTTTTTTTGGAGGGCAATTGGAGTTAAGTGACTTGCCCAAGGTCACACAGCTAGTCTTTGTGTTAAGTGTCTGAGGCCGGATTTGAACTCAGGTCCTCCTGACTCCAAGGCCGGTGCTCTATTCACTGCACCACCTAGCCACCTCAAATCTTTCTTTTTTTTATTGCTTTTTGGAGGGGGGAGAGTAGGGTAATTGGGGTTAAGTGAATTGCCCAAGGTTACACAGCTAATTTTGGGGGGGTTAAGTGTCTGAGGCCGATTTGAACTCAGGTCTTCCTGACTCCAAGGCTGGTGCTCTATTTACTGCGCCACCTAGCCACCCCACCAATTCTAATTTTTAAGGAATTCTTTTCTTCAGTGAAATTTTGTACATCTTCTTCCATTTGACCAATTCTGCTTTTTAAGGAGTTTTTTTTTTCTTCAGTGAATTTTTTTGCCTCTGTTACCATTCAGTTCTATTTTTAAGGCGATATTTTCATTAGTATTTTTAGTCCCTCTGTTTTGTGTCCAAGCTATTGATCCTCTCTTCATAATGTTCCTGCTTCACTCTCATTTCTTTTCCCAATTTTTCCTCTATCACTCTTAGCTTTTTCTTGTCTCTTTTTTATTCCATAAATTAACACATTTATTGTTGGACTATGGGATACAGATATTTGATGAAATTTTACTGATCTTTCAATTCCTTCAGTATTCTGATGGCAGATTTGACTGTGACTGCAGAGGTGGTATTGTAGGTCCATGTACCACCAGCTACTGTTTTCATACAGGATCCACACTGCCAGATACCCATAGCCCGTCTCTTCATTTTGGTCTTGCCACAGAAGGAGCAGGTATACTTGGCGTGCTGGCTAATTTCAATTTTCTTCAATATTTTTCTGAGGGATGCACCATAACGTGTTCCATATTTACCAACAATTCCAACCTTCTTGGTACGTTTAGCCATGTTAGTGGCACTGGGGCTGGAGCTTGGAGAGGCTTTCCTGTCTCTTCTAAGAATTCTTGTTGGGTTTAGGTCCAAGTAGCATTTTTCCTTAAGCTTTTTTTTTTTTTTGCAGCTATTTTCACATTGTTGTCTTCTAAGTTTACATCTTGGTATTATTTTCCACCATGGTCATATTCTTTCTTTGTGCTTTGCTCATTTTTCCAGCCTAATTCTTGACTTTGAACTTTTATGTTAAAGTTAGCCTCTGCTCACCTGGGAGTGTGGATGTACTATTCCAAGCCTCAGGCTTTTTCATGCTGCTGTTTCATAACTTGTTTGGGGGAGAAGACAAGTTTTTGGTGCTTACAAGGTAGTGTGATCCTGAGAGAGGCATGGTCACTGATCTTCTGATCTGTCCTCTGGCCTTTACCCTGGATGTGCCCTTGCTCCTTGCAGCTACAAGCTCAATCACTTCTCTTTGCTTTGGAACTGTGACCAGGACCCCTCCTCACTTGCAACTGACAACCAGCACTCTCTTCTTCCCTGAAACTGCAACCCAGAACTGTGTATGGGTAACAGAGTTGCCAAGGAGTGCCAGCAAAGGGTGCCCTGTAATCTCTTTCTGATCAGTTGTCTAACCCTCTCACCACCTCATGGCTCAGCTCCCAAAACTGCCACTGCTATTGCAGCTGTTGTTTCTGCTGCCTCATGGGTAGACCCTGGACATGCCTCTTCCCTGGTGTTACAAACTTCTCCTGTCAATCTCCTAAGTTTTCTCAGGCCAGAAAAAAGGTCTCCCCCTGAACTTTTGTTGGCTCTGCCACTCCAAAATTTTATTTGAGGTATTATTTTAAAGTTATTTGGAAGGGAATGTTGAGAGAATTCAGCTGAGTTGCCTCTAATCTGCCATCCTACTTCCCACCAATAGCCCTCTCACAACAGTGGCAAACAAATGCCTCTCAAACTATTGTCCCTTATGCCACAGACATGAATTCAAGCCCTTCAAGTCGACAAGAATAAGTGGAGAAAACACAGGCATTAAGTCAATCTCTAAGTCAAGTAGATGGCATTCTACAAAAGAATCTTACATTCACCTCAGGCTCCAGCTTCTCAAGGCACCCGGTAGAGTAGATTACCTGCTCCGAAGGAGACTATGTCACCACAGATCCCTATCCTTGGTAAACCTAGCCTTTGCTTCTGACAATTAAGATACCAGGAAGTCAATGTCCATCACACATACAAGGGTATCTCTGTGTGTGCCTTGTTTCCCATCATCTTGAGATGACGTGAAAAAAATGGAGTGAAAAAAACCCCAGTCATGCCCATCAATTGGGGAATGGCTAAACAAGTTGTGGCATATGAATGTAATGGAATATTATTGTGCTATAAGAAATGAGGAGCAGACAGACTTCATATTTACCTGGAGAGGCTTATACAAACTGATGCTGAGTGAGAAGAGCAGAACCAGGAGAAATTTGTACATAATTACAGACACAACATGTGTGTGACAACCAACTGTGATAGACTGGGCTCTTCTCAGCAATCAAGGTTATAAGACAACTCCAAAAGACTTATTATGGAGAGAGATGTCTACATTCAGAGAAAGAACAGAGTTTGAATGCAGATTAAAGCAAACTACCTGCTCTGTCTTTTTCTTGTTTGGTTTTGTTTCCTCTTTCCCATTGTTCATTCCATCCAATACGATCCTTCTTTATAACCTGACTAATGTCTAATGTAAAACTATTTGCAGATCCTATACTTGATTGCATGCTGCCATGGGGGGAGGGGGGGGAGAAAATATGAAACTCAAGGAATTGTGGAACTGAATCCTGTAAACTAAAAGTAAACAAACAAATTAATAAAGACCAAAAAATTAAAAAAAAAAACAGTACCTAGAGACCTAATCAGTCCCTTATTGTTTCTCTACCACTAAGGTCTCAGAACTACAACCTGAACTTCTAAGAGGCAGAGCCATAGCGAGCACCAACAATGACTCTGCTCAGCCATCACAGGATTTTGGAGGTTGGAAACTTCTATCAGCTGATGGCACTTGAAATTCTATGGCAAGGAAATTCAATGCTCCCCTCCATGACTCAGAGTCATTGTCTGTGGAGGTAAAATCCTCTCATCCCCTTTTATTCCCCATATTCACATTCCTATTCACTTCCCCAATTCTCACCTCCTCCACCCTCCTGTTCCACTGCTCCCTCTTGATAGTTAACAAGTTCCGCTTGATTGTTAACAAACTCCCATTTTTCCTAGACCTCTTAATATGGTAAGCCTTTATTACTTAAGTTACTAAGCATTTATTAAGTACCAACTATATGCCAAGCATTGAATACTGAGAATACTAAGCTCTGGGGATGTAAAAACAAAACAATGAATGAAACAATCCATAAGGAGTGTCACAGTCTTTTTTGGAGGGGAGGAGGAGGGAAGGCAAGACAATCAGGGTTAAGTGACTTGCCTGAGGTCGCACAGCTAGTATGTCAAGTGTCTGGAGCTGAATTTGAACTCAGGTCCTCCTGACTCCAGGGCTAGTGCTCTATTCACTGTCCCACCTAAATGCCCCACCTTTTTTTTTCCAAAATTTTATTTTAGACTTAAACGCCAGACTACAAAAAGAGAATAGAGAAAAGAAACAAAAACATATCATAAATTTAAATACTGGAACTTAAATATAAAGTTAGATAGAAATAATAGCATGTCATGTGCACAGCAAAACATAAGAGAGGATTCAAAATATGTAACAATAAATTTTCATTTCAAGAAAGCCTATATGATAAATAATACTCATCATGTGGAGAATTGTCCATCTTTTCTTTGCTTCCTTATGAGTTTTCTTTTATTCTCTGCTGTGCACTTTTTTACTTTGTTCTTTTTTTCCTCCCCCCAACCCCCTCCCAGATGGCCACAATAAAGTTTAGATATGTTTCTCTATAGCTATAAACATGTACATATCCTCCTCCACCCCCCCCAAAAGGCTACAATAAAGTTTAGATATGTTTCTCCGTAGCTATAGATATATACATACACATATACATATACACATACATATATAGACATATACATTCCCAAACCTATTCTACTCCTGATCTTTGTTTTAATGTATATGCATATCTCTTGTTTCCTATCCCTCCTGCTTCCTCTACTTTACTTTTACCCACTAACTTGCCCTCCTATGACTTGCCTACCCCCTTCCAAGGGTCTCTCCCCTATCCTCCCAATCCCATAAAACTAAACATCCTTCTATACCCTTGTTTACCTATTCTCTCACCCTCCCCTCTAAAGATCCCTCCCTTGTCCTCTCCCCCTACCCTATTCCCTTACCATTTTATTTCTTCTGCATTTAGAAGACTTCTATAATCTTTTAAATAATATATGTATTGTTCCCTTACACCCATTCCCAATGAAAGGAGGTTATCAGAACTACCAGCACTCCTCCCCAGTCTAATTCCAATGTATTAATTCTTCCTCTTGCACCTCATCTGTATAAAATAATTACTCCTTTTAGCTGTTCCTAAATGGTTTTACTTTTACTTTATCGTGCTCAGGTTTTCCCCAATCTTTCTTATGAACTATGCAATTATTAATAAGAATATTAGCCATAAATTTTACATTTTACACATAAAAAGTAAACAGTTTATATACAAGAATTAGAGAACATTATGAAATGTAAAATGGATAATTATGATTACATGAAATTGAAAAGCTTCTGTAGAAACAAAGCCAATGTAACCAAGATTAAGAGGGAGGTGGGAAATTGGGAAAGAATTTTTAGAACCTATGTCTCTGACAAAGGACTCATTTCTAAAATATACAGAGAATTGAGTCAAATTTATAAGAATACAAGTCATTCCCCAATTGATAAATGGTCAAAGGATATGAACAGGCAATTTTCAGAGAAAGAAATTAAAAATATCTATAAGCACATGAAGAAATGCTCTAAATCACTATTGATTAGAGAAATGTAAATCAAAACAACTCTGAGGTACCACATCTCACCAGTTAGATTGGCTAAGATGACAAAACAGGAAAATGACAAATGCTGGAGAGGATGTGGGCAAACTGGAACACTAATGCTTTGCTGATGGAGTTGTGAACTGATCCAGCCTTTCTGGAGAGCAATCTGGAATTATGCCCAAAGGGCTATAAATAATTTCATATCCTTTGACCCAGCAATAACACTCCTAGGGTTATATCCCAAAGAGATCATAATAGTGGGAGGAAGACCCATATGTACAAAAATGTTTATAGCAGCTCTGTTTGTGGTGGCAAAGAATTGGAATTAAGGGGGTGCCCATCAATTGGGGAATGGCTGAACATGTTGTAGTATATGCATGTTATGGAATACTATTGTGCTATAAGAAACGAGGAGCAGATGGACTTCATATTTACCTGGAGAGGCTTATACAAACTGATGCTGAGTGAGAAAAATAGAACCAGGAGAAATTTGTACACAATTACAGACACAACGTATGTGTGATGACCAACTCTGATAGACTGGACTCTTCTCAGCAATGCAGTGATATAAGTCAATCCCAAAAGACTCATGATGGAGAGAAATGTGTGCATCCAGAGAAAGAACTAGAAAGAACTGAGTTTGTATCCAGATGGAAGCACACTACCTGATCTTTTTCCTTTTCTTGTTTGGTTTTATGTCCTCTTTACCATTTTTCATTCCATCTGATACAATCCGTCTTTATAACCTGACTAATGCATAATGTGAAAGTATTTACAGATCCTATACTTGAATGCATGCCGCCATGGGGGGGGGGGGGGGGGGGGGGGGGAGGAAGGGAGACAGAATGTGAAACTCCGGGAATTGTGGAATTGAATCTTGTAAACTAAAAGTAAACAAACAAATTAATAAAAAAAAATTAAAAAAAAAAGTAAATAGTCTGTCCCTATGGATCCCTTATAATCAGTCTTTGTTATGTACCTTATATTTATATTGGTTCTTATATGCTAAATCATCAATTAATTTCAGGAGTTTTTTTTAACAAAATCTTGAAAATCTGAGAGTTTATCAAATGTCCACCTTTTTCGTTCAAGATAATAATTAACTTTGCAGGATATCACATTTTTGGCCAGAGCCGCAGTTCTTTTGCTCCTCAATATGTTGTGTTCAAGACCTGCGGTCCTTTATTGTTTCTGTTGCTAGGTCTTGTATAATTCTAATTGTGGCACCATCATATTTAAATTGCTGACCAGGAACTCCAGACCCAGCTGTTCTGCGAAATGCCAGCAGGGGTGAGAAAGAACCAGCACATGCCCAGTGAGTACAGAAGCAGTGGGGCAGAAAGCCCCTGGCTGTGGGTACTTACAGGAGGTTAGAGGTTTGGCTTTGGTTTCAGGCTAAAGGGAAGAACTGAAGATCTGGGGCAAAAGGCACCATTCCCCATACCCCAGGGCTAGAGGTGACTACAAATAAATAAGCTATCACCACAAAAAAAATGCACAGGTAAAGGAGAAATAATCCAACTATAGAAACCCATTATGGGAATAGAGATGACTAGAGTTCATCTTCAGAGGAGGAAACTGAAGTAAAGACACCCCCAAAGAGTAACATCAAATGGTCATCTGCCCAAAAAGAAATTACAGAAGACCTTAAAAAAAGACTTTAAAAAATCAAATTACAGAGACGGAGGAAAAACTAAAAAATAAAATAAGAATAATCCAAGAAAAACAAGAAGGGCATGAAAGGAAAGTCAACCAACTAGAAAAGAAGATCCAGAATCTTAAGGAAGAAAATGACACCTTGGAAATTAGAATTGGGCAAAGTGAAGCCTGTGAAATTATAAGAGATCAAGAAATGATTAAGCAAAATATGAATAATGAAAAAACAGAAGAGAAAGTGAAACATAAGAAAAACAACAGATTTGGAGAACAGATCAAGAAGAGAAAATATAAAAATAATTGAACTAACTGAAAGCTACGATCAAAAAAAATAATCTTGATATAATAATACAAGAAATAATTAAAGAAAACTGTTCTGAAACATTAAGACAAGGGGGTAAAGCAGAAATAGAAAAAAAAAATCCATCTATCACCACTTAAAAGAAATCCTATGAGGAAAACTCATAGGAATATCATAGTCAAATTCCAAAATCCCTAGCTCAAGGAAAAAATATTAAGAGCATCAGCAGCATCATAGTCTTTTTTGCTTTTTTGCTAATAAAAACTTACCTCCTCCCAGAAGGCAGAGAGTCCCTGGCCAACAAACCCCTTCAGTACTGAAGATTCCTCCTCTCATGGCTGCTAAAGCACTGGGCCAGGAGTCAGTCAATCAGTTAACTAACATTAATTAAGCACCTAAGTATATGCCAAGCACTGTGATAAGCCTGGAGGAAAACAAAAAGGCATACTGATTGCTTCTCACTGTCATTTCTAAGACCCAACAACCTCCCTTCCTGTGAGATTCACTCCATCTATTTTTATCACTGAATCTAATTCCTTGTCACAGTCATCTATCAAATGTCCAGCTTATTCTCCTTTTCTCACAAAGTTCAGTATCTAGTTCAGTCTTTCTCTCCACCAATCCTGTCTTCATACATGGTGACTTCAAGTGATGCCCCCTTGAACACTGTTAACTCCCCATTCATAAACCTACTGAACTCTGATGATCTCTTTCTTCATTTCAGCAATACACAAATAGTTATAACTTTAACCGGACCACCACCTATAACTGTTTACATCCTTGACCCAGATCTATAAAACTCCTCACCTTTATTCCATAACCTCCTATCCTTCCTTCTCTCACTCAACAGGATTTCTCCTAAACCTATTCTGGTTCACTGTGACCTATAGCTCTTCCACCCCTACATGTTCTGCAAGTTCATTACCCCTACTCTGGCCTCACTTCTCTCACATTCCTGCCCCTACAGTTAACCATTTTAGTAATTTATTATCAACCCTTGAATCTCTTTCCCTGTTGTCTTTTCATCAGTCATGCTTTACCAAACCCCAATTCTGGGTCACTCACACTATTCACCTTCGCCATTACCTATAACTCGTTGCTCAATACCCAAGCACAAAGTTACAGCCCTGGAGTCAGGAGGACCTGTGTTCAAATGCGACCTCAGACACTTAATACTTACTAGCTGTGTGACCTTGGGCAAGTCAGTTAACCCCAATTACCCTGCCTTCCCTCTTGCAAAAAGACAAAAAAAAAAAAAGAATGAAGGACAAATGATGATCTGGGAATAGTAGCAGCTGCCTCACTGGGGACCCAACTGACCAGTTCCAGTTGGACAATGCAACTTCTTCCTTTCCTTCCCTTCTTCTTTCCTTCTTTCCTTCCCTCCTTCCTTCCTTCTTTCCCTCCCTCCCCTCATTCTGACCACATAGGGAATCATATCCTTACCTGTGGGTGCTGTGCCCAAAGGAATATAAATTTTGATCACTGAAACCTTTTAAGAACTATGCCTTAAACCCAAATCACTTGGCTCTCATTGACTGGCCAATAATAGGTCCCAATCCAAGCCTCACTTGGTCATTATTTGGGCTCTTGATGGCTCAGAATGGGAGTAAATTGCAATTATTTCTGTTTATACAGAAACCCTGAGGGTCTTCCCCTCCTGGATTAATTGTGCTTTTTTCTGTTTGTTAGGTTTTTTTGACTAGTTAAAAGAGGCTATTCTTTGCCTCATCTGCCACCTAGACTTAATCACTGAATCAAACTGAAACCTGAGAGAGACCTTAACTTTAAAAAGTCAAGATCTCCTACTGCATCCAGGCCATTTCCAGTCATCCTGATCTGCATCTTACCACTGGACCCAGATGGCTCTGAAGGAAAGAGTGAGGCTGGTCGCTTTGCACAGCCCTCCCTCACCTAAAGCCAATTCACTTGCAAGTCATGACATCACCTTCCTGATGTCATGGTCCTTTTCGAGAATGAAGGACTAACAGGAATGAAGAACATTCTTTCCCACGGTGATCTCATCAACCTCCATGGGTTCAAGTATTATCTCAATGCAGAAATTTCCCAAATCCTACACCCTCATCACTCTCCTGACTTCTAGTCCCACATCATCATCTATCTGCCTGGTGGACAGAAGAGACCTGTTAGCCTCACTCAACATACAGAAAATATAACTCATTAAACAACTCCTCCTCCAAGCATCCCTCTTTCTGCTGAGAGCGTGGACCACCACCCTTCTAGTGATGCAGACTCACAGCCTGGTTATGCTCCCCTCTTCCTAAGTCTCCTCAAGTCTTTCTCCGTAGAATCCATCTCATCTCTCCCATTCTCTTCACTCAAACTCTAATTTATTCCTTTAACCTCTCTCACCGGTACTATTGTAATAACATCCTAATGCTCCTAATTTACATAGGACTAATTTAATAGCTCTCTAAGTCTACCTGCTTAGTTCATCCCCCATGTATCTGGTAAACTGATATTACTAAAACTCAGGGGAACAGATCACACTCCCACACACACATACACACACTCAAAATTTGTCAACAGTTACTTATTACTTCTAGGTTTTTAAAAATCATTAGAGTTAAGGCTCTCTACCATCTGAGTCCCACCTACCCTTCCAGCCTTACTTTATATGACTCCCTCTGCCATTCACTCTCTGGTCTAATTAAACTGTTCCCTATACAAAACATTCCATCTCTAGCCCTTATGCTTCTGTACAGGTAGTTCCTGGCCTTTAGGGATACTCCCTCATCATTCTCACCTAGTAGAATCCACAGCTCCCTCCAAACCACATGAGGCCTCCCTGATAGCCAAGTATCAGGCCTATCTCCCTCATGAAATTACTTTGCATTGCTGTGTACATATGTTGTATTGACTTTTAGACATGTCGTGCCGTCCCCTTCCCCCACAATTTATTCTTCTTGTGTTCAATCATTTAGTTGAGTCTAACTCTTCATGATCCTGTGGACCATTATCATCCATGGGATTTTCTTGGCAAAGATACTGAAATGGTTTGCCATTCCTTCCCCAGTGGATTAAAGCAAACTAGAGGTACATGATTTGCCCAGAGTCACACAGCTAGCTAGTGTTTGAGACCGCATTTGAACTCAGGTCTTTCTGACTTCAAGCCCAGCACTCTATCCACTGAGTCATCTAGCTGCCTCTCATATATGTTCTATCCCTATTAAAATTAAAAGCTTCCCAAATGCAGAAAATGTTTGATTTTTTCCTTTTATCCCCATGACTAGTAAAATTCCTTGCAAAGAGTAAGAGCTTAATAAATGTTTGCCGAGTTGAATACATTCAATAAAAGGGGTTTTACAACAACAAATATGAACATTTCATTATACAAAGAAAAAAACTGAGCATTGAATATAAAACTATGATCTTTTGCTATATATAGTTTGTGGGTTTTTTAACTGTATTTAACATAACAGTAATAAAACTGTCCTTACTGTCTGTCTCTCCTTCTGAACTTTCTTCTCTCTTCAGTATTTGTTCTTAAATGTTGAACTGATGCTCTTTTCTTTCTTTTATTTTTTCCTGCATCACTATCATCACCCATCAATCCTTTTCCCTTCAAATAAAAGCCACTCTCCCTCATATCCAATACATATATAGTCAAGGAAAAAAATCAACACATTACCTAATTCTGAAAATGTATGCCTCATTCTGTACCCTAGCTCATCACCTAACTGCCAAGAGACAGGAGGCATGGATGCTTCATCAGTCTTCTGAAGTTAGGATTGCTCTCTACATTGATCAGACTTCTGAAATCTTTCAAAAGTTTCTCTTTATACTACTGTGGTCAAAAGACCTGGGGTCTGCCTATCCTAGATTGGTATATTTATAAAGGGTCTAACTCCCTGACTCATCCTGAGTATAAAATAATACCAGCCATAACCATTTGAAAAGTTGTGCATAGGGTTGCTCTCCTGAGACAATTATGCATGTTGTTTCATCTCTCAGGATGACAACAAAGACTGAGACTAAGGCAGTAACAGTAGACTTGGAAAGGTCCCCTTTCAGTGTATGTATATGTGGGTATGTTTGCACCTATCCTTGGTGGTATGACTACTATCAATAAACTTCATATTTAGATCAGTAAACTGTAGAGCTGAGACAAGCAGATCCTCTACTCAGTTCCTATTTCTGGTCAGAAGCACCATCTGCTTTCAGCTCATTAATGAGAAGAGATGACAACCATCCCCTGATCACATCCTTCTAGCCTCAGGTTACCCACTCTACCCCATTCAGCCTTTCTTGGATGACTCACTATTTAGCCATCCTTTCAGGGAGGTAGTTTACTGAATCCTATTATTGCAATTATTGATATGTTCATGTAAAAAATGAGCAATATTGAGCACTGTGGACAGTGTGCTAGAATTGGAATCCAGAAGATCTTGGCTTAAATTCTGCTATGAAACCTGCAAGCAGTGTGACCACCATGGACAAAGTACTTAACCTTACTGGGATTTGGATCTGAGGCTGAAAGAGGGCACTCCCACACTGACAAAATTACAAGCCCCTAAGGCACTAACATAAAATATCAAAACTACATTATAGTGTTACTAACAAAATGTTCACCATGTAACCAAAATGTTACCAGAATGGCTCCTTCACATGCACTCTCTTGATTCTCCATCTACAACTGACAACAGCTTTGGCTCTCATCCATTGGCTTTTGATCCTGCCCCTTCCTCTCCATAAACACACAGGTAGATGTGGTAAAGGGGACTTCCTTACTCATCTTCCCTGGCTGTACTCTTCCCCTTGCTAAAGTCACCTGAGTTCTAGTCATTTTTAAGTCTTACCCTACGTTTGCCTATCACATCCCATCTGCAAGGTCCCTCACATCCATCCATCTCTCCTCTCTACTCACACTGCCTCTAAATTCACTGAGTCAATATACTCAGCTTTAGAACTCTTACCTGGGGCTCAGTTGTCTTGACTGGTGAGTAACTGAGCGAATTTTCACCAGCTGGCCCAAATCATACCATCCTTCACAGGCCATCCATCCATCTATCTACACTGGGCCATCTTGTCACTGACCTTGCATACCTCACTACCACCACTCCCTTTCTACCTCCTGCTCTGAACAAAGGAATCAAATCAATCCAACCATTAACTCCAGGAAGGGCATATATATAGTGGCTGCCCTATGGCTCCATTCCTGTAGCTGACTCCCCAGGCCAAATCCCCTTCCATGGCAACTACTTCCTAGCTGTGTTGTTCTACCTATTAAAATATCAGCTCTGTGAAAATAAGGACTGACTCACTTTTGTATTTGTCTTCCCAGTACCATTCCTGGTCTATAACTAGCACTTGTTCATTCAGTTCCTAACATGCATTTACTAACCCCCAGCCTCAGTATCTCCTCTATGCCGGTAACTTACAAATCTAAGCCCCCAGGCCTGAACTTTCCACTGAGCTCTACACACATTTCCAACTGTCTAGGAGACATCTCCATCTGGCCATTCCTCTAATAACATGTCCAAAACTAAACTCATTCTCTCCAACCCCTGCCCCCAACACCTGCTATGCTCCTACTGACCTGACCATCTTTGTAGGTCACCTAAAAGATCTCCCCAGGCTGTAAACTATGGAATCATCTTTAAGTCTTACCCTTCCCATGCCTGCCACATACAATCTGCTGCTAAATGTCATCCATTCTACCACTACAGGGTGACGCACATCCATCTCTCCTTCCTAGTGATACTACTATCAATCACCCTAGTCCAGGCCCTCATTACCTCTAACCTGGATTTTTATGACCGCCTTCTGTGCCTCTGCTTATAATCTCTCCCCTCTCAAATCCATCACATACACCCCTAACAAAACATTCTTCCTAAAGCAGTTCTAAGGCCTAAAGTGAACAGTGGTTCACTACCCTACTCAAAAACCAACAATATCTCCCTTTCACCTATCTATTATTCAAGCCTCTTAAGTTTGTTCTTCCAGGCGCTCCAGAATCTGGTTCTGCTACTCCTCCATACATGCTTTGAAAAACAGCATGGTGTAATGGTAAGACCACTGAACTTAGAATCAGAAGACCTAGATTCAAGTGCAGTCATGTGACCTCAAAGACAAGTGCTCAGACATAGTTTCAGTTAGCCTGTTCTGGGGCCAGTTGTTATCTGTAACTATCACCTTGGTCACCTGGCCAGAGTACCAGTTTCTGAGTTCTTTCCCACTAACCAGAAACAAAGCCCTTAGTGGGCTTTATCTGCAGGTATCACACAGCTAAAACATACCTCCCTGGAATATTAATGAATAGACAGATGCTGTGGGTGGGTCAAAAACTCATTAAAGAGGTAGGATCCTAAGATTCCAGAGTCCCACACATCCAAGGTCCCGGGCTCGCCTGCCTTCTTTCTCCATGTCTAGCGACTAATTAGTTGCTGACAAGTGCAGAGCAAGTATGAACTGAATATTTCTGTGAATATTTCTGAATTATCTACATTTCATACTAGGAAGTAGAGCTGCTGTGTGCCCGCCAAAGTGGATTACTTTGTCCCTCTCTTGCCAATCCCATATCTCTGTTTATATTGTTCCTTCTGCCTAGAAACCTCCATCCTCCTCCTCCATCTCTACCTAAAGAAATCCTGACCCTGACTTTCTAATGCATAGGCCTGACCAATACTGTCAAACTGATTTCCCTAAAACATAGGTCTATGTCTCTCTGTCTCTCTCTCTCTCTCTCTCTCTCTGTCTCTCTCTCTGTCTCTCTCTCTCTCTCTCTCTCTCTCTCTCTCTCTCTCTCTCTCTCTCTCTCTCTCTCTCTCTCTCTCTCTCTCTCTCTCTCTCTCTCTCTCTCTCTCTCTCGCGCACACGCACACACACACACCATTCAATAAATTCCAGTGGCTCCCTATAACCTCCTATATAAGATAACTTTGAGGTGTAAAGTTCTAGAATTGGGGGAAGAGGGAGACACAAGCAGAAACTGGCTCTTAAGCTGTCTTGAAGGAAACCATGAATTCTAAGAGGTGGGGGTGAAGGAGTATATTCCAGGCATGGTGAACAGCTAGTAGAAAGGTAGAGAAGTAGAATGTTACATGTGAGGAAGAGCAAAAAAGCCCCATTAAGCAGAACAGTAGAGTCAATGAAAGCTGAAGTAGTATGAGGGGACCAGCTATAAAGGGCTTTAAATGCCAACCAGAAGAATTTGTATGTGATCCTAAAGCCAATAAGGAGCCACAGGAGTCTATTAAGGATAGGATTTGACATGGTAAAACCTAAACTTTAGGCAAATAAGTTTGGCAGTTGTGAAGGATGGTTTGGAGAGGACAGAAACTAGAGCCACGAAGACCAATTAGGAGGCTACTGTCATAGTTTAAATGAATAGGATGAAATTGAATGGGTGTTTGTGTGGGTGTGGGAGGGGGTGGGGGGGTGTGTAGAGGGAATGGGAAGAGAGAGACAGAGAGAGAGAGAGAGAGAGAGAGAGAGAGAGAGAGAGAGAGAGGTGCTGTGGAAGCAGAAAGACCTGATCAGATATGTGGGATGAATGAGAAAGAGAAGACAAGGAGGACAAGAAGAATAGAGAACAGAGTGACTGGAAGCACAGTGGTACCGTATTCTCAACAGAAATAGACAATTTCAGAAGACAGGTGGCTTTGGTAGGAGAGACAGAGTTCTGTTTTAGACAGGCAGAGTTTGAGATGCCTCTTGTCCACTAAGAAGTTAATGATATATGATTAACAGCTTAACAGAGTCCATATAGAAATAGACAGAAATGATCATTGAACTCATGGGAATTGATGAGATCACTAAGTGAGAGAAGATAAAGAGAAGAGGCCCCAGGACAAAGTCTTCAGGTAAACCCACAGTTAGGGGGCTAGTCTGAGATTGGGTTTGATCCCATATCTGTCCTGCCTCCCAGACCAGTCCCCTTTCCATTAAAATATGTCACTCCTAAAAACTGAACTAAAACACATTATGTGTCCCTGCTCTTCAAACCAAATTTGCTAAAGGAATTCATATCTGATACTGTAATAATTTCCTTCTAGTGTTAGAGGCACCAGAAGGGAGTAATTTAAAATAATCATCCAAATGTATAGCCCTCAGCAGGTAAACCATTGTGTTTCTACTTTAGTATTCATTATGGGAGACTTTCATTCTGTAAATATAAACTAATTTGTGGGGAATTCTCCTAAGGGGTAGATTGGAGTATTCCCACAGATGGGTGCAATTAAACAATGATTTATCACAGTCAGCAAAAATGAAGGTAGATAGAGATGGCATCTAAAAAATCACCTTCTTTGTAAAACCAAATTAAAAAGGGAGAAGTCACTGAACACAGAACACCAATAATGGCTGAATGTCACTCAACTCTTTATGCTTTATCTGAAGTAAGCACCTGACATTACACTAGATACTAAAGGGATACTAGAATATACAGTCACCCCAGGGCATTTATAACTTCATGCACAATGTTCCCTCCACAATGCAAATCACCATCAATCCATATCTGCCCATCCTGGACAACTTTTAGCCATGCCCTCCCATAAGTTTGCCATTGGGGTCAATCTAATGTGCTGGGGGGGGGGGGGGGGTCCTCCTCAATTTCTACTGACAGTGCAAGTTTCCAGTGGCATACACAGTTATCTTCAATGTGACCAGCCCAGCTCAGCAATGTAACAGTGCTAGACTTGGAGTCAGGAAGACTTGAGTTCAATTCTAGCCTCATGTACTTACTAGCTTTCAGATCTTGGACAAGTCATTTAACCTCTAGCAGCCTCAGTTACTCTATCTGTAAAACAGATATCACCTACCTCACAGGGTAGTTGTGAGATCAAATAAGATAACAAGTAATGTTCTTTGCAAACCTTAAAGTGCTACTTAAATGCTAACTATTATTATTAACTTTCTAAAGTATACATAACATATGTGACACAGAAGTGTTATGAGGATACAGAACATGAACTGTTTTATTTTGATCAAACGTTCAGCGGCTCAGTTAGAGTTAGGTCACCCAACACTACTCCTCCAGGTCACCCTGCTGCTCCTATTCCTCTGAGTTAGATTTGTGACTCACCCCCCTTGGGCTTAGGGAGCTTCCATGGAATCCCTCTTTGTGCCAACAACCATCATCTCCACCAGGACAGAAGTGTGACTCCACCTGTCCAGCAGCTGATCACCAACCCCAAAGGGGCATCTCAGTTCTGAGGTAACCTGACATGGCACCTGGCCACCAATCCATCATTATCTCCTAAGCACTAGCCAATAAGTAGACAATTCCACCAGCTGTTAAGGGCTCTCCCTAAAAACCCTTCGTCTCTAGCTCCAAGCTGTTTCTAATGCTGGCAGATCAGGGAACAGACCCTACCAACTTCTGACAAGGAGTTGATTACATGGCACCAATAATCATTCTGGTCCTATCCAGGAAGAGCTCCAGGGATCTTGGCATAATTGCTTAACAAATGCTTGCTGACTGAACAACTGACTGATTAATTCATTTCTCTCAACCAAGGGGAACACCATCCTAAAACATCAATTCTTTGGTCCTCTCCCCTACCTAGACTCAAAAAAAAAACAATCAGGAAGACAAACTAATGATACATGGTGAATATGACTTTAAGGCAAGGGTTCTTAAGTTTTTTGTGTATCATGGACCTCTCTGGCAATGTGGTGAAGCCCATGGATCCCTTCTCAGAATAACATTTTAAATGCATAAATTATATAGGATTACAAAGCAAATCAATAATACTGAAATAGTTATCAATTTTTTTAAGTCCAAAGACCACAGGTTAAGGAAGGTCAAAGGGGATGGTGAAAACAGGAACAATTTAGTTATTGTTATTTTAAAATCAGTAGTCAATAGAGAATGAATGTACCTATACATGAGAGAACACATATGGAGTATAGATGAATATAAATGTATATATGTGTCTGTATCTGGTTAGGGGCATGCAAACAGTTGTCAACATGCTAGCCCACATATGGCACAAGCATCACTGACCAACCCTGTTAAAGACCACCTCCTTCAAACTCCAATTCACACACACACAAAAAAAAAAACGGGGCAGCCAGGTAGCACAGCGAGTAAGAGTACCAGCTCCAGTGTTGAGAAGACCTGGAGATCAAATCCCGGGCTCAGACACTTAGCACCCACCCAGAAACACCTGGCCGTGTAACCTTGAGCAAGTTACTTAACCCCAATTGCTTAGGGGCGGCCAGGTGGCTCAGCGAGTAAGAGCACTGGCTCCAGTGTCCGGGATAACCTGGATCAAATCCGGGCTCAGATACTCAGCACCACACCCAGAAATAACTGGCCGTGTAACCTTGAGCAAGTTACTTAACCCCAATTGCTTAAAAAAAAAAAAAAACTCCAATTCACTTCAGCAAGTACCATTTATGAGCCTATTATGTCAAGTAGGTAGCATGGCTAGTAGATAGCTCTGGGCCTAAAATCCAGAATAGGGTTACAATCCTGTCTCTTGCACTCACCAGCTATTTGATCCTGGCCTTGGGGAACTCTCTAGGACTTACCTAACTAAGGCACTAACCAAATGAAATCTGAGGGGAAAAAGTTCTCCTACTAAGAGTTCTCCTTCATAGATACAGCATTTATTATATTCATATCTGTGCCAAATAATCCAACCAATAATATGCTTGTTTGCTGGCCAAGATAATCCCACTTAACACATCTCTTCCACATCTGACTTGCCCCATTTCTCCATAAGGCATCAAAGGGACCACAGCCCATCTCTCCCCACACACAAACCCTTCATCCCATCTTATAAATCTGAAAAAATCCTTAAATTAGAAACATTTCTTGGCATAAGTACATCCTGATAAATTTAGCATAATTAAATCTCTGAGAAATTTCTGGATTGTTTCATAGAAATAACAAGTTTACCTTCGATTAGTGTCTTCCTTTATCAAGAGGATCAGAAAGATAGGTCTTATATCCCCAGATGGGAGAGTTCCTCACTGCAGATTTGGAGACTTCATGCCAATATTCCAGGCATACAAAATAAGCACATCCTCAGGACTTATACATAATCAAAATGGGTCTTAAAAGCCTAAAGAAACACTATGAGTCTGTTCTCTCAATTAACATGCCTCCTTCTCAGAAACA
This sequence comes from Petaurus breviceps papuanus, assembly GCF_028583685.1. Lineage (NCBI taxonomy): Eukaryota > Metazoa > Chordata > Mammalia > Diprotodontia > Petauridae > Petaurus > Petaurus breviceps. The sequence continues at coordinate 16,132,707 of NW_027187380.1, read as the reverse complement.
AATGGGTAATATATGGTACCCACTAAAGCAAAATGAGATGCTATGTCCCCTTATGGATGAGATAACACACGTGAAGTGCTTTGCAAACCTCAAAACACTATGTAATTGCTAGCTATTATTATTAATATTATTAAATGGGCAAAACTTCCTAGTCATCTAGATGGCATTGGATTTCTCCAAGGAGGTACATTCAATCTTTCCCTAAAAAGATTTATATAACCAATCCTCCATGAACCAGGCCAATGAATGGTTGCATAACTGAGCCAAAATAAATAAAAGCTACAGATTATACAAAATCACCTCCAAGCTGTTGGCTACAATCCACAACCACAACCACCAGGACAGAGCCAGAAAAATTGTATCCTGTTTTCGTTGCTTTATATTCAAGCTGTTTTAGCAAGGTTACCTATTGCAATTCTTCTCTTTTGGATATGTTACTTGATGTCATATCCCTAGGGTTCTATGGCTACTTCTGGTGACGAATGTGAGAACTTCTTCCAACTGTACAGACTGTAAACCAGTCAGGACCTTCTCATCTTGTCCCATGCTTGTCCATGGTCTCATATGAAGCTACCACAGGTGGACACCTAACACACTGAAGTCTTTCCTCTAGATTTCCAGACATTACAGAGATAGCAATAGGACACATGGGCTGTCCATTAACCCTTCAAGCAACCTCTTCACTGCATTTTCTACCATGCTTAAAAGACTTCACATACCACTCCCTGGAAACAAGCTGGGTCTGCTTTACAAGGAACAGCCTACTTAAGTACGGAGAGGCTCATCACTACAAAGCAATGAAATCTTTCTTTACTCATGGTAAAGCACTAGAGGGGTTAAAAAGATATTTACTGCCAAAAGTCTAGATCAACAAAAAACGCTTAAGAGGGGATACAGAGCAACAAGGATCTTGCCCTTCCAAGACCTTCTCTTGCTAAGTCTTGGGGATGTTAATGAGTCACATGGCCAGCCATGTCTCTCTGGAAACTGGTTCCCCCATACACCTGTTGGTTTTTCATATTTAAATGTTTCCCTTGGTTTCAGTTTTATATAGTGGCAGTATGACTGAGGATAAGTCTCCACTTAGTCCCTTAATAGATAAATCCTCCTTATCAATCCTCCCTTTCTCTTAAAGACAGGGGACAGAGGAGACAGCACTTGTGATCTCACTGGTATGGGGAATTCCCAGATGATGGAACTCCCTCTACCAATGTAGGTCGGCACCGTCTCAGAAGCTCACCATTTCAGAGAACTGCCTAGGGCACTGAGTAGAAGTTAAGTGACTTGTCTAGGATCAGACAGTCAGAATGTGTCAGAAATGGGACTTAAAACTCTGCTCTTTCTAACAATGAGGCAAGCTCTCTATTCACTACTTCTAGCCTCTTCTCACTTAAATACTACATAAATTCTCAGGTACTTGTCTAATAGTGTTTGTTTTTCTGGTTTGTACATCTTCATCTTCTCTATAGGCCTCAGTGGAGCTATCACACACTACAAACTCCCAATGTACATTAGCCTGCCAAGACAGAGACAAGCCAGAAACAAAAACTTTACATATGCATTGTAAAGCCAAGTAGTACTTTGCTGTTTGTTTCAGCTAATCAAGTGCCTTTGAGCCTAGCCTTTGATTGTATCAAGAGTCTTTGCTAGAAACACTATACATATTGTGTTGCCCTTAATAGATCTAAGGGAATTTGAAGATTTTCCCTGCCCTTATTAGGCCTAAGGGAATCTGAAGATCTTCCCTGCCCTTAATGGGCCTAACATAATCACATGGAGCCCACAGCAAGAACAGCTTGCCTAAGAGCAGAACAGGAAGGGTGGAAAAGGAAGAAGCAGAGCAGAGAAAAAAAGAAAAAGAGAAAAAGAGCTGAGCTGGGAGCAAGCAGAACTGAGAGGGAGAATGCTTGTGATTTAGGTGCTCTGTTGATCTGTGTTGCTTTCTGAGAACTGAAAGAGAATGTCTGTGATGTTGGCATTCTGTCTGTTGTTGTGTCAGACAAAAGCCTTGTCTGTTGTTCTGTCAGACAGAAGCACCTTTCTGTTGTTCTTAGACAAAAGTCCTGAAAGAGGACTTTAGTGTTGTTACAGAAGTCCTGAAAGAGGACTTTACTATTGATTTGTGTTTCATTTCTCAGACAGAAGCCTTGGCTGTTGATTTGTGTTACTTTGTCAGACAGAAATTTAATTCAGAAGACAGTGCTGGTAATGTCTGTAAATACTGTTGTAGCCCTGTTAAGCTTGTTTTCCTAGAAACAGAAGCTGTGAAGAGCTTGGAGTGGAGCTGTCCCTGTGAGTTGTGATATGGAACAGGAGTGGAGAGCTGCCTTTGTGTGAATCCAGGCAAGAGTCAGGAGAGCTGCCTACATGTGAATCCAGGCAAGAGCGGGGAACAGTCAGCCCCCAGAAGAAGAGCCATGGGATTTGGAAGTCAGCCCTGAGTTAAGATGAAAGAGGACTTTACTTGGATACTCTGTACTGACCGATGAGACTGTGACTTACTGTAACCTAGGGGTGGATGGTGTCTGTACTTTCTGCTACCCCTTAAGGACGATTGGCTTAAGGATGATTGAAAGCCAGCCTTGAGTTAAGATGAAAGAAGATTTTACTTGGACAATCTGTATTGACTGAGGAGATTGTGACTTACTGTGACTGAGGGTCACTTACTGTGACTGAGGGTAATTTACTATGACCTGGATGTTTAAGATTATGCGGCCACTTTAGTCATAAGTTGTTATGTTATATTGTTGTAAATGTTGTGCTACATAGAGTTCACTATACTATGAGATTAGATGCTTAAAGTTATTCATAGCAGCAGTCCTCAGGAGAGTTGCTTGTGATTGATTTTACAACTCAATGGATATGGTATTATGTGACACAGTCACTGTGAAGCTGTACACTACAAACTGGATATACCTCCAGAATTGGGGAACAAATTCAGAAAACATCACCTTTTGAAACAGAATCTAAAAATAAAAGATGAAATTGGCCAACTACATAAGTAACCTACCTTCTTAGGAAGCAGTTTATAAATCTGTTGTTGATGAAACTAGAGTGGTTCTTAAGAATCCATCAAAGAACCAGCACAGCTTTCCAAAATCACCACTCTAAATGTAACTGGTTATAAGTTAACCATCATCTTGGAGACTATAACATGCTCATGACAAATACAAACAAGACATTGGGGCTCTTATCCATATCCCTCCACACTCCATGCAGATGCAGAGCCACCCTACTGTCAAACTGAAGAGTCAGTCAGAGTCATAGAGGGCAATCTAGCCTAACCTATCCCTGAACAAGACTCTCCTTCAAGATATACTTGAGAAAGGGTCATTCGCCTTTTGTGAACTCCCCATTAGACCATGAGCTCCTTTAGAGCAGGGATTGTGTTGGCCTTTTTTTTGTATCCCCGGAGCCTAGCACATTGCCCAGCATAAAGAAGGTGCTAAATAAATATATGTGGACTTACTGACTTATAGGGAACTGACTGTCTCCTGAGGCAGCCGATTCCACCTTTGGGCAGCTCTAGTGGTTAGTTAGCTTTTTTCTTCCATTAAGATTAAATTTGCTTCTTTTTACCTTCTACACATTGCTTCTAATTCTGCCCTCTGGGACTAAGCAAATTATTCTAATCCATCTTTCAAATAATTTCCCTTCAAATACCTGAAGATTGCATCATATTTCCCCTAGGTTAGGGGTTCATAATTTGTAGTCCACAGTAAGATTTCGGGGTATCCATGAACTTGTATGGGGAAAAAATTTACATCTTTATTCCATTAAAACTGGTTTCTAATCCCATGTATTTTATGTTATACATTTTAAAATATTCTTCTGAGAAGGGGTCAACAGGCTTCACCAGACTGTCCAATGTATCCATGATACAAAAAAATAGTTAAGAACCCCTGCCATAAGTCTTCTCCTTTCTTGGCTAAACATTCCCATTCCTTTCAACCAATCCCTACACTGCATAAACTTGAGGCTCTTCACCATCCTGGCTGGCCTTCTCTAGCCTCTACTTTATTTAGTCTTTCCCTACCAAACATACTGTACACAGAATGGACCACTTCAAATGTGTCCTGACCAGGGAAAAGTAACAACAGAATTGTTACTTCCCTATTCATGAACATGCTTCTCTTTATGCTGTCTGAACACCAGCTTTCTTGTCTGCCATATCATAATGCTCCCTAATATGGAGTTTGCAATCCACGAAAACCCTCAAGTTGTTTTCTGATGACCTGCTGTCTAGTCATACCTTCTTCAAACTGTACTTGTGAAGTTGACTCTCTATACCCAAATTCATCTCTTTGAGTTCATTTTCCTAATCTACAATACCTGTAACACAGGGGCAAGAAAACCAGTGAGATGTAGTGGATGAAGGGCCAGCTATGGCATCAGGAAGACCTGGGTTCGTTGTCCTGCTTCACTAGGCAGATGACCATGAACAAGAGATTTAACCTCTCCATTCCCCCAGGCAACTCTCTAAGGCCAAGTTACCGCAGAATAACTGGTTTCTATTAGTAGACAGACTTTAAATACTGGAGGGTCTCCCATTGATGAAGTCAGAGTTCCGGACCCCCCCCCCAAAAAAAATGAAACAAAGCATAAAGCTGTTGTAAGAAGCAACTGAAATATTAGAGATGAAGAGAGGAATTTTATTCAGATACAGATCGGATTAGAATCTATAATCAATTACATGACTCCAAGGTCCTATGATGGATATAAAATTACTTTGGTAAGCAAATCCCACCCTATATAAGGTTTTATTGTTTTTTAGTTCTATTAGCCCATGAAAATTATTTGCATCATGTCCCCTATCACCTGCATTTCAAATAAACTTACAAAGTACTCCCAAAACACATACTCTCTATCTACTTAAAAGCCCTATGCACAGGCAGTCACCACAGGTCTTTTCCTCCCTCCTAAATACAATATGAACCTATTTTCCCCTTGTTCATGCATTTATTATATATACATTTATTTATGTATTTATATGTGCACTTATTATATATATATATGTCACATGTTTAGTATAATATGTATACTTTAGTAAGATATGTATATATGCATAATAGGGGGAATATATAAGCATATATATTTTACCACTATCACCCCAATTCTCCCAGGGAACTAACTCACTTAGCTCCAAAGCTGTCACATGATCTCTGCCCCAGAAGAGCAGAGCTTCCTCAATTGAAAGAGGGCCCTGAAGAAATGCCTGTACAAGAAATGACTGTACAAAAAATGACATGGCTTCTCCTTCTTTCCCCTAGCCCAGCGGTGTTAAGAGCAGGAGCTCCTCCAATCTGAGAGAGAATTGCTATCTGCTACTTCCCTATGACCCCTAAAAGTTGTCATCATTTTCCTATTCGCCAAGTCCTGGGGAAACTGAGGCCAGTGAATCTTATGGAATCAGGCTCAGATCAAGAGCTTGGGCATCCAGACAGCAAAAATCAGGTACAGGGGGGAAAGCTATCAAAGCACTTTGATTCCTAATGTTTTATCTCCTTTTTAATCCCTTTCTCTGGAGGATGAGGGAAGAGCCTTAAACAGTCACAATAAATAGGATGAGAGGGTCACAGACTGAGAGCTAGAGTCTGTGGCTATCTAATCCAATGCCTTAATTTCACGAATGAGGAAACAGATACAGAGAAGGGTGTGACTTGCTCAGAGTCTCACAGATAGTCAGTAACCAGTGACACAAGCCAATCAATTGATCGATTTAGGGTCAATCAACCACAAAGTGTTTATTAACACCTACAAGGTGCCAGGTATTGTGCCAGGAAACTGGAATCCAAGTACAAGGAATGAAACAATCCTTACTCTCAGGGAGTCTACATTGTAACTGGAGAGTCAACAAATACATATATAAATGTATATAATATTAATAATTACAAGTACATGAAAATAGTTCGATATAAGGTTGTTTAGGAGGGAAGGCACCAGAAGTTGAGTGAATCAAGAAAGACCATGCAGAAGTAGGTTCTTCAGCTGCATCTTAAAGGATGTGAGGGTAAGGAAGGAACACATCCCAGGCACGGGGGACAGCTTTTTGTGCAAAGGCAGAGAGATGGAGGAGGGTTCTTTGGGAGGAACAGACAGAAGGCAATTTGGCAGGATTAAAGAATTCAGGAGGGGGAGTAATGTCCAATGTGGCAGAAAAGATATGTTGGGAGCCAAGTTGTGTAGGACTTTATTTATGTTTCTTTATTTTTATATAATTAACAAGCATTTGTTTTCTTATCCTCCTATATCCCTCCTCACTCGGAGCGGGGTGGGGGTGAATGGTAGGGGAAATTCCTTATACCAAAAATGCAGCAACAAGCAAAACAAATGCCTGCCTTGAACATGTCCAAAAAATATATAGCTATCTCTACACCCTGAGTCTGTCCTGTCAGGAAGTGGTTAGTATGATTATAAAGATATAATCAATCTTCCAGAATCATCGTTGATTACTGCATTGATCAGAGGTCTTAAGTCTTTCAAAGTTGTCCATTTTTACAATATTGTTATAGTATAAAATTATTTTCTAGTTCTGCTCACTTCATTCTGCATTGGTTCATCCAAGTTTTTCTAGGTTTCTCTGAAATCATCCCTTTGCCATTTCTTACAGTGTAACAATGTCCCATTACCTTCAATAATTTAGTTTGTTCAGTCATTCTCCAAGTGACTAGTACCCCTTTAGTTTCCAGTTCTTTGCTACCACAAAAAGCTACTTTAAATATTTTTATACACATTGGATCTTTTCTCCTTTCTTGGATCTCTTTGGGGCATATATCTAATAGTAGTATCACTGTATGCACTGTTTAGCAACATTTGAGGCATAGTTCCAAATTGCTTTCCAGAATAGCTGGACCAATTCACAGCTCCAGCAACAGTGCATTAATATGTTGTTTTTCTGTAGTCCCTCCAACATTTGTCATTTTCCTTCTCTGTCAACTTTATCCATGTGAGTGTGAGACAGAACCTCAAAATTGCTTAATTTTGCACTTCTCTAGTTATTAAAGATTTGAAGCATCTTTTTATATGGCAATAGCTAGCTTTGATTTCTTCCAGTGAGAAGTACTTGTTCATATTCTTTTATCAGGTGGCAACCAGACCAATTCTTATTCTAGGCAATCTTAAACAGTTCATTTTATATATAACAGAAATGAGACTTTATCAAAGAAACTTGCTAGAAAAAAAATTTTTCCCCAGTTACCTTTCCTTCTCAATTTTGGCTGCAATAGTTTTGCTTCTGCAAACACTTTTTAATTTCGTATAGTCAAAGTTGTTCATTTTATCTTCTGTGTTCCTCTCAATCCTTTGTTTGGTTATAAACTGTTCTATCCATAAATCTGAAAGATAATTTGTTTTCCTTGTTCCTCTAATACGTTTAAAAGGTGACCTTTTATGTCTAGGTCATATATCCATTTGGAGCTTATCTAGTTAAATGGTGTGAGGGGGTTGGCTTGAACCTAACTTCTGCCAGACTGCCTTCCAGGTTTCCCAGCAGTTTTGGTCAAATAGTTTTTATTCCTGTAGCCAGGATCATTAAATTTATTGAACACTCACCTACTAGGCTCATTTGCTTCTGTACACTGTGTCTCTGTAGAGCTTTACAAGCAAAAGAAGAGTTTATATTTTACCCAAGAGGCAATGTAAAGCCTCTGGAGTTGATTGAGGAGGGCAGTCACATGGTCAGACCTGGGTTAACAAAAATTACTTTGGAAGCAATGTGCACGATGGACTGAAGTGGGCAGAAACTAGAGGTAAGGAGACCATTTAGTTTACAATCATCTAGTCAAGAATTGATGAATGTGAATTAAGGTGGCAGCTGTGAGTGGAGACGCAATGCAGTTTGCTGTGTAGGATCTAATATGGCCCATATTCCCAAAACAAATTCAGTAAGTTCTTATTAACAAAAAGGACATAATCAGATACCTAGTGCTGCCCTCCCCGCATAGAATGAGTTCTGACTCTTTTTATTAGAAATTATTCATGCCCCATAGATATACAGTTCCACTGGGCAGCAGGAGCTAGGGATTGAGAACTTGTCACTTCAAAGAAAGCACTTTGCTACATCTATCATCAAACACTCTGTTTAGGGTTTTTTTTTCCCTATGCAAACATTTCAAGGCCTTAAGACTCACACTCCAGGGAAAAGTAGAAACCAATGACTCTCAGTACATAATTACTGTCCTGCTCTCATTACCACTCAGGAGAAAAATAAAATCGTTTCCCTGGTGAGTATCATGGCTGTTTAATTCTGACATTGTAGACATAGTATGCTACTGTGGCCAAAAAATGAAAAAAAGCTTCATGTCATCTCTCATTGCCTGAGGCCATGGTTTTTTCACATGTATGAGATCAGCTAATGATTGAGGAAGCAGAATCCCAAGCAGAGGAAGGACAAGAATAAAATCTTCTGCTGTCCTATCTTCTTGCCCCTGTGTAGAAAAGCTCCCAGTAGTAGGTTTAACCAGAATCTGAAGAGATAGTTTGATGAAATCTTAATCCTTGCTAGCAAAAGACTTCTAGCATAACAAATGGTGACTGTGTGTTGCCATGACAACAAAGCTAAAGTCCTAAGAAGAGTTCAGAACAAAATTTTCCCCCTCTACAAACCCAGAACAGATCTAATATTTTTCTCCACTGCTTACAAATACTCAGCAAATAAAGGTTAATCAGGGCTTTGAATCAATAGCTTAGGTTTCTCAGACACCAAACTGGCTAGGAGTTTAGAAATGGTGCTATTCCCTCCTAACAGAAGCAAGTGCCCAAAAGAAGGTTGAGAACAGAACAACAACAACAAAAAAAAAAAACCTGGAGAAAGTGACAGACACAACTATCTGTACAAAAGCAGTTCTGTGTAAATAGCAATAGTGAGGTCACTGGGCATTTAAAAGATTATTAAGAAGCTAAATAGATAACAATGGGCCCAGATGGTCTTTCTTGAAGAGCAGAGAAGGGAATGATTTCAACAGAAGGAACCTGTGCCATATCAATAACCCACAAGAGGTTACCATGGTGATCACTGGCTAATACGAGGATACCAACTCACCCAGATGAGGCAGACACAGATGTGAGCTGAAAAGACTCTCTCACTTTGAATACTAAGCAACTAATATTCAAACACTAGCCAATGGCAACATCGGCTCTCACTGGCTGACTAAGAACTGCCCTTACCAGTGCACTTCCCATGATTCAACTCACTCCAGGGCAGCATCACCTCCCCTAAGTGATTTCTCTAAACCCAAGACAACTTTCCCCATATTTTTGCAAACATAACTTTCCAAGTAAGAAACTTCTACAGGAAAAGTACATGTTCAAGACCTCTCTAACACTATAGGGCTTCCAGAAATAATGGGCCTTAGATTGATGGCCCCTTATCCTTGTAAGTAACTCTCTGATAAAAAAAAAAAGCCACATGCATTGAATGCATCTTTCAGTGCAGAATGAAACATTAATTTTTCAGACGGGGTGAATGTGGAGATTTGTTTTGTTTGATTATACTTAGTTGGTACAAGGAAGAGTGTTGGGTGGGGGGGAGGCACTCAGGGAAGAGAGTCATTGGATCTGAGGAAATAGTAATGCCAAAAAAGAAAGAAAAACATACAGAAAACATTTTTAAAATATACAAAAATGAGCAGAAAACAGTTCATAAGGGGACACAGACAAGCAGGATGGTACTTGCATTAGCATATTAAATTTAATATATAATTTTATGTATCCCTTTAATGGCACCCTAAAAGACAGCCTTGTGCTGCATGCTACATACCCAGAGGGAGATATCTCTCTGGGTTGGCTGAGACACTGCTGAGCACAATACTGTGTATGGGACTCACTTGAGTAGTTACAGACAGCGGGTGGGAGAGTCACATGGAGAGAAGTAGTCGAGATCAAAACACTGGATAACAGTCTGAGCCCTGCCCCCCAACACACCAACCTAACTTCTTCCATCCATCCAATGTGTCTGCTCAATTAGCTTTCTTCTAACTTCTTTGACACAGTTTAGTTAGATTGAGAGAGAGGGAGGTAAAGGGCCACATAGACAAAAACAGCCTCAATGACTAATGGGTCCATTAAGTATACCCTCTAATACCAAAGGAAACCAACCAACCCTTGTGTTTATCCTTATAGACTGTTTTCAAAGGCACCAGTGTCTGATTACCCTGGTCTGAAATATTTGTAAAAGGCTTCAGCTCCCTTTATTGATCTTACTGACCCTAATTTCCTTGGGTCACTTGTAATCAGATCATGAAGCCCCAGACAAGCCTGTGAGCCTAGGATTATCACATGTGCTATGTCATCTCTTATAACCTGAATCAATACAAAGACCTTGAGTGGCAATGTAAGAATGGTCAGGGGACATGAATGATCTGTATTCTCTGTCCTCAAAATCAGCTTTGTAGTATAATCAATCAACTTATCTGTCTCTGTTCCTTGAAATCCCAGACTGGACTGATAGATTAACTGTGTATTCATACAACTCTACCCATGGGAGAGCCACAAAGCTCTCCTTACAGCAAGGGTTCTACCCATCCCCTCCCCTCCACCAACATTAAACAAGTAAATCTCAACCAGTAGGTGAAATAGGAGTCCACCATACATGCATATACATGAAGGTCCCTCGTCATGTGGGAGAATTCATGTCTACTTCAAACTAAATCTGTTCCTGCTCATTTTTCATTGTCATCTACAACATATACATGCATACCTTTCCCTACATAAGAATAGGAAAGAATCCTTTAAAAGCATCTAAAAGCAAAAAAGGAAAAGATAACCTAGGAGGACACAACAATATCCTAACTCCACACTCTCATGCAAGTTAGGTTATTTTTTCTTTAAAAGGTATCAAGCTGTTCTCAGGACTTGATTGGTTCAGGGACTCATGACTTAAGCTACTGGCATCACTTCTGAGTCTCCTGAGTACATAAAAGTCACAAGGAGCTCCAAGTGCTCTCTGAAAGTTGGCTGGCTGACCACAACTGGCTGACAACTCTGAGGCAGGAGAGTTTGCTCAGATGTATCACTCAGAGTGTTGTTAGATGCCTATCTTTGTTGAATCTCCTTCCTCTGCTATGCAGAAGTAAATTTCCTTTTGCTAACTCTTAAATAATCTACAAGTATCTAATTTTGTTCAAATATTGGACATAAAGAAACAGACAGGGTCAGGCCTGTCCCAGAATGGAGACTGACCCAGAATATCCTCCTCCAAACAAAGGTTAGGTTCTGATCCACAGACTAACCTAGGCCTCCAGTATTTACATAAAACAATAGGAAACAAACAAACAAACAAAAGGTGAAACCAGTAGGAGATCAGCTGCATTACAAAGAAACTTTTCATTGCCTTTGGGAGGGAGATAAGGAGTAGGAGAAGAGAAGGGGATATCCAGTATGAGAAAGCAAGGCAGCAGTGCATGTACACCAGCAAACTGTCAATAGCTCAGCAGGATAATGGAATGCACATGGCCTTTTCCACCAAGAAAAACACAATATTTTTCATCATTGCATAGAAAAGATAATATATATCATTTCCTCCCCCACAGTTTATAATGACACTGGAAATCTGAAGCATGAAATTAAAAAGAAAATAATACAATAATAATTATCTGACTTCTTACTGAAGTGTTCCTTCTCCCCTGTCTCCCCCCATCTCCCAACTTCCTCCTGCTAGAAAGTTCTCCTTCCCTCTTAACATAGAACATGATGTTTAAATGCATGAAGGGAAGAAAGTAATTGACCTTCCCAACATAAGGACATAGTGAGAAAGTAAGGAACACAAAGTCAGTGTAAAGAGACTTCCCTGGAATCATGCCATCTGTCTTCTGAAGCCCTAGGGCCTGTGAGCAAGTCTGTCTGACACTGCATATGTCTCTCGGTCTCTGTGTGTGTCTCTATCTAGGTCTGTGTGTGTGCGTGTGTGTGTGTCTGCCTGTCATGTCTCTTTGTGTGTGTCTGTCCCTCTGCCTCTGTGTCTCTCTCCTTGTCTCTGTCTCTGTCTCTCTCTCTCTCACAAGCTGGTTTGTCGTGCGGCATCACTCACAAGGCCAACATGAACTTAAGGACATTTAAAATTCACTTCAGAAAACTGAGCATCCATTTAAGCACTTGACAAATTCTGATTTTGACTTTACTATATACAAGTTATAGGTCAATTGAACTTGATTTTGACTTCTGGGAAAACTCTAGAACAGATCACTAAAAAGAGTCTCTAGAATGGAAGCATGGCTTCATCATGGCCTGCATGGCTTCATCAAGACAAGGATATTACAAACGAACCTCATTTCCTTTTAGTAGGTAAGGTAAATGCTGTCAATATAGTTCATCTGCATTTTAGTGGAGCTTTTGATCAAGTATTTCATACTATTTTATGGATGACATGGAGAGGTATAAATACTCCAGTCAGGTAGATGCAGAACTGACTGGACAAGCTGTACTCAAAGACTAGGTGTTAATGTCATTAATGTCAGCATGGCAAGAGGTCTGCAGCCCAGGAATCTGTTCTTGGCCTTATATTGTCTAGTACTTTTTTCAATAATTTGAATAAAGGCACAAATGGTATATGGAAGAAATATTGACCACAGTTCAATTTGATTAAGATTGCTTGGGTTTTTTTCCCTAAACAGCAAAGAACCTTTCCCCAAAGCATGACTGGCTCAGAGGATTAAGGCTATAGCTGCTGATGTGGCTCCCTGGCAATCTAAGTGATGAAAAGAGGTCAGACTGATGGGGTACCAGGGGTCTTGGTCAATTTGTGAAACCAACTTGTGAAACCAGTCTGTGAAATTGTAACTGCAATTTGTATTGTAAAATTGTCATCTATAAAATTCCTTTCCCAACCTCCGACTCTGCCCCTTCCCCCTATCCACACTAGGCCTAGGCAACACCTTGGGACTCCTTTGCTCTTACTTAATCCCTCATGTCTCCTCCGGCCTGGCCCAAATCTTATCTAAACTATCTATTCACATGCTCCTCTTGGTCAGCTCTGACCTTTGTCTATGCATTGAGGCCCCTCCCGTCAGGTCAGCCCTGACAATGGCAGCCCTACCCTTTAAAAGTAAAAGCATGTACCCCTCTCACTCACAGGTCCCCTAAAGGACTCTTGCCTGCTGTAATGGCATAATAATAAACTTTCTCAACTCTAACTCCAAGCAAGGCTGAGCTGAATTCTTTACAGACGCCCTTGCAGGTTTCCTGGTCTTGGATGAGATCAGGGTCCCTGCTGAACCTTTTGGAATCCCTTTCCCCCCATCATGACCACAAAGAGTCAGTGCCCTCTAGGTCTGGCAGATGTCTCACAGCTGCCCAAGTCCCCACACCCTACCTTGGTGACCAAACCCACTACTGTAAGGGAATCAGGGGGAAGGTTACAGCCACATCTGCCCAAGCCAAGTACTATATCCTTGTTGAGTGTCTTCTGCATTTTTGTATGCTATAGCTAAGTAAACCTTTTATTAACTGTTAAATCCTCTACAAGTTTCATTCATTCCAAAATAAACCCTGAGTTGCCAAACTGTCTTAAGTCAGTCTTCCACTTGGGTACAAGAAAATCAACTGCAAAAGTATAAAAAAAGGGGAAGGATAGTCTGAAAGAAATTGCCGTGAAAAAGATCTGAGGATCTTAGAGGACCACAAGTTCAGGAAGCGTCTGCAGTGTGGTACAGAAGCCATAAAGCTAATGCCATCTTGGGCAGCAATAAGAGGTAACAGTCCCACTGTACTTTGCCTTCCTTAGGCCTCATCTGGTCCATGTTTAGTTCTGGGCACCACAATTTAAAGACACTAATAAGCTGGAGAGTATCTACAAGAGGATGACCAGTATGGTGAGAGCTTAAGTCCATATCATATAAATATTAGTGTAAGGAACATGGCGTGTTTAGCCTGTATAACTAGGGGCTATGCTCATGAGAACAGGAGAAATGGAGGGGAAGTCTTCCTTATGTAAGAGACTGCCAGAGACAACAGTAGCTAGCATGAGGTTAGGTAGAAGCACAGTCTGGCCAGAGAATTCATTCCTAAATCCTTCTTGTATTCTTCTCCTGAGCTGGAGAGTACAGAGGAAGTGGCTGAGAAAGCAACCTGTTCCACCTGCCTGTTCAATCTGCTAAAGGCAGGCCAATGCTCACAGCAAAGAAATACCAAGGGCCTGCTTACAAGACACACTCATTTTGTTGATCCGTGTCTGCCCACAGTGCGGGAAGAGCTGCACAAAGCAAGGCCTGGAGATTCCCAACCCTTGTGAGGCAAACAACCCAGAGTGCTCTGGGGCACTCTGACTCTGCCTGGGAGGGACACACATGGAATGTCCCTAGCCCACTGGGCAAAGCACTGAAAAGGCGTCCCAGACTTTACCTTCTGCATTCCTCTGAGGTCTGCTAAGGGCAGATTGGATTTCCGCCATCCTACAACAAACTTTTAAGATATCACCATCTTCCAACACAGTGAGCAAGCTCTCTAAGGCTGATCTGAGCCTGTGGCCCCATTCTTCAGCCAATGAGGATGCAGCGGAGGTAAAACTACCCAATAATTCCCCAATCAGGGCCATCAGTGCACCTGCCAAGATTTCTGGCAAGCCTAGTGCCCCAATCTTTAATCTGTCTCTCTGCCTCTCTAACAATAACTTCTGGGTAATATTATATTTCAATATAAGTGCCCTCCCTAGCTACAAGGTCTCCCTCTTGCAATTCCTAGATCCCATTCTACTGTGAAGGGGGCACCTGAATTCAGATCCAGCCCCAGACATTTGCTGTCAGTGTGACATTAAACAAGTCACTTAACCTCTCTTGGCCTCAGTTTCCCCATCTGTAAAATAGGGGTAATAATAGCACTTATCTCCTAGGGTTGCTGTGAGGATCAAATGATATATAACAGTTGTAAACTGCTTTGTTAACCTTAAAACATTATAAAAATACTAGCTAAGCACACATCTTCTTGTTCTCTGCTAAAATGGGCTAACAGCTGGTCACTACCCTTCCTACAGACTTGGCGACCATTATTATTAAAGCACATCATTAACTTCCAACAGTGAACAAGTTATTAAGAGAAAACATAATTCTCTACTTTCTGCATAAAGCAACCTCAGCCAAAATCTTTTTTTCAAAAATTCTATCTCTGAGGAAACTAACACTCCATGGCATTAAATAACATGTGATGAATTGTTCTTTCTTGCCTAAAGGTGGATTTCCCCAACCTGTAGGCTTTCTTCCTTTTTCAGGGTCTTATGGTCATATTTAACCCAAATCTGCCTACCAGAGAATCATAAAATCCCATGTTCCTGCTCATCTGCCCCCCACAGCTGGAGTTCATTCAACATCATAATCTCCCAGGTGGAAATGAATAATCAATTCAACAATTAATCATGCCAGTCTCTTTTATTACACTAATCAGCTTTGCAGTAGAACTCTCTCAATTTTCCAAGTCCCAGAATGAGTTATGGGGCCTTGGAAGTAAAGTCGGGGACATGGAAAAGGAGAAGATGAGCTTTCTGGGCTAACGACTCTAGACATGGCATCTGACTGCAGCTGTCTGGATCTCTCCATCTGCCCAGGTACCAAAACAAGAAATTACCAAGTCTGAGTTAAAGGGCTTTAGGAAGGCTAGGTCCCAGTTAAAGCCAGTAAGAATCCCCTGAAGTGATCTCATTATTCAAATTCCTCACACTAGATAGTTCCATATAGCTAGAATTAATTGCCATATTTTACATATAATTATAACTTTAGATAGTGGAATTTTCTAATACCCATGACCACTTCAGGGGATTCATAATTCACACTAATCAGTACAACCTGGCTATTTTTCTTTAATAACAGAGAATTTATAGTATCAAGAAGGAGCTGGCTGGCCTATATGAGGTCATCTAGAGTTTACTCTAATTTCCAGTTGCCAAGATTCTATGACTCTTTAACAAAGAAGAATTAAAATCTCAAAACCCTCACAGCCATATCTCCCCCAGAGAACCTTCCTTGTTTGGCCCCAGATATAGGGAGCTAATTAGTACACAACATACTATTATCTCACAGGGTCATTGGGAGAAAATTACTTCACAAACCTTAGTTCAGGAGGTGTGAAGACCTAGGTCCCTGCCCCTTGGGCAGGAGTCTGGGGAAGCCTGTGGCCCTCTTCTCAGAATAATGTTTTTAATTGCATGAAATAAAATACATAGGATTACAAAGGAAACCAATTATTTTTAAATATAGGCATCAAAATATTTTTTTAAACAAGTTCAAGAACTCCAGGTTAAGAACTTCATGCCTTAAAAGAGTATAATCAGAGGGGCAGCTAGATGGTGCAGTAGATAGAGCACTGGTCCTCAAATCAGAAGAACCTGAGTTCAATGCAGCAGAAGACACTTGACACTTACAGCTGTGACCCTGGGCAAGTCACTTAACCCTGACTGCCTCCAAAAGGGGGAGGAGGGTGAAGGTTAAATCAGTAAGTAATGTCTCCAAACTTCTTTTTTATTCATATAACTCTATTAGTAACATATATTATAGCAATAATAACATAAATTATACATTTGAATAAATAAAAATGTCAAAATAGATGAGATGAAGATGAAATCAAACTATATTTTAAAAATAAGACTCATTTATTAATGGTACAAAAAGCCTTTATGTTTGTGATAGTAATGGCAATTAAAGATTCCCCTGTATTGGCTTGGTTTTCAAATTGATTGTATTAAAACCCAGAGTTTGTTAATCCCACCTGTGGGATGGGCTTGTTGATGTGAAAAGAAAGTCCTGAAGTGGGAGGAGCTGGTGACGTAGATTTGGAGAGACAAGAGAGAGGCGGAAGTTCTTTTTGGAAGCAGCACCTCGTGGAGAGAGAGAGACTAAGAGATTGCTGGTGGCCGCTTTGAATTGCCCTGGACTTTTGAGACCTGCCCCCTGAGCTGCCAAGGACTGAGGAGACATGGCTGTTTTGCTGGTACTTTGTCTGTTTTGATGTTATTTTGCCAGATTTGTCCACTGGTGAAAGACTGTCCTGTTGAAGAAGTCCTGGAACCTGGCATTTGGTTAAGAAGGCCTGAGACTGTCCTGCAGACAGAGAGTGAATACTGTCCACTGGTGAGGGACAGTACTGAGAGTGAATACTGTCCACTGGTGAGGGACAGTACTGTTGTTGCAGGGGTCTGGAGACTGTCCGGCAGACAGAATGAATACTGTCCACTGGTGAAGGACAGTGCTGTTGTTGCAGGGGTCTGGGAGCCTTTCTGTTGGTTCAGAAGCCCTGAAGAAGGATTTTCTTGTTGTATGTTTACAGAAATCCTGGGAGAGGGCTTTGCTAATGTGTTCAGGGGTTCTAGGACTGTTCTACAGACAGAGGATAAATTCATGAAGGGACTGGCAATGTATCTTATGGCCTTGCTAAGCCTTGTCTCCCCAGGAACTAAGATTGCTGATAACTTGCCTCGTGTCAAGATGAAGAAAAGACCTCCATTTGGGTATTAAGTGCTGTGTTTAAACTTGATGTAACTCTGGGGTAGATTCAATTGGGATCCAGGGGTGGGGAACTTTTGACCTTTTTGTGTTCTATGGTTGAGCAAATGAATGTATTTTACTTATGTTTGGAAACTAATCTCCATTTGAGAAGAGGGGCTTTGTGGTGGACTTAATTAAGGTATAGCCTAGGGGTGGAGAAGTATTTGGAACAGAGACTTTGTAATTGATTGAATGATTGGAAGATCCTGGGGTGGGGTAGTACTTGGAGATTATTTAATCACACTTAGTAAATGCTGTATTTTGAATGATGTCATGTTTTGATCTTCTCTGTTCTTGGTTTGTCACTGAATAAAATAGAGAGCACCTATGCTGGTATTTTGAACCTGGGAAGTTGCCTTTGCTTGATATTACATTACAATGTTCTCACTTTAAAATTTATTATTGACACCAATATTTTTTAGCAAGAACAATGTTTAATCAATGTGTTTCATTATTTTGGGGGTTGGGTTTAGAGATACAGTATTTCAAAGACCTAGTTTTAGGTTTCTTTTATTTTAATACTTGGTTTCAGTGGTTGTCATAACTGAAAAAAAAATACCTCAAAAAGATATATAGATCCAAATGAAAGATGTACCTCATTGGCTGAGTTTGCTAAATCATCTCTATCTTCTCCAATGCCAATCAGCTGTTTTAACAAACTAACTGGAAGGTGCTGCATTAACAAACGGATCCAAAACTCACTGAAATTCTTCAGAAGGTGTTTCAGTTTCCAAGTTTATTAAATGTGCAAAAAAGAGTTTGCATAGATGACCCACATCATCTTCTACAACAAAAGCTCAGTTTTTAAATGTCTTACTAATCATGATGGCTTCATACTATCATTAGATAATATCATGAGACACAACAAACGTTTAGACTAGAGCAAGGTTTATGGCTAACACTAGTGGTTGTAAATTCATATTTCAAATAATTTTCTTAATAATTTAATTTTTTTGCTAATTTTTATTATATCATCATTTTTTTGCCTTTTCTTGTAGTGTGGTGAATGAAGTGTACATATTTATGCTAGGAGTAGAAGTATTTGTTCTGCTCTTTTCTTATTTATTTGCAATTGCATTATTAGCATTATTTTCAATCTGAGGTTTCCTAGAAATCCTTCTAAGCCACTTGGCCATTTTTCATGGATTAGTTTAAACTAAATAATATATTCCATAAATCCACTTAATGACTTTATGATGACACAAAAAAAAACTACACTCCATCAAAATAGGTTAAAAGTAAATGAATGAGTGGGAGTACCATTGTGAAACCCCTCCACAAAGTGGAATTCTCATTCTTCCTTCTGTATACCTCAACTACTATATGTGACATGTGATTATCTAAATACAGAGTGAGGGTACCTATGTCAATCTAGATATTAAACATTAGCAAACCTTAATTTCTTTCTTTTTTTTGGATCAAAAATATAAATCTCCTAGTATGTGTTCCTCCCAAATTCTAACACATCATCTGGCACTATTCCACTTTGGAGATCACTGGGTTAGAGAAATGTGAGTTGCAACGATTGTTTTCACTAATATTATCAATACCATTTATTATAGCCCTGAGCAGGTGAACCTAAAAATGACTGAAACACTTCATAACTACCCACTCCCTACAAAGAGATTTACTAACCTCTGCCAAAATTACTATCCCCTCTCCTAATAAACCATCTTCTTCAAACCCTTGATTTCACATGTGAGAAAATTACATATGAATGCCCCAGAGAGTCTGAGTCAATTACTTACCTAAGAGCACAGACCTAACTAGTTTGTTAGGATGAATATCAATAACTAGAATTAAAGCCAAGGAGAAAACACAGTCTCTGTCAGACAGTCAACATAGAAGTGCTTACTTATAAATGTTAACACAAGCTTACTTTGTAAGCATTTATTAAGTACTTATTCTGTGACAAGCGCTGCGCTGCCCCTGGGCAACCTTTGGCAACCATACTACTAATAACAAAGCTTCACATTTAAATAATGTTTTAAGGCTGTCCAGTAACTTCTCTGAGTCTCAGTCACCTCACATGTACATTCTAGTATTCTAAGTAGAAAATAATGTTTTTAAAAACACTACACTCAAATACTAGAAATAACACAGTAGAACCTTTATTGGAGACAGTTGAGTAAATTATGGAATACATAACGTAATAAAATACTATTGAGCCACAAGATACAGGTGAAGAATTCAGAGAAACATGGGAAAAACTTTAAGAAAGTAAAGATAAGTCAAGTAAAATAATGAACCACAAGGACAATATACACAATGACCACTATAATGTTGACAAAAAACGTTATTATTAAAAGAGCTGCCCAATTTAAATAAACTGCAATGACCAATATTAGTTCTGGAGACTAGAGGATGAAACGCAATTCCCACCTATAAGTAAGTAAGGAGGATATTGTTATTTCTTTTTAGATAATAGTTCCCAGGATCATAATTGTAAACAATTTCTACTGCGACTGCACAGTGAAATACAGGCATGACATAATATAATATTTACTACACTTGCACTGTGTTAAGTAATGATGATATTGCTAAAGCAAGCTTAATGCTGGCAAAATGCCTTCTTTGTCTGTTGCCCTATAAATCAAGTAGGCACTGGTCAGTGAGTGGGGAATAGGAATGCATAAGGGCAGCCTGCATGTGTGCTGGTCTTGACTGGCCCCCATTGAGACTTAGGAGACCCACAGGAGTTGTAGCTCCTACTATATTCTTGCCTGCCCCTGCAAAAAGGGTGATTAGGAGATGCTGTAGGAGTTGGTGCTCCCATTATCAGGAAACCGCTTTCAGAACACTAGAATCAAGTAGGCTTATTTAAACCCGTATTACGACTCTGTTCCTGTCTTCCTATCTGCCCGGATCAAGACTAAACCTGCTAGAACACCT
Source organism: Petaurus breviceps papuanus (assembly GCF_028583685.1). Lineage (NCBI taxonomy): Eukaryota > Metazoa > Chordata > Mammalia > Diprotodontia > Petauridae > Petaurus > Petaurus breviceps. The sequence goes on along the minus strand of NW_027187380.1, from coordinate 16,112,353 downwards.
GCTTGGTGCTAAAAGCTCACCAGTGACTCCCACCCAATAACTGGTATAGTCAGTGTATCTGTCTGACACTGCCTCTCATTAGAGAGGTGCTAAAGGCTAGGTATGCTGTCAGATGCAACTATATGATCCACCTATTTTATTTAACTATTATTCTTTTTTTATAAGAGAGAGTTTACTTTAGAGAAGGGCGTACAAGTCAGGAACAAAATGCAGAATTAATACTTTTAAAAAGAAAAAAAGCAATAATCTATGGAGGGAAACAGAGCCATCCTTTTGTGCCATACTGCTCCCTCAATTCCCCCATCCCCAACTTAATTTTCCTATTAATGCTTAAAGCAAATTTCAAAACTAGCTGTAGGAATTGTGAAAGGAAGGATAACAAAGACAACTAGACCAAAATTAGAGATTTGAATCACTGTTTAATTAGCTGCAAAGATCTTTGGTCAATCACAAAGTAAAAGGGGCAAGTAAACTACTTGAAGAATCTTTTGAGGAAAAAAAAAACCTAATTAACTTCTTCAGGACTTTCCTTGCTAAAAAGCAACTAGCTATTCTTAATGCCTTATCCAGAAAGTTGCTATGACTTTAAATTTGCAGCCCTTCAGACTTTAAAACAAATTCTAAATCACAGTTCAGCCATTAATGACATCCCCTGTACAAATAACAGACTGTCAAGTCATTACCTTGGCAAGTTACCTCAAAACAGAGATCCCTCCTATAGACAATTTAAGTATAAACAACTATCAAACCACCATCTCCGCAAGAAGAATTATATGGAAACTATCAGGAAATCCATGAGAGGGGCACAAAGGCTTTGACAGGGCCCACAAGGGACATATTAAGAACACAGATAGAAATCTGGACTGACAGTCTAAGCTGCTCTCTTGAAATCTCATGAGATTGGAAAACATATATTCTTCTGTTTGTGTGAAACCTGATCCAAGGGGCAAAATCATTTCCCTTCAAGGGTGGTGCTCATTCTCAGATGCTGTAATCAAAACTCACTCAAAAGGAATAAGAAATAAGGGAACAACTATTTTTATATCCACTGGGATACAAATTCTGAAAACCACTTTTCAGTCATTTATCCAAACCATTTTACTCTGTAGCAAACAGATGGGCAATCTCACCTGCACTCATGTTTTGCAGTTCAACGTGTCTAAAACCTGGGCCCCACAAATATTTGGGACCCTCTATCCACTACTACTGTGGAAGATCTTGAGAAATCAGTTTTGCAAAGAACACGAGCACACCCCTGATGATGGGAATCTGCAGCTTTTGGAGAACAGTTACTAAGTTTTTGACTTACCATTCTTACTATTGGGCATATGTCACAAAAATACCAAATATAAAGAGAAAATTCCCAAATATCCAAAATATTTATAGCAACATTTTTGTGGTAGGAAAAAAACTAGAAATAAAGTGGGTGTCAATTTTCTGGAAAATGGCTGAACAAACTGTGGAATGTAAATGTAACAAAATTAGTATATCATAAGAAATGAGAATGTCTTAAATTTAAATGAAATAAGGAATTCAGAGAAATTTGGAAAGACTTGTTTGAACTGAACCAAAGTGAACCAAAAGAAAACTATATACCCAATTACAATGTAAAAGAAAACAACACTAAAAGACATCAGATGCATTCTTGAAACCAGAGGATTAAAAATAAAACATAACCTCCCTTTACCTGGTGAGGGGGTAGAGTTTACAGGTGTGGAATGAGGCACACATTGTCAGATGTGATCAATGCTGGTCAACTAGCCTTGGCTTTTTGTTACAAGAGTGTTTTATAGAGGGGGATATGGGAAGGGCTGTGATACTAGCAAGTAACAACCATGTGTGGGGGGGGATTTTGATCATGAATAAAACACTTTTATTTTTAAGTTTTCCAAAATTTACTCGTATTGGGAGAGAGTTTAGTGCCCAAACAGATTCTTTACCACCTATGGAAAACACAAGCCCTTTTCCCTGGGTAAGGAATCATAATTAGTCAAGTTTGAGCTTCCTGAAACTTGTACCCTTGTATCAATCAGTTTCCAAAAACCAGACAGAACAGGAGGCCTCTGGAATTTTAACTTTCTGAAATCAGCAAAGGGGCCAGGAGACTGTCAGCTTCTTCACTTTTACCTGTCATTAAGAGCTTGTAACTTGGTAAGAGAACTAAAAGACATCAGTATCAGGAACACTAGCACTCACGTGCCCCTCAGGGCCTCCTTCCTCTAAAAGATCTGTTGGCTAGAAGTCAACGAGAAAAAAGGAAATCTAACCAGGAGCATTTCTGAATAGTTCCAAACTGCTCATTTCACACCTCTGAGGTACCTCAACCATTCAAATAGCAATTAATCAAAAAATAAGCCCCTCCTGAATACAGACCACAGTACAGTTAGATAAGACTGGGTCTCTGTTGTCACAGAGCTGACAGTCTAGATGAGGAAAAGACACCCCCACAATAGCTCCAACAGGTCACATTACATGATAAGGACGTTCATGTAGGAATGCAAAAGTGCAACTGTTAGTGCAAGGAGGAAGACCATTACTGCCCGGCTGGGATGAGAGTTTCAGCGATGGAAGCATCTAAGCTGTATTGTAAAACACAGGCAACAAATTAAGCATGCCAAGTGGGGGGAAGGATGGCATTGATAGAACTGTCTTAGAAACCTCTCCTTCATCATGCAGAAGCTCTGTCTGAAATTTAATCCCACAGTAAACATTGAGTAAGGTAATTCTGAAAAAGGAAAAGGGAAGAATTCCCTAAATAATAGCAGAAAGAATTAGGATTAGCTATACTGGGAGAAAATGAAAGTCAGTTCTGGAACCTCATATTGTGTGGCCTGAACAGTTGTAACCCTAACTGATGTACAACTGTAAGGTTTTTAAGAGACTATTAGAATTAGAACCCAAAAACTTGATTTCTAATTGGAAAAACTTTGGCCTCTAACTGGGGAAGCTAGATGGCAGCAGTGTATAATGCACCAGGGCTGGAATGGAGAGTCATCTTCATTAGTTCAAATCCCAGTCTCATTTACTGGCTATGTGACCCTGGGCAAGTTACTTAACTGTGTCTGCCTCAGTTTCTCCATCTGTAAAATGAGTTGGAGAAGGAAATGGCAAACCACTCCAGTATCTTTGCCAAGAAAACCCCAAACGAGGTTACAAAGACTTAGACACAACTGAAACAACTCAACAAATAACAACTGGCTTCTAATTAGAAGCCAAAAAACTTCTAATTAACACAACGAATTTCTCTTAGTGGGTTCCAGTTTGGGGTGGGGGAGGTGGGATGCCACTGTAATTTCCCAGCTCACACACAAAATGGTAAGTCATTCCCAAGATGAAAAACTCCTTCCACCGACACAGTTTAGCAACTTATCTGTAACTCAGAGTCTTAGAGAGCTGCCTTTGTGACTGAAGGGTTTATCCAGGATGTATAGCTGGCTGCGCGAGAAGCAGGACTTGAACTCAGTCTTCAGAGTTCCAAGGCCAGCACTCCATTCACTACACTACTGTCCTAGTTACCAGACAAAATTGAAGATTTCACAATATCACTCTGTCCAAGAAAATTACCAGAGAAATCTTCACCACCAGAAGTGACTTAACTGGTTTGCACCAATCTTGGACAACTGTTGATCATATAAAAGAAAGAATCATGGAGTCATGGAATCCCAGAATAGAGAGAAACCTTGGCAATCAGCTGCTCCATCCCCTGTGCAACATCACCTAAAAGTGGTTTTCCAGTCTCCACTTGAAGATGGAGAGTAGGACTTCTGGGAAAGACAGTGAGCAGAAAATTTGTAAAGAAAGTAAACGCTTCATCAGTGCTTGTTAACTGTTGACTGACTGGCTTACAACAGCCCACCCAAAAATCCTGATAATGTAAAAGAAAACAACCCTGAAAGACTTCAGGGCTCTGGTCAATACAATTATCAATCACCACTCCAGCAGACTGAAGATAAATCATGTTTCCCACCTCTTGGCAGACAGGTGCATAAGACAACCATTTTCACACATGGCCAGTTGTGGATTGATGTTGCTTGAGTATACTGATTTGTGTTAAGGGAGGGCTTTTCTTTGGGGGGAGAGGTGATGAAGAGGAAAGGAGCCTGGGAATGAAGGTATAAGAGGAAGTATGGAGAGATACTCATGGTGATACTAAAAGAAGAAGATAACAAAAAAAAGAGGGTCCATGAGACATTTTAAAAATACAGAGATGAGAGTGGAAGAAAGCTCTGAAGGAGTCACGGACAAGCACAGCAGTGCTGAAACTATCAAGTAAATTCTAAATATATACTTTTTTTAAAAACTGTACATAACAGAGATTTCTGATTTCATATGCAATCCTCTCTTTTTTGTCTGTCTTTGAATAAAGAAATATCAGTGTTCATAACAATAAAATGTCAAGTTCATAACAATAAAAAAAGTTTCAAGAAAGCATTAGAACACACACACACACACACACACACACCAGTAAAAGGGAATTCCCTACATGCCAATGCATTCCATTTCGGAACAGTTATGATTAACAGGTAATCCTTCCATGTGGTATTCTAGTATCTCCCTCCTTTCAACTTCCAAACACTGGTCCTAGCTATATCCTCTGAAGCCAAACCTAACAAATCTAATTCCATCACAAGGGGCAAGTCACATTCCCTCTCTAAACCAATTTTCTCTTCTACAAAATGAAGTGATTGGCCTAGCCCTAGATGACTTCTCAGGTACCATATACTTTTATACTGTGGTCAGACCCCCAATTTAAAAGACTTGGAAAAAAATCCCAAGTCATCTACCCCCAAACAATCAGACTTCCAAAGAAAACAGTCAGGAATCAGTCACTAGATAACTACCACACCTCAGTGTATTTTTCTTATCAATGTGAGCACTCCCACTAACAATGTAGATTATAGCAGTCTTATCTTGAGCTAGTCTTTCCAATTTCTTTCCATAATTCTTCCACTGAGTCTTTCGACATTTTGGGGATACTAATGCAGAGATAACAGCATCTCTCTGTTAACAAAGTAGTTCAAACTCCTTTTCTGATCATTCATGTCTTGATTGATATATCTATTACAAAACTCCATCTATCTGGCCCAAAATATAAAGAAGCCAAAGAGAGGATGCAAAGTGTTGTAGATAAAAGGCTGATCTCAATGTCAACTCTTTCCTAGACTGTTGCAATAGCCTCCTAATTGGCCTTCCTCCCTCCAGTCTCTTCCCACTCAAACCCATCCCCCACCCAGGTGCCAAAGTGATTTTCCTAAAGAGCAGCTCTACCCTCTCCTCAGTAAACTCCAGTAGCTCCATTATTTCAAAGAATTTTGTTTACACTTAAAGCCTTTCACAAACTGGCCCCAATCTACCATGCCAACTTTATTAGACACTACATCCCTTGCTATACACTATGATCCAGCCTCCTCATACATGGTGCTCCATCTCTCTTCTCTCTGCCTCTGCATGACTATCCCCCCTGGTTAGAATGTGCCCCCTCCTCACCTTCACAGCTCAGAATCTCTAGATTCCTTGGAGGTTCAGTTCAAATGCCATTTCTACATGCAGCCTTTCCCGATTCTTCTAGCTCCCAGGGCCCCCCCCAGAAAACTACCCAGCATCTACTCCGTAGATGTCTCTATGTGTCCATGTCATCTCTGTAAGTTCCTTAAGGACAGGGACTATTTCACTTTGCCTCCATATCCCACTTAACCTAGTACCTAGCATATACCGTGTTTCCCCAATAAGACCTATCCCGAAAATAAGCCCTCCCCTTACTGTGTAAGATTCCTCTAAAATAAGCCCTCCCCCGAAAATAAGCCCTATTGAGATTGCTACTGTAGTGAAGGTGATCCCCTGTGCTACACGCTACATTACAGTACCCTCTGTATGCACCGTCACCCCCCCTGCCCGAGCTCCGAGCTGCATCCAATCAGAGCTACAACAGTGAGCACGTCATCCTGTTCTTCCCCAGTGATTTGCTTATTGAATAAAGGTACATTTTTTTGTTCACATTTACCTGTTTATTAAAATTGCTGTCAATGTTCATTAAAATAAGCCCTCCCCTGAAAATAAGCCCTCTGGTGTTTTTCTGTCCAAAAAATTAATAAGACAGTGTCTTATTATCGGGGAAACACGGTAGTAGGTGCTTAATATATTTTTTTTAATTTTCATTCATTGTTGACTGACTGATGATAGATCTGGACCCTCTTCCCCACCTTCCCCCTGTCTCTCTCCTCCCCCCCCAAAAAAATTGCAGGATCTTGTTAGATATCTCTCTGCTGTTTTGGCAGAGCCATAGCTAAAACTTTTTTTTTTTTTTGCTTTTTTGGAGGGGGGGAGGCAAGGCAATTGGGGTTAAGTGACTTGCCCAAGGTCACATGGCTAGTAAGTGTTAAGTTTCTGAGGCCGGATTTTGAACTCAGGTCTTCCCGACTCCAGGGCCCATGCTCTATTCACTGCACCACCTAGCCGCCCCTCATAAGCAAAAATTTTTTATTCTATCATATGAATGGTCTTCTATTTTAAAATATAATCCTAAACTATGCATATGAACATTTTTCTTCACAAAAGGTCTTGTCAAAACTACTCGAAAGTTTTTCCAGGGCAAAATGGTCACCCATATACCTTATGGAGCAAAGATATAGGGATAGGAAGACAGCCACATGACAAAACAGGGAAACCTACCAGTCTCCTTCAAAAACTCCTTTGGCCAACCAATCAATTGTGAAACATGGGCTACCTTCTGACAAAGAAGTGGCCTCAGGGTGTGGAATGAAGCACCTCTACTGTCCAATGTGAAAATTGCTTGACTATGCCTCTTTCTGCAGTTCCTCGGTTTGGCTTTACAGACCATCATAACCGGGATCCTTCTACTCTTTCAAATTTCTAACTTTTTAACCCTCCAGGTACTCTAGGATCCAGGGCCACTGGCATCCCTGCTAGGGACACTCCATCTCTCAACTGTTCCTTTTAACTGGCTGCCCTCCCTGCTAGTCTTCACCATCTGGCTTCCCTGCCTTTTCCTGAAATTTCATTTAAAATTCCAGCATCTGCAAGAAACCTGTCCCAGACTCCCTTTAATACTCCTGCCTTCTCTGGGAGATTGCCTCCAATTTATTCTGTAAACATTCTGGATACTGGTACAGTCTTCTTTACATGTTGTTTTTTCCATTAAACTGTAACCTCCTTGAGGGTAGGAGCTGTTTCTTTGTATTCTCAGTGTTTAGCATTTGACCTGACACATAGTAGAACTCTTAATGAATGTTCATTGATTGAAAAACAAAAACAAAACGCTTGTTAACATATCAAAGGGGAAGAGTAGAAAGAAAATAGATTTTTATTTTATTTAAATTAATTTGGAATGTTTTTACTTTGTAAAATTATTATAATTGCTATTTTTGGCAAAAGTCAAACTCACCACAATATGCTCATAATCAAATACCTTATAAATAATTCAACTGAGTTCAATAATAATATATTTAAGTGCCAACTCCTCGATACAAAGCACTAAAAGTTCCCTGAAATTCATTTGTCAAAATTATGCAATCCAACTGCAGAACTTTAAGGACTAACCTTATAAATGCCATAAATTGCTTCAATTCTATTCTAATTATTCATAAGTCATCTGATAAACAGGTATGACTAGATCTACAATCAACCATCTCTATGTAATGAATCAGTCATTCTTTTTTGGCCTAGATATAAGATTTTATCTATGCAAAGAACTCCCAACATGGACACTCCCTCCATTGATGCATATCAGTAATTTGTCTTTGAGAGATGACTAGGTTAAGTGATTTTCTGCCTCTCAAGTCTAACTCTCTATTTAGGGTGCCACTCTATCTAGTGGCAGAGGCAAGACCTGAACCCAGGTCTTACTGAATCTAGTCCTGGCCTTCTGTCTACTCATTATATTAGGCTTGCCAATCCAAAATAGGATACACATTTTTCTAGGTAGGAATGACTGCAGTAGAAAATTCTGGCTGGTTAATCCTACCCCAGCCAAATCTTTGCAACAATCAATTTGCCTCCAGACCAGGCCCATTGCCATTCCACTACTGAATCCCTCTAGCTCAGGTGCAAAAGCATGGGAGTAAGACCTCTTCCATGAGACCTTTTTCACTCAGGAGTCACTGTAACTAACACTCACTCAAGGCCAGCTGTGGAAAAAGATAGTGCCTCACAAAGACTTGTGTATATAACTCTTAAAAGTCTATTTCTGCAAGGCTACTTCAAAGAATAGAGATTATGGTATTTTAGACACTACAGCTAAAGTGACCTGGTTGATGCTGCACTGGTTCAGTGACTGCTTTTGTGAAATGACTTCTAAGATGTTTCATGCCCAGACACTCACTTATTCAGGCTGTGACTTCATCTGAAAAGATTGCCAAACCATGTCTGTACTCTGCATGTTACCATGACCTCTGACCAAAAGCAACATAAAGTTTGATCCAAATTAGAAAAGGACACTAGTGTACCTGGCACCATTCTTCCTGAGAAGCACAAGGATGGATCAGATGACCCCTTGAGTCCACTTCCAGCCAGCTGCAGCAGACAGCCTTTGAAATAGTCACTGAAATGCCACCTAAGTCACCAGAATACTTACTGCCATGAAGAAGTGATTTGGGGACAGGAAACAAAGTTCTGTATGCACTAACATAAGCAGCCACTACACAGGAAGCCACTATTCAAGAAAGTGTTTTGGTCACATGGGGACAGAGACTAGTAATGCCCAGAGCAGAGAACTGTCATAAATAAAATGTGCCCCGATTCACATTTCTCCCACCAGATTCTACTTACGCCCGCAGCAAATCCAAGGCTTCCATCTAAGATCTGTCTCTGTAAATGAAAACAAGATGCTTCAGTTTGAGGAGGCAAGAAGAAAATCACATGTGCCAAAAGATAGCTAAGGTCCTCATAGGACCACACAAATAAAAACTGGCCCAAGCTTGACTTTTTTTGAACCCACCCCAAAGCCTAGAATATGCTTTCTTATGGGTTCTAAAAACAAAAGGAAAGCTTCTCTCCCCAGTGCTTGAGTCCTGATTCACCAAGAAAACAACAAAAAAAGATTCCATCCTTCAACTTGAAAAAAGATACTGCTAGGGGCGGCTAGGTGGAGCAGTGAATAGAGCACTAGCCCTGGAGTCAGGAGGAGCTGAATCCAAATCCTACCTCAGATACTTAACACAAATACTGGCCGTGTGACCTTGGGTAAGTCACTTAACCCCAACTGCCCTCCAAAAAAAAGAAAAAAAGATACTGCTAACCCCCCCCCCCCAAACCCCCCCCCCCCATTTAATATGCTTCTGTTCAACAAACATTTCTCAAATACCTGTTATCTGCAAAGCACTGTGCTGGCAATTCCACTGGGGACTCAATAATAACTATGCAATAATGCTAATAGCTCACATTTACATATGCATTAAGGTTTGCAAAGTCATTTATATAGATGATCTTATTTGATCCTCACCACAATGGAGTGAGAGAAGTCTTATTTTCATCCTCTTTTTACAGATGAAGAAGTTTAGTGTCACAAAGTTTAAACGACTTGCCCTAGATCAAAGAGCTAATATGAAGCTGGAGAAAAACTGAAAACCTGGTTTTACTGACTCCAATACAGCACTCTATATCCTAAAGCAATCCTGACTCATTCATCAGTGGGACTTGGGCTCAAAGCTGTTTTTCTCCTGGTGTAGAGGTAAATTTGCACTGATCCAAGCATGCTCTTGCCAGGTTTCCCTAGTGACCAGCCTCTGGAGGAGGGTTGGCCTAGGTCAAGTACACAGTTTTGACTACAGAACAGAATTTCTCCCAGTACAAAATCAACTGACCCATAGAGGGGAAGAACCTATGACCTCATTAGTAGCATGCCCTAACCAACTAGTTTAATTAACTAATACAAAAACATATATCATAAAGTCTGTAGGTAAAATCATCCCCCTATCCTCCAAGCACAGCCTAACAAGAACACCATCTTTTCAAAGGGATGAGCTGCATCATGGGGCTTCAGACCAAGGCAGCAGCTCCCTTTTTCAGGCCCACTTGCCAGGCTGCTTCTGTTATTGCCCTGGTGTTCCCCCTCTTTCTTTATCTCTGGGCCAGCTTGAGGTGAGGAAGGCTTGAAAAGCAAAAGTTTCAATGGCATCTGAAGGAAACACTTGTGCAATGGAAAATTCAAAATACTATTACTTTAAAGAATGACACATAATTAAAGAGATGCTGATTGCTCACAGTTGGGCCATCAATGTAATAAAAAATGTTATTACCTAAATTAATTTACAGTTAAAGCTATACCAAACTACCAATGGGGGTACTTTACAGAGATAGAAAAAATAAATAAATATCTAATTTCATTCAGAGGAACAAAACAGCTAGAATATCAAGGGAAATTTTAAGAGAGGAATTATAGGAAAATTGTACATCCAGACCTCAAATAATAAAGCAGTAATCACCTAGACTCCCTCCCAAAAAAATCATCAAAATTACCTTCTAGTGTTTTAAAAAACAGAAAAGTAGATCAGTGGAATAGACTGGATTAACAAGAATCAGAAAAAACTAAACTCAACCTGGCACTCAATAAAGCCAAGAATATAAGCTAGTAGTGGGGAAGTACACCCCTTCTGGAAAGAGCTACAGGGAAAACAAGAAAGCAAACTGGCCAAAAAGGGGGAAAAAAATACACACATACATATATATATACAGGTTTAAGTCAACATGTTAAACTACATACCACAATAAACTCAAAAGGAATACACACACAACCTGCTTTATAAAAGATCATACCAAAAAATATTTACAAAAGAATAACATTGGTTACCTTTTACAACTATGGACTAGAAGAGAATTCTTAGCCAAACAAGAGACAAAGATCATAAATATGTATACACACATACATACAGAGAGAGAATAGATAGATGGACAGACAGACAGACAGATAGATAGATGGATATGTAATTTTGAACCTCAGCTTGTGTACTATAACAGGATCAATGCAACTAGGATAATAAGGTGGGAAATAGTCAACTGGGAAAAAATATTCCTATCAAACACCCATGATAAGGGTCCAAGATATATAGGGAATGAATATAAATATGGTTAATAGCCATCTTCCAATCAATAAGTAATTAATATATACAAACAGTTCTCAGAAGAATTACAAACTATCAACAACCATATGAAAAAATGTTTCAAAACAATAATAATATGAAAAGGGCAAATCAAAAAAACTCTGAGGTTTCTTGTCATATATGTAAAACTGACAAAAATGACAAGAGATGGAAATCATCAATGATGTTGGCATTGCTATGAATTGGTCCAATCACTCTGGAAAGCAGAATTATGGTTTTAAAAAAGACAAACTTGTCCATTCCTTTTAACTTAGAGATCTCACAGTTAGGCATGTACTCCAAAGGGGAAGAAAGACAACAAGAAAGGTCCCACATATACTAAAATATTTACAGCAACACACTTTGTGTTAACAAAGTAGGTACCAATGATCTGAAAAATGGCTAAACAAATTGTTGATACACTAATATAATGGAATATTACCAGGTTGTAAGAAATGAAAAAGATGAAGAAATCAGAGAAGCATGGAAGACATGAACTGGTGTAGAATGAAGCAACCAGAACCAGGAAACCAACAATGACTACAATAAAAAGAAGGAACCTGAGTAAGGTTGCATCTTCCTTTCATCACTGCAGAAGTGTGGGGTTATGGGCACAGAATGTTACATGTATACCATCACATCTGGTTGACATGTTGGTTGGTTTTGCTAAACTCTTTTTTTCATTCTTTCCTCTTTTAAATTTAATTTTACTTTTTTCAATTAACAAAAATCTATTTTCTCTCCCTCCCATCTTAACCCCCATTTGGAAAAATGAAAAGAAAAATAAAATCGTCATAACAAATAAGCATTCCTAAGCAAAACACAATTTTTAATCTTTGTTATGATAGGTAGCTAGATGAGAGGGGGAAAGATATATTTGGAAATAAATGTAATATAAGAACAAAATCCATAAAGAATATTTTTAAATTGTCTGAGAGAGGGTTGGAACCCAGTACTATGAAAATAAGTAGTGCATGTATCATTATCCCTATCTATAAGGACAGGTAAACTGAAGCACATAAAGATTAATCCCATTTTAATATGCTGTTGTTGTTGTTGTTGTTATGCTTGTTTACTTGTGAATTAATGTGCTGTGACTTTTCTGTTCTGAGCCTCAAGAAGTCTTATCCATGAGATCAATATCTGCTTTACCAGTCTCCAATCTTCCTAAACACAATGAGCACCTAGTTTGCCAACTTCCCAGGCATATTTTAGTTTTCAGATCCCTCTCACAGTATGTTTAAATAAAACTTAAATCACACATTCATTTTCCTCTCTTTTGATTTCTAAGGCTGCTGTGCCAAACAATGAGAGTGCAAGGCACCCATCACAATGGTAAGCTTTAGGAGCTTGCAGACTGAGAACATTAAGGGAGATGGGGGTGAGGGAGAGAATTAGATCAGCTTTTCAATTGTGTATGTGCCAGTTCTTCTCAGGAGAGAATCAAAAAAATGAGAAACATGGAGGACAGAAAAGGAGAAGACAGTATGCTGTACTCCAACCACAAAAATTACTGTACACTGGGAGGCAGAAAGAAATTGGAGAGCACCTAACAGAAATCAGGGAGCAGCAGCAGATTGAATGAACTTTAATTCCCTCTCCCCTACACCTCCTGAATGGGGTCTCCATGGGCATTTGTGTTGGGTAGAAAGAGGGGGACAATTTCTGGAGGTTGTAGCTGACTGCCGTGTGTTCTCTTAGCTTAGGAAGAAGTAACAATGAGGGATACTGACATATCCCATTAAAGTTTGCTAGGCACTTTTACAGACATTATCGAATTTGACCCTCACCACCACCCAGTGAAGTAAGTTTTTATAAATGACAAAAGAGAAGTGAGTGAAGTTAAGTCACTTGGCCAGGTCACTAGCCCAAGCTAAGTGTGGGATTCAAACTCAGGCCTTCCCCATTCTAAGTCCCACACTGTACCCAGCACTGACCCAGCATCATGTCAGGGAGTAGTACGATGGGGATGGGGAAAGCTATCAGAAGGACCAGGCTGCATATTTTTTTCTTTAAGGGAGCTGTAAAAACCATTTTGCTTTCAACAAAATCAGGATTTGGAGGTTAGTTACTTGGCATTCTCACAAGGATGCATGAACTCACAGAACCACAAGGCCACTCACCTGACCACGGGTGAAGATGAAAACCAGGGCTGCCCCAGCTGCTGTCAGACCCCAGGTGAAGAAGGTCCCTAGCAAGGCTTGGAACACAGGACTGTAGCCTTGTATCATACTGAAAGCCCCTGTGTGTAGTGAAGAAAGACAAGAGCATCACACACCTGGATTACTGATTTCATGAACATTTACTGAGAGCTCTCATAGCTTACAGGAGACAGAGTAACATTTGGTTATCATAATACTCTCATTTAATGCTGCCCTTTAGTTAGTTTAGTTGGGCAGGCAGGTAAGATTTGGTTTTTATTTTGGTTTTGTCTTGTTTTGCTTTTGTTTTTCTTTGTTTGCTTTAAGACTGGTGATTCACAGTCCTTACTCCCATAATGATCTAAAGTTTAACCTGCTGTTTTTACAACCCTTCTTAGGCAGCCTGGAGGCACTCCTATACTGAGGGATCACCTTATTGGTTCCAGACTTAATGTGGACATGTGGTTGGCTTTAATCCTACTGTAGCTCAGAGCTCCAGAACTCAAGACATCCCCAGAAACAAGAATAACAAGTATGTGTCACCATGCCCAGCTAAGGCTTGTTTTTTAAATAATAACCTTAATAGTTATTAACTGTTATTTCTTTTTTAAAATGCCTATTTTTTTTTTGCAGTAAGTGGAGTCAAGTGACTCACCCAGGGTCATACAGCTAGGATCTGAAGCCCCATCTGAACTCAGGTCGTCCTGAGTCCAGGGTTGATGCTCTATCCACTGTACCACCTAGCTGCCCCTCTCCCGCCCACAGCTGCTGGAATCAAGCAATCATCAGTCAACAAGTATTTGTTAAGCATCAACTACAGACAGAATTCCTTCACCTCTATTCCGTAAGAGACCTGAAGTTATTGAAAACTGACACAAACACGTAAAAGAAAACTGGAAAGTCCCAAGAAGTTCACCAGTGGAAATTAATTATAAATAACTCATATTCATGAGGCACTTTAATGTTTGCAAAGCTTTTTATACACACTATCTCCCTGAAACCTCACAGCCCTGCAAGTTGGGCACTAATATCATCCCCATCTTTCATACAAAGCTCACAGAGATGCACAGGAGCCCACAGCAGGTCTCAAAGGTGAAACCTAAGCTCTTGTTTTCCTGACTTCAAGTCATTCTGATGCCCACCATGCCAGGCTGCCTCTAAAATCTATAGACAGACACTGGGAGCTGTGAGGAAAGAATCAGGGACTATTTAGCCTAGAAAAGAGAAGTTCCTTGAGAAGAGGAACTGTCTTTTGCCTTCTTGTGTACCCAAAGTCCTTAGCACAGTGCCTGACATATTAACTGGCACTTAATATAAACCAGCTGGCTGACTGATAAACCTGAATGAAGAATATTTAATAGGAAATAATATTAATAAATTATATTTACATGGGAATATAAGACTTCTTTTTTTTTAAATTTCACTTAAAAATATTTTTTTCTTCCTCCCACTATAAGGTCGCCAAATGTTTTCATTTGAATATTATGAGTATTTTATCTTTTAGGCTCCAAAGATCCTAACAAAACTGAGACTAAAAAAGACTGCGATTGCACAAAAAGAAGAATCTCTTAGCTACAAAAGGTCATTCTAGTTTTATGTTTCTCCACCAAATGGATCGGGTTTACCTTGTCAGAAGGACTGGTAAGTTAGCCAAACCAGGCAATGACACTTCAGTTGATCTAACTCCCATTTAGTTCTATAGTGCTGAAGATGAGGTCATACAAGCACAGAGAGCATTAAAAATTCTTTATTAAGCACTTATGATGTTCCTGGAACTGTTTTAAGTGCCAGGGATAAAGGAAAGGCAAAGATGGTCCCTACTCTGAAGGAAATCACATTTTCACTAGCAAAGACAACATGCAAACAATCATATACAAACATGCCATATACACTGTAAAGGGGAAGGGAGGAAAGAAGGAAGGAAGGAAGGAAGGAAAGAAGGAAGGAAGGAAGGAAGGAAGGAAGGAAGGAAGGAAGGAAGGAAGGAAGGAGCATTTATGAAGTGCCTACTATGTGCCAGGCATTTTGCTAAGCCCTTTACAAATAATCTCATTTTGTTCTGAGAACTGGGAGTTAGGTGCTACCATTTTACAGTTGAGGAAACTGAGGCAGGCAGAGGTTAAGTGTCTTGCCCAGAGTCACAGAGCCAGTAAGTGCCTGAGGCTGGGAATGAACTTAAGTGTTCCTGCCTCTAGGCTCAGTGCTCCATCCACTGTGCCACTAGCTGCCTGAGGTAGGAGGTCTCTTGCATAAGAAAGATAATGTTATTCGTTTATCTCTGTTCAGGGGACCTCCTCCAATGTTTACCTATTCTAAAATCTTAGTTTAGAAATGACTGGTGGCCAAACTCACATAGTGTCTTTGCCCTAACTTTGGAAAATTACAGAGCAGAGAAATATGCTTATTTAAAAGCCATGTACTCTAATTTACAAACATCTGGTTCTGTTCCTCGTCACTCAGCTCACAGGCCTCTTTCAGTTCACATTATGTGTCTTTCCAAAGTCCACATAACTAGAGGCAACACCACAAGGCCGGACAAGAACTCGGGTGCTTTGTTCCTCCAAATCAGCTACCGCAGATCCTACAACTATACATACACAAAAAAAGGAAGGGGGTGGGAATAAACATTTATATAGCATCTATTAAGTGCTGGGTACTGTGCTAAGCATTTTACAAACATTATTTCCATCAATCTTCACAATAAGTGTGGGAAGTTGGGGAAAGTGAGGCAAACTGAGGTTCAGTGACTTGCCCATAGCTAGTATCTGCAGCTGGATTTGAACTCAGGTCTTCCTAATGCCAGGTCCAGCACTCTGTAAGCTGTCCCAAGGGGGAAAATGAAAAGCAAGGGTGTGAGTGTGTACCCTCTGGCAAAGTAAGTCAGGAACTTGGCAAGACAGTCCCTGCACTGCCCTGCTTCCAGGCCATCTCCTGCTCAACGCCTGAAGTTAGCCCTCTGTGAAAGAAACCAGAGTAGGAGAATCACACCAGGTCTCCATGTTCAAAATGAAGGAGATCAAACAAGGAAAAAAGCAAATCCATTCTTTATCCAAGCCATCTACAGGGTGTCCCTAAAGTCTGGACACATAAGATATCTTATTAACTATGCATATTTTCAAGAAATGAAATTTTTAACATTTATTTAATTAGCTTAAATTTTAGCCATGACAATTTCATGTGAAATAAAAGCTTTCCTCAGCTATTGGGGACTATTTTCCATATTAATGAGATTAATTTAATTTAATTTATTAATGAGATTTCCCGTGTCTTCCTATGAAACCTCATTTCTTCGAATGAAATAAAATGTTGAAAATTTCATTCATTTCATTTCTTGAAAATATGCATAGTTAATTAATTTCCTATGTGTCCAGACTTTAGGGACACCGTGTGGCTAATTCATGTAAAAGTGGGATCTTTTTTGGACCCTTTGAATCACTGTGACAGCGGTTCACTTGTTTCTGCTTCTGCCCAATCAATCAGTCATTAATCAATCCATCATTAGTCAATAAACATTTAATAAATGCCTAGATGTGCCCGGAACTGTACTAAGTGTCAAAGATACAAAGACAAAAGACAGTATCTGCCCTCAAGGTGCTCTAAATCAAGTATTTATTACAAGAATTTTCTAAGTGCCTATTAGATTGTGAGTTCCCTGAGGACAGAAGTTAAACTGGTGGGGGGGGGGGGGAGGAGGTATCTTTCTTAGATAGTTAATACTTAGCATAGAAAAAAAGGCTTGCTCAAGTCCAGCCTCTTACACTTAATAGCTGTGTGACCCTAGGCAAGTCACAACCTGACTGCCTCTAAAAATGGGGAGAGGGGGTGGCTGGAGGCAGCTAGGTGGCATAGTAGATAGAGGACCAGTCCTAAAATCAGGAGTATATGAATTCAAATCTGGCCTCAGACAATAGCTGGGTGACCCTGAGCGAGTCACTTAACTCTGGTTCTATAAACAGGTGAGGGGGGTGTGGCTGGGGGCAGCTAAGTGGCACAATGGATAGAAAACCAGTCCTAAAATTAGGAGTATCTGAATTCAAATCTGGATTCAGACACTACCTCTATGACCCTGAGCAAGTCACTTAATCCCAATTACCTCTTTAAAAAAATACTCTTAGGGGCGGCCAGGTGGCTCAGTGAGTTAGAGCACTGGCTCCAGTGTCGAAATGACCTGGGGATCGAATCCAGGCTCAGACATTTAGCACCACACCCAGAAATAACTGGCCGTGTAACCTTGAGCAAGTTACTTAACCCCAGTTGCTTAAAAACAAAACAAAACAAACAAAAAAAAATACTCTTGCTCAGTTGACTTGACCTGTCTACCATGTATCAGGCACTGTAGATACAAATACAAAGAAATAATCCTTACTCACAAAAAGCTTGTACTCTAACAGGGGACAAAATGAGTATATGTGTAAGTAAAGAACACACATAAAGGGGAGGCTCGGTGGCACAGTGAAGAGAGGACCGGTCCTGGAGTCAGGAGGACCTGAGTTCAAATCCAGCCTCCGACACTTAACACTTACTAGCCGTGTGACCTTGTGCAAATCACTTAACCCCAACTGCCCTGCCTTCCCCCCCCCTAAAAAACAAAAAAAAAAAAAAAAAAGAACACAAATAAAGAGAGTAAATACAAGGTAGTAAAATACAAGAGAGTATGGGAGAAAGGACACTAGCAATAAGGGAAAGGGGGTCAGGAAAGGCTCCACAAAGAAGGTGATGCCTGAGCTCTGTCTCTGAAGAGAAGGATTACATGAGGTGGCCATACTGTGAATGAACACCCACTGAAGAAGTGGTCAGACAGGTAGAAAACCATGGTGGTCAATAATATGCAGCAGACAGGTGAAGAAGGATGAGGCCCATCATATCTGGGAATTAACGGACTGTTGGTGATTGTGGAGAGAGCAGTTTCAGTTGAGCGATGAGTTCAAAAGCCAAAGCACAAGGGTTGGGAAGTGGGAGGAGACAAAGTAGAGGCAATAAGTACACACAGCTTCTTCTAGTTTGGCCAAAAAAGAGCAGAGATGTAGGATGATAGCTACAGACAGCTAGGAAGAGTGCCAGGCCTGGAGTCAGAAACATCTGAATTCAAATCAGGCCTCAGATGATTACTAGTGTGATCCTGGGCAAGACCCTTAACCCTGTTTGCCTCCGTTTCCTCATCTATAAAATGAGCTGGAGAAGGAAATGGCAAATCACTCCAATAGCTTTGCCAAGAAAACCCCAAATGGGGTCATGAGGAATCAGACATAACTGAACAACAATAAAAAATGGTGGATAGTAAAGTGTAAAGATTTGTTTTAAAACGGAAGGTTTAGATATGTTCGAGAAGAGTATGGAAGGGACTAAGAGACAGGCAGAAGTTGGAGATGGGGATAATTGAGCTTGCAATTTCCTGAAGAAAATAGGAGGAGAAGGTTTCAAGGGTACAGGTAGAAAGAATGGAAGTGGGGTGGCTAGGTGGCACAGTGAATAAAGCACCGGCCTTGGAATCAGGAGGACCTGAGTTCAAATCAGACCTCAGACATTTAACACTTACTAGCTGTGTGACCTTGGAGAAGTCACTTAAGCCCAACTGCCAGGGGAGGGAAGTGGAGGGAAGGGGACGGAAGGGAAGGGGGGGGGAGGGGAGGGGGGGGGGGGGGGTGGGAGGGGTTATTAACCTCGAGAGTGAGGCTCTTCCGAGGTAAGCGGAGGAAAGGGGGGGGGAGGGAGGACTTGGCACCTGTAAGGGCCACCTCATTGTCAGAGTCAAGAAAAGGAGGAGTGACTATGAAATGATGTCAAGGGATTCTGAGATGACGAGAAGGAGAAAAGGGGCCACTTACGATGAATGGTTTCAATTTTCTCAGTAAACTTAAGATGCAAAGCTCTCAGCTAAGAGGAGGGGAAGGAATGGGAAAAAAGAAGAGAGATGAGGTTTGGCTATGGCAGTTAAAAAGGTTCTAGAGACATAATTTTATCATTTTATTAACAATGCCAGCATTTCAACAAAAGGATGGTCATTTGGCCATCTCTCTCTTAGACCAAAGACCCCCAATGGCAGTTGGTTTACAGTTATATGCCCTTGAAGAGCAGGTATTCAATCAATTCTGATTAGTTAACAATTAATGAGAAAGTGAATATTACAATGAGAGGCTGAGAGTGACATCAAGTCACCCTTGGACAGAGACTATCTCTATTCCCAGATCACCCCCTGCGCCTTGGTCAATTCAGACAAAAATATATAACTCCACCCAAGCTTGACTGAATATAATTCACCTAAGACTAGAGATTCCCTGTAAGGCTGGGTGGGGTCTGATAGAGAAGGCTAACTCAACCTTTAGAGACTGAGGTCTTGAAGAAAGAAAAAAGGGGGAAATCTGAATCTCCCTAAATCACTGGCTATTAATAATAATTTCTCTCATGGAAAAGCTTCTGTAAAGAGGGAGATATGACATCAATAATAGACCTGTCTTACAGCATCGAGAGCCCAATTGAAATTGGGTAACATCCAACCAGTTATGTACCAGTTAAGACAGTTATATGACTTTCTCTAGCTCTGTTAAGCAATCTATATGTAGGAGAGAAGTATGGTAAGTGATCCAAGACTGAGATTGGGCAAGGGTAAGCACTGATAAAACAGGGTGGGGAGAAGGATTCAAGAGCAGAGGACAATGCCGAGTTGTACTAGCTAACTAAAGGGTTGAGATTAGAAAGGAAGCAAAATGAGAGCAGAAGTAATGGTCTGAGAAAGTCCTGTGGGGTGGAGGCACTAGAGGTTGGGATGAGAGCAAAGAATAGGATTAGGAGGGGTCAGGCATAGGCAGAAATGGAATGACTTCTTCCTATGGTCAGAGAAGTTACAAAGATTTTGATTAAGGAATTGAACCAGTGTGTTCCAATGTGTGACTGAAGTGGAATGAAGGGGTGGGTGATAGGATTTAAAGACAACGAGGAATTAGTAGATAAGAGACTAAGAGATATTGATGGTGAAGTCCACTAGTATGAAAGTAGGCATTGGGAAGAAAAGGAAAACACTGAACTACACACTGAGCTCACTGAGAAAGGAGGGAGAATGGTCTGCAGACCATAAGCAGCAGCCCCATGATCTCGCTGTATGAAAAAATCTAAGTGAAAGGAAGGAGGTAACTGAGGAATGAAGTAAAAGGGTATCAGGAAGCAGCAGTGAAGACAAGGAGTGTCTCTGCTTCCCCATCCAAGACTACAGTATCCAAGCTATGAATGAAGGTACCACCTTAGTGTTAGACAGAATGGATAAGAATTATGGAGGGGGTGGAGCCAAGATGTCTGAGTAGAAGCACAAACTTGGTACAGGCTCCCACTTCAGTCACTTCCAATATATGTAAAAAAATAACTCTAAACAAACTTTAGAGCTACAGAACCCACAAAGAGACAAAGAGAAACAAAGTTCCCACTGAAAAAAGCTTGTCAGGATGACAGGAAGGATCTATCATACCAGGCTGGGAGCTGAGCACAGCCCTACATGAGCCATGTGGTTCCCAGGTCCCAGGGCACCCCAAACAGACTTCAGGAGAGAGAATAAGCAGCAGCTGTGGCAGTTTCCGGACTTGTCAACCCACAAAGGCCAAAAAGAAAGTAAAAGGTCAGTGTGGGACTCTGTGGGAACAGAGGAACTGAAAGCACAGTCTGGCCCCTGTCCTTAGGGAGAAAAGTGGCAGAGGCATGGCAGATGTGCAGCCACAGCTGCCTGGCTGCCTCAGAAGCTCCTGACTTACAGATTGGAGGGGGACCAAGCAATCATTCAGAGGGCAATTGCTCTTGCTTTAACTTGCTTAGATCTGGATCGAGGTCTTGGGGGGTGGTCCTGGGGTGTGTGACCACTGAGCCAGAGCTTGTGGTGTCTGTAGAGAGGGCGCCCAACTAATACCTCCAGCATCTGTGAAAACCCCAGCAATTTGGGACAAAACTCTCTCCACTGTGGAAGCAGAGTTCTACCGTGGCAAAGAGCTCAAAAGTCAGGTAATTGAGTGGCAAAATGAACAAGCCCAGGAAACATAATCAAACCATAGATTCATTTTTTGGGGACAGAAAGGATCAAGACATGGAGTGGAAGGAAGACAGTGAAGTCAAAACTCCTGCATCAAAAGAATCCAAGAAAAATATGAACTGGTTACAGGCCATGGAGAAGCTCAAGAAGGATTCTGAAAATCAAAAAGAGAAGTGGAGGAAAAACTGGGAAGAGAAATGAGAATGATGCAAGAAAATCATGAAAAGCAAGTCAAGAGCCTGCTAAAGGAGACTCAAAAATACACTGAAGAAAATAACACCTTAAAAAATAGACTAATTCAAATTGCAAAAGAGACTCAAAAAGCCAGTGAGAAAAATTTTCCAGATGGAAAAGGAATTTCAAAAACTCACTGAAGAGAATAACTCCTTCAAAATTAGACTGAAAAAATTGGAAGCTAATGACTTTATGAGAAATCAAGATACTATAAAACAGATCCAAACAAATAAAAAAATAGAAGGCAATGTGAAATATCTCACTGGAAAAACCACTGACTTGGAAAATAAATCCAGGAGAGAGAATTGTAAAATTACTGGACTACCTAAAAGCCATGATCAAAAAAAGATCCTAGACACCATCTTGAAAGAAATTATCAAGCAAAATTTCCCTGATATTATAGAACTAGAGGGCAAAATAGAAATTGAAAGAATTCACCAATCTTGAAAAAGATTCCAAAAAGAAAACTTCTAGGAATATTATAACCAAATTCCAGAGTTCCCAGGTCAAGGAGAAAATACTGCAAGCAGTCAGGAAAAAAAACAATTTGAGTATTGTGGAAACACAATCAGGATAACACAAGACCTAGCAGCTTCTAAATTAAGGGACTGAAGGAGTTGGAATATGATATTCTGGAGGTCAAAGGAGCTGGGGTTAAAACCAAGAATCCTACCCAGCAAAAGTGAGTATAATGCTACAGGGGAAAATATGGTCATTCAATGAAATAGAGGCTTTTCAAGCATTCTTGATGAAAAAACCAGAGCTGAACAGAAAATCTGATTTTCAAATACAAGAAGCAAGAGAAGCATAAGAAGGTAAACAGGAAAAAGAAATCATAAGGAACTTATTAAAGTTGAACTATTTACATTGCTACATGGAAAAGTGATAATTGTAACTCATAAGATTTTTCTCATTATGAGAATAGTTGAAGGGAATGTATATATATGTATGTATACATACATGTGTGTATGTATAGGAAGGTATATGTGTATATATGTGAAAGCATGGGCATATGTATGTTCATGTATACATAGACAGAGGGCACAGGAGGAGTTGAATATGAAGGGATGATATCTAAAAAATAAAATTAAGAGGTGAGAGAGGAATTTTTGGGGAGGTGAAAGGAAGAGATAGATTAGGGTAAATTATCTCATATAAAAGAGGCAAAAGAACACTGTTACAATGGAGGGGAAGAGCAGGAAGGTGAAAGGGAATGGGACAACCTTATTTTCATTGAATTTGGCTTATGGGGGGAATAACATACACACTCTATTGGGTATCTTACTCTACAGGAAAACAAGGGGGTAGGAGATAAGAGTGGGGATGATACAAAGGAGGGCAAATTGGGGGAAAGGGTAGTTAGAAGCAAACACTTTTGAAAAGGGACAGGTCAAAGGAGAAAATAAAATAAGTGGGAGGTGAGATAGGATGGAGGGAAATACAGTTAGTGTTTCACAATATAACTACTATGGAAATGATTTTGGTAACTACACATGTACAACCTATATTGAATTGCTTATCTTCCCAGTGGGGGCAGATGAGGAGGGAAGAAGGGAAAAAATCTGGAACTCAAAGTTTTAAAAACAAATGTTTAAAAAAATTGTTTTTTACATGCAACTGGGAAATAAGATACAAAGGCACAAATCCATCTTGCCCTACTAGAAAGTTAGGGAGGTGATGGGGGAGGATATAAGAGAGAACAGATTGGAGGAAGGGGTATTCAGGAGGCTTGCTATTCTGGGGTGGAGATAGGGGAAAGACAGGGAGAAAAATTGTGACTAAAAATCTTGTGAAAATGAATGCTGAAAACTGAAAATAAATATTTATTTTAAAAAATCATAAGGGGGGCTCAATAAAGGTTAGTAGATGGAAAGAATGTGAGAGAAAGAGGTCCAGATTGAAGGGAAATTTGTTCACTGTGAAATAAAAATAAAAAACACACAACAGAAGGTGTAGGCAAGATAGGAATATAACATGGATGGAGTAGGGTTGAAAAGGATGGGGAGAATGGAAGCTATGGACAGTTTGTTCCATGTGGCAGGACTTGAGTAATATAGGGAAAGAAAGAGGTTGTGGGAGATTATTTATTAGCTATAGGAGGAGTAGTGGGTGGCAGATGCGTAATAAAATCCAGTCAAAAGGGTGTTGTTGCCTTGCAAGGACCAGGAAGAGGAACCTTACTTAGTCCTCCTGCCTGCTCCTTCTCTGCAGTGGCTGAGGAGGAGGCTGATGGTACAGCTGCCCCTCACCCCCCGGTGCTAGACAGGGCTTTAGTTAATCCAAAGCACTTAATAGGCAAACTATGCCTGTTTTCTACTGCTCACTAGCCATGATAGACAATGATTAGTAGAATGATTTCATACTATTTATACCTTTTCGAAGTTACACAAAATAACCTAAATATTTGTACTTCATACTTGCCAAAGGCCAAATGTATTTGATGGAGTGGTATATAAAGAGATGGTTATATAAGATAGTGCCTGTCTTCTGGGACCATAGCAATCACCAACATCACTACCCTTCTGAAACTCTCCCATCATTGTCCTATGACAAGGTAGCTTTCACCTACCTCAACCCACTAAGGATGTAAATGAGAAAGACATCCCCAAAAGGCTCTGGTCTCCCAGGGTTTGGCACTTTTTCCCTTTCAATATTTTAATAAAGTTCTGCTTCCCCTGCCACCCACACACACTGTTTTATTTTTTTTTCCTCTGAAGTGTCTTTTCTCCTGATGTATTTCAAATAAAAAGACAGAATACCAGTATCCCCAGAACTGAGAGGTTGGAAATAGGCCCCTCCTTTAAAGAGAGATTGATATGGATGAAATAGAATCCTTTTAAATAAATAAAACAGAGAGTGGGTGGTTTTAGTACACTGAGGAACATGTATCACATTTAAAGCATCTTATGCAACCAAGCTCAGACTTACTCATAAGCTGGTAGTTAATATATAAAACTTGATTAATTAACTGAAGACAGGATTTTTCTCCACCCACTTAAACTCTTCGAAAAGCCAAAAACAACCTCCTACTTCCAGCAAACACCCAGACCCACAGTACTATACTGACACATAAGGTGTTCTCTGCTATATGTAAGGTTTCTTTCTTTTTCACCTGTTGGTGCACTTCAAAAGTGTTCATGAAGTTACTGGGGAAAAGGGAAGAAAGAAGAGAAACGTGTGCCTTGGGATCTGTTCTCCATGTGAGGATCAAATGAGATAGTATATGGAAAGTGCTTTGCAAATCTCAATGTACTACAAAAAATGTTAGCTATTTATTACTGTCATTAGTATTATTTCATCATTATCACTAATATTTTCTCCCCATAAATGACTTATGCTCTTTAGCCCTTGGAGCAACAACACACTCCCTATTCCAAACAAGGAAAATGGGGTAAGATGATTTGGATTTGAGCAAAGGCATGGAAGAAAAATCCCCCTAAAACCAAGGGGGAGACTGAGGGCACCTGGAGGGTGTGACGGGAAGACCGCGGAGTGCAAAGCATCCCCCAGCCTGGGCTCCCTGGGTCACAGGCGTCTCACAGCCTCGGCGGCGGAGGGGGAATGAATGGAG
>NW_027187380.1:16083280-16087206 GCF_028583685.1 Petaurus breviceps papuanus | reverse complement strand
GCCTGGGAGGAGGCGGCACAGGTAGGTGCTGCCCCTGTCCCCCCTCCTCTAACTCACACCTGTCAGTCTCAGGCTGCCCTCCAGCCGCCGCTCTCCACAATGACAGCCCTTCCAGGCTCTCGGGAGCCCCAGGCACTTCTCCTCTTCTCCCCAGGCCTTGCCTTGGGCCCCCCCGATGAGCAAAAAGAGGGTTGGAACGAGAGAAAAGACAACTTACTAAGGTGCCCCTCTCAAGCCCCCAATCCACTTCCATAAGTCACCCCAGCTGCAGCAGCAGCAGCAGCAGCCCCGGTTCCGCCACGGCTCCCGCGGTCACTTCCGCCTGAGCAGCCTGTACACGTGTCTCCCCAAGCCTCCTGGCCCCACCCTGCCCTGCTGCTACTGGCAGATCCAGCCCCGGGAATCGATTCTTTGGTTCACATCCTCGGGATGTGAAAACCGAATGGGGCGGGCAGAACTGAAAGTCCCCTGATCTGAAGCCGAGTAGGGTCTCTTCCAGGAGGGCCAGAGACCCTTCAGAAGCCGTGGTATTCTAGCACCGTAGCCAAGCATGGAAAGTAAAATCTTCCTTAACCCGTGCTTCCTGTATTCTGGGGAGCAAGTGACTCTGGACCGCAGCTCCTTATCTGCAAAATGAAGGGAACCGGATAACATCGAAATCTATGATCCTAAAAACAAAAATAAAAGGCAGCTGAACTCAAATCAATTACAATAACCAATCCTGATCCTGGAGTGTGGATACTAAAACAATTTCTGTAAGTGGAGGAAGGATTGAGGATTCAGAACGTTGCACAGGCTGTCACAAGAGGCACTTTGGTCAATTTTGCTTAACTTTTTCTACTATAAAGGAAGTTTCAGTGAAGGTGGAATGGGGTGGGGAAAATGATGGTGATAGAAAAAACAAAAGGCACCAATAGGCCTTTTAAAAATTAAAAAAAAAAAAAAAGAACCCACATTAGTGAAATTTCCAAAGAGGACATTGAGACATGTGCCCTGGCCTATGAAGTAACTTGCAGTGGGAGACATGACTGACCCCAGAGAGAGAGAGAGAGAGAGAGAGAGAGAGAGAGAGAGAGAGAGAGAGAAAGAAGTTCCAAATGAAGGGCTTCACTTGCTGTGGGCAAGAGACAATTCTGCTCCCAAGGAACTCAAACTCTTATGGGGCAGACAATATATAAACAATTACATACAAAAGATAATACAGAATAAACTGGGAGCAGTTTCGGGGGAAGATACTAAGATTAAAGAGGACTGGAAAGGACATAAAGAGGTGAGACTTTAGATGGGAGCTGAAGGAAGCCAGGAGGTAGAGAAGAGGAGGGAGAAAGTCCCAGTCATCGGGGACAGCCAGTGAAAATGCCCAGAGTGGGGCAGCTAGACGTGGCAATGAATAGAGCACCTGCCCTGGAGTCAGGAGGACCTGAGTTCAAAGCCAACCTAGACACTTGACACTTACTAGTCGTGTGACCTTGGACAAGTCATTTAACCCCAATTGCCTTGGCTTCCCCCCTCCAAAAATAAAATGCCCACAGAGAGGAGATAGAGTGTAATGTCTGAGAAACAGCAAAGAAGCCAGTGTCACTTGACAGCAGGGTCCATGGAGAGAAGGAAAGATGGAAAATATCGGAGGGACCCAGGTTACTGAAGGCTTTAAAAGCCAAAGAAAGGATTTCATATCTGATCCTGGAATAATACAGAACCACTAGAATCATTGATTAGGAGGGCAGTGAGGAGCAGGGTGTGATATGCAGACGATCAATTTGACAAATGAATAAAGGATGGATTGGAGTGGGGAGGGACTCAAGGAAGGAGATCAACCAAAATGGGTACTAAATCCATGGTACTAACTGATACCTGGCACGTGCATTATATATTATGATAATGTTCTCACAGAGGTAATTAACTAGCAAGATACTTCAGTTTCCAATCAGGCAAATCTGCTGCCTGAATAGGAAATAGTTCATCTTCCTCATGTTCTTGTCAAGGTTGACACAAGAAAACTGAACACAGGTGTCAGGCCTCCCAGGAGAGTTTCCCCCTGAATCTCATTAACTCCCTCTGACAAATAAATTCATCATTATAAAGCAAATTTATAAATCACTAAAGTGGGAACTAGCTGCTACAGGTTAGCTGCCAAAAATGTTCATCTCAGAATGCCAACGCCTCCACCAAGCCTACCTTTGGTGCCCTTCCCTGTACTCTCAGTCCATAGGCACTTAGTTATACAAACTGTCAGGATCAAGGTTTTTGAGTTGGAAAATGATGGGGGAGGGGGAGGGGTTTATGGGCAGTGCCATGGTTGCTTTGAATGAATATGTATAAGCTTGATGGGGTGATCTCCATATAAGGCCATGGGGTGATCACCATATAAGGCCATAAATGTAAAACTGCGATGTGATTGGCTCGGATTCGCTATATATTTTCTTGTGTGAGAGGGCGCTCTCTCTCTCTCTCCGCCATGTAACTGTTGAAGAATAAACCACCCCGCTTCACTCCTCCGCCTTCTGTCTGGTGTTTTTCCCCGTGAGGGGCCGGTGACGACCGAAGACCCGGGATGGGTAAGTGAAAGGGCCGTGGGGCTAGTCGTCTAGATCTGTTGTGAGGGCAAACGCCCGCAACAGATTCTGGCGCCCAACGTGGGGCTGACCCTTCGGGACGACTAGCTGGCGGACGGCCTGCTAGACGCAGCTGGTCTGCTCCAGTCGCCAGACAGCCTCGAGGCCACTGTAGCCTCGGGAAGAGGATAGGATGGGAACAGGGCATAGTATCCCTGTATTTAGGCCGGAGGAGGAGGAGAAGGGGGTGATAGCGGCACAACTTTATAAGCTCTGCGCCCAAAGGGGGGCAAAAATCCCCATTAAGACCTGTAGGGAGTTTATAGATAAGATCTGGGACATATGCCCTTGGGTCAGGCATGTCGGCATACAGGCCGATAGATGGAGAGTTGTGGGACAGCAGATGGCAGCTTTTGAGAATGGCTGCCCTGGTTCGCTGACACCCACTGATTTTTCGGTTTTTAAGATAGTGGACGCGGCATTGAATCCTTCCCCGAGTGCCGCTTCCCGGTCCTTGGCCACACAGGTGGGCTCCTCATTAGCCGGGTCAGATTTTGAGTTAGAAAAAGGAAAGAATAAGGAATTGAAGGACCCAGGGGGCTTCGGTCAATATCCGTGGGAGGACTTAAGAGCTGTGGTAATGAATCAGGCGGCGGATAGTTCCGCTAGCAGTTCAGAGGGGGAGGATGAGGGTGGAGGGAGTGGGCGCCAGGAGGGCGCCCGGGGATCGAGGGAGAGAGGAGGGACCCGGAAGGGCACTCCCTCACGTAGGGAGAGGAGGGAGAGACGGGAGAACAAAGGGGAAACGGATGCAGGGGGCGTGCTCCCCGCTTCCGCGCCCTTTACCTCCGCCTTGCCACCAAGCACCTCCTGTTTGCCAGGCAATTACTGTCCTGCCCGGTCTTTCGCTGCTAGTTCCGCATATGTCGCCCCTCCCTGCCCTCCGCCCCCGCCTCCTCATTATGAGAAAGGGCGAGAGGCGAATATTTGTGAGGGAGAGGGGTTAATAAGGCGGAGCCTCCGTGTGGCGGCGGAGGCGGGCGCGGAGGTGGACTTCGCCTCTTGGGATGTCTATCCCATTTTGACTGATCCCCTTACGGGTCAGCGTACTCATTCTCCCATCCCATATAAGACACTGAAAGAGTTCAAAGAGGCGGTGACTAAGTATGGCCCTTCTTCACCCTATGTTAGGAGGCTACTTATGAACCTAGTGACCGCTCACCCCTGGACCCCGGGGGATTTTGACGAGCTAGCTATGTCCTGTCTAGACCCTGCTATGCATCTTGCCTTCCAGGCACAAGTGAAGAGGGAGGCCAGGCATTTGGCCCGACTTAGACCCGGCAGGGCCCCTCAAGACACTGAGCACTTAAT
>NW_027187380.1:15994556-16083270 GCF_028583685.1 Petaurus breviceps papuanus | reverse complement strand
CCCCGTGAGGGGCCGGTGACGACCGAAGACCCGGGATGGGTAAGTGAGAGGGCCGTGGGGCTAGTCGTCTAGATCTGTTGTGAGGGCAAACGCCCGCAACAGGAAAAGACTTTGGAGAGAAACCATCTCTCATTTGAACAGATAAGGAAATCAAGGACCAGAGAAGTGAGATAACTTACTCAAAGTCATACAATTGATTAGTGGTTGAGCCAATATTTGTACTTAGGTGCCTGGTTCCAAATCCTGCATCCTTTTACTATCCTATACTGCTTCTACTGACATCCTACTATTAACCTGAATAAAATATCAAACAAGTCTGTCTAGTAAGGATGGGCCTGGAGAGTCCATCCCATAAAGAATAAGTCTTTATTCACACCCCCACACCTGGGGGTGGCCAGGTGGCTCAGTGAGTAAGAGCACCAGCCCCAGAGTCTGGATGACCTGGGGATCAAATCTGGGCTCAGATACTTAGCACCACACCCAGAAATAACTGGCCATGTAACCTTGAGCAAGCTACTTAACCCCAATTGCTTTAAAAAAAAAAAAAAAAGAATAAGTCTGAGTTCCCAAGGTAATTTCTAAAGGTCCATGTGATCCAACACTGAAAGAGATTCACCCTTTGGAATTAACTTCTCCTCTCCCACCATGATGACAGTTGCAGGGAGGGAAAGTAATCCCAAAAGGTCAATCTCTTTTCATCTTGATTTAGCTTACTCAACCCAGGCCCACCATCTAGCAGTGGTTCTTAACCTAGGGTCCATCAATTTATTATTTTACTATTTCAATAACTATATTTCAATACAGTTGTTTTCCTTTGTAATACTATATTTTTATTTTATGCATTTAAAAACAGAGAAAGGTTCATAAGATTCACAATACTGTCAAAAACATCTATGAAACAAAATGGGTTAAGAACCACTGGGCCCCTAATTCCTAACATATTCCATGGCATTCAACTTTACCTCATTTGCTTTAGGTGGGATGGGAAGAAATAGACATCACATAATTCAAAATACTAGGCAAGTATGAGCTATCCCTCTCAGCTTTGGAGCACAAGTCCAAGGGTTAGGCTAGCCTGATTGCTGAGCAACTCACATAGCCCATATATCTAGCTAAGTGCCCAACCATGCTTCATTCAAACCTACCTACCCCTGTCCACCTCTGGCTTCCAGAATAAGCAAATCAAGACGACAATTATTTCTAGAAAGGAGATACCAAATCAACTACCATCTGGCTTCATTCACAATCCCTATGACTTTCCAGAACAAAATACCATCCCCAAGTCATCATGTAGTATATCTATATGTGGTTTCCTCTTCTTAGGAGGTGAGGTCCAGAAGGTATCACTTCTTGCAAACAGAGACTGTTTCTCACTTGCATTTGTATCCCCAGTATCTAACACAATTCCTAGCACAATGTAAATACTTATGCTGTTTTTTTGGAGTTATAATTGCTAGATCATAAAATCTAGATTTAGAAAGAACACTCAGAAATCATCTCCTTCAGCCCTGACTAGTTTCTCTTTCATGTCCTCAACTGGATTATAAACTCCTTTAAGGCAGGAACCATTATTCATTCCTCTCAGTACCTAGACAGTGTGGAACATGTCATAAGAAAATACCTGCTGTTAAGAAAATACCTGCTGGTTGACAGTATGAATTATCTATACCAGTTTCTCCTCTCCACTGGGGAGGATAATTGAAATGATATTCTATGACCAAAATCTGACCAAAGATGGGAAATTTGCCCTCCTCCCTTCTTTGCAGAAGTAGGGTTCTATGGACATGAAACAATGTCAGCCTGTCAGTCCTGTCAGCCATAGTTGATGTTAGTTTCACAAAAGTGCTTTTTTCCCCTTTCTTCTTTGTTCTTTGTTACAAGGGATGACTCTGGGGAGGGTGAGAAGGGATATATTTGGAAATGAAAGCAATGTAAAAACAAAAAATATCAACTAAACCTTAAAAAAAGAGTGCATTTTTAGTGAAAAATCACAGAACTAAACAGACTATTTAAGAAGATAACCAAATGTTTCTCTCTCCTAAGTTTTTTAAGGATTTTTTTTTTGGGGGGGGGGAAGAAAAATTTTGCTTCATCTATGAGTGACTTCCAATCTTTTCATCTCTCAGTATTTTCCCAGTCCCTGCTTGGTCTACACCCTCTTCCATTCTCAATCTTTAACCTTAATTAAACCAGTTCAACTCTGTACTATCCTCCACTCTTAAATCCCTTGCTCTCTGGTCTAGTTGTGCTCAAATCTTGCCAAATCCCAACCCTGGATTACTCTTACCGACAGCCTCCTCCACTCCTACTCACTCACTGCTGACCCAAGTTGGAGAAAGTCATTTAACTGTGCTGACTGGATCCCCAACAAAGCAATATTTGCTCTTTTCAACAGACCATTGGCTGAACAAGGCAATCCTTTTACTCCTCCCTAATTGCTAGGGAAGTGCATTCATCTTCTTAAGTTCCAATCTGGCCTCAAATACTTACAAGCTATATGACCCTAGGCAAGTCATTTAACAGTCTGCCTCAGTTTCCTCATTTGTAAAATGAGCTGGAAAAGGAAATGGCAAAACCTCTCCAATATTTGCCAAGAAAACCCCAAATGGGGGCACAAAGAGTTGGACATGACTGAACAACAAAATTTATTCTTGCACCTACTCTCTGCAAGCAGCTCTTCCCAAATCTCTTCTATCTTCAAACTTCCCACCTCAGCACCTTCACCTGCCTATCAACTGAGGACTCCACCTTGTATTTAACATTATAACTTGGGCTTGAATAGGTCATAAGCAAAGATGACTTTCCTGATTTCAGCCATGTGTACCAGCTCAGTTACTTGGGTATTTTTTAAATCCCTGGCTGCTTCCTGACAGCCATGTTCAACTCTGCACTTTTGAACTTCCAAGTGTATTTCTTTTTTGGCAGGAAGAACTGATGACTCTCCAGACCTTGAAAAAGGGAATGGCCCTGCCCCTGGTGCTGTCTTCCTTTGACTTTCCCACATGGCAAGTGGTTCTTGCTTTCATAGTGTATTACTGTACCTTGATTAATGTGAACAAGACCCAAGTAATAATTTTAGAATGGACCCTTTATTAAAAAGGCCATGTGGCTGATCAGGCCACGTGGCAGGCTGAGCCGGTACCACCCATGTCTCAGATACAGCAATACCAGTAGCAGCCTCGATCTGGGGCAGAACCTTAGCTTATAAAGGGGGCCTGTAAGCAGTGATTGGTCAGTACACACCTTGAAACTCCCCCAGAAGCCCACCCACTTCTATGCAGGTGAACTGACTGGGGAAAAGGCAAAGGTGGAGACCCAGTGGTGGAGGGCAGAGCTGACCTGGCAGTCTGCTCACTTCCTTGAGGGGGGGGAGGGGTTGTGGGGAAAACCAGGCACAACATTTCCCACTTCTTTTGTTCATGTGTCAAACCCTTGACACCCCGGCCGAATCATACAGGACAGTCAGCTTTGATCCCAAGGGCTGGTAGTGGGGACCCATTAACAATTAGCAATTTAACAATTAATAGGGACTTCCTATAATCAAGGCCATAGTCTCAAGGAAGAGGAGGGGGCCACATTTTTTTCATTGGTCCTCTGAATTTCATTGGTCAACTGAATTTCTCTCAGGAAAGAAGCTGTCCCAATAGAGGTCAGGTCCAGATTCTTGGGAAAGCTGTCTGCATCTGATGTCGTCTTTTTCAGATTCTAAGGCTCAGGGGATGATCCTTAGATGACTAGAGTCCAAATGTACAATACAAGAACTCCCAGAAACACGACTTTATATATAAAAGTCCAGTTTTCTAGCCATGAAAGACTAGGTTCAAACAAATAGTTCAGTTTTCTTAGCCACAGAGGGCTAGGTTCAGTTGATACAATGAGGTTTTTCTCACAATTTTACAAAATGACATAATTACATTAAGTCAGGTATATGTCACCAAGATAACCAAGAAAACTTACATACAAACTATACAAGAATCATAATTAGCATACAATTCCTTGTATCCCTGAGTCCTATTTCATTTAAGCAACACTTTTAAATCCCAGATTATTCATGTAGTTACAGAATCTAAAAAAGAGTTTTGCTTCTCCAGTTCAGATCTAGAGATGACCAGATAATTTTGACTTAATATAAATTAGTACAATTACTTAAGATTAGTGCCATATTTTGAAAATACAGAGAATTTTCATTTATTTGTTGGGGCCTCCAATTATGTTGGGCATAATGGAGCGAGACAGAAGATCCCAGAGATTAAAATTGGAAGTGGATCTTATTGCCACGGGACTGCTAGGGTCTCATATCCAAATCAGACAGTAAATTGGCATGAACAGTATGCCGGGTTTTTAAAGAGATTATAATAGTTTACGTAAGCTGAAACTACAGTCAGTGATTGATCAGTGTATATTTGAAATTTCCTGCTGAGGTACAGGGAACCCAGAATGGGTGGAGATGGGGAACACCTAGTAGGGGGCAGGGATTTTACCCTACATTGAACCCTCACCCACAGATCAATTAGGAGAGGGAAGGGTAAAAGTTATGCTAAAATGCCTGTTTACAGATCAATGGAAGGGAAGGGAGGGGTAAAAGTTATTTCTACCTTTCCTAAATCCTGTACCAGTTATGAGTCCTTTAAAATACAAAAAAACCCTTTTTTAAAAATTGATTTCATCGGCCCTGTAGCAGCAAGCACCCCCAGCGTGCCCAGGGTGGCTGCCAACACAGGTTCTTAGATCTGCTTTGTTAAAGGAAAGCAACTCAAAATGGGTTAACAAGCTTACTTTAATCAGTCAAATATATATCATTTGCCTAGTTCAGGGGAAAAAGATCAGCACCCCGAACTTCAGAATATACAGACAGAATTATCAAGACACAGAAACAGATCAAAAACAGATCAAGTAGACAGGTTTCCAAGCTGTCCAACCATTACATCCATACCAAATCAACATCTGGGTTTTTCAAAGTCGGGGGGCTCTCAACAACGGCTGCCCAGAGTTTCATCTAATCAAATCACAGAACACTTCTCAAAATGATCCCCAAATCAAAGCCTCAAATCAGGGTTTATATAGCCTTCTCCTGGCTCAGAGAATGTAACAAACCTTCTGGACCCACTGGCCAATCAAAAAGTATCTACTGAAAAACAAGCCTCCCACCCCAGGCTCCAGGTGCACTTTAGCCTAGGGGCAGGGAAGATCTTAAAAATTTACATTCCCATTAAAGGCCCTTCGTAAAATTGTCAGACAGATGCATTAACAAATTAGCTTCACCCTTACCACTATCTTATACAATCCTTGTGCTAAAATCCAAAATCCATACCTCTGATCTTATTCCCAAACATGCTCAAATCATGAATTCACATAATAGGAAGTTTTTAAAGCCTATTTTTTTGCATCTCTATTTAATCCTAGGTGTCATCTGGCCTGATGCTGTTGCTCTCCTCAAACTTCACTATGCTGATCAATCAGGCATCTATTTCATTACTTTTTTTGTTATTATTATTACTAATCATCTCCTTCTTTGAGTGATGTTATCTCTATATTTATTCATTTATTTGGCCCTGAATATTACTTCTCAGTGAATTTGCTATAGAATAAGAGAGGGACAATGTCATAACCCTTGCCAGAAGGAAAACTTCCTTAGCCTTGTTTGATTCCAGTCATCAGTCATCTCTGCTAGTCATTTAGGTAGTCACCAGGTGCTGAAAGCAAGGATTGGGCATAAATAGGTGGGAGGTTTCCTTTTTCAGAAAGAAAAGGCACAATTGGGAAAGTCAGAGAGATCCCACCTGGGCAGTGTCTGAGGTTGTCCCCAAACTTTCCAAACACAGACATCCACTTTGAACAGTTCACAGCCTGCAGCCTCTGCCATCCTATTATTGACTTTTAAGACAACTCCTATAATCAAGGCTTAGAAGAATAGTAAAATTTACAGTCCCTCAAATTATTAAATAGCAAATAAATATGGACTAGTGTACTTCAGATAGGGCCATCTAAAATTTGATTGAGCTATTAATTACAAACTCAAGTTACAAATCTTTCTGCCTTCCCAAAACTTCCTCATGCTCTCTCAACATACTTATAAAACTGATATCAACTATCTGGAGATAGGAGGGGCTGGATGAACCCCATTTGTCCCCTAACATTCTCATAAACTTTAAAGACAGTTTGAATTAACCTGGTGTTAAAATGGTGTCTATCTTTTCTCTCAACTAAAGTAACTGATTAACCTAAATATCAGGTACCAAGTACCCCATCATTTCAAACACCCAATCATTCCCCCCCCTTAAACAGCTGGGACCCAAAATCATTTGGGTAGATCTGTCGGTTTTACAAAGCTTAGAAGGGGATTCACAGGGTCTTTTCTACACATAATTACCAATAAGTAGTTTTCCCTAGCATGCTATTGTAAATACTTAATTTTTGAATTGAAACTTAAAAAGAAAAAACCTAAAAGTGTATGATTTCTTAAATTATAACATTTCAGAATATCATAACTGATACTCTGACTTGTACTTCATCCACCATTATTCTCCTGTTCCTCTGACAGTATACTTCTTAATTTAACAGCATAAGAAATTTAACAGTATAAGAAACTGCTTCTATTATAACATTCATAATACCAATATTTACCAGTAACAATATCAGAAACAATTATGATGTGCCTAAATTTAAACTTCAAACCAAAATCAAGTAATTACCAATCTGGTGATCTTAATTTAGTAATTTCCAAATTGCTTTGCACAGAAAATTGTTCATCCCATAGCCATTGACACAACCTTAAGGTTGACAAACATAATAATTATAAAATAAATTTTCAAATATGGGAATTTCCCAGAACTAATTTGGTATAAAAATGCTCCTCATATAAACTTCCCAAGACATTGTATATTCACATACATCCAGGTTTTATATATATATATATATCCTTAGATGACTCAACAGCTTCAGAATAGTAATAAGAAAGTCATTATTATTTTTTTTTAAGCAATCGGGGTTAAGTAACTTGCTCAAGGTTACACGGCCAGTTATTTCTGGGTGTGGTGCTAAGTATCTGAGCCCAGATTTGATCCCCAGGTCATCCCGACACTTGGAGCCAGTGCTCTTACTCCATGTGCTACCTGGCCACCCCAAGAAAATTATTTTTAACATCAGAGTTCATAATTTTTCCAAATTACATAATTTAAGCAAAATTTTAAATGAAATAACAACATTATTATTGCCTGTTACCCAAATATAAGTTAAAATTAATAGATTTTATAACATAAAAACCCAACACACATGCAATACGAAATTCAGATTTTTTTAATAGCTGTAATACTATTCCTACTTCAAAAATGTTTCTTAAATTCACTTAGCTAACACTTAGAAACTTCAATACACTCAGAATACACTTCATTTAGAAACACAAGACAATTTCAGAAAGATGGCAACAAAATAACAATAAATATCAAATGACTTATACAATAATTGACTATCAATTCTGGCATGGATTCAAAGTTAGAGATACCAACATATGCCAGTCATTGTATTTTACAATCCAGTGTTTCACAAACACTATTAATTTTCCTTTTACAAATTCAAGGAACAAGTCAAGCTGATAGCAAAAAAACTTTTCTTTAAGCAATCCCAATATCCTAAAAAACTTTTGGGTTCTTTTTCAAGCAATCTCAATATCCCATTTCCAATTTCTTAATGATTAATTCTCAGAATTTACGAAGATATTTTGTAAAGAAATTGTAAATTTCCCAAATTAAAATTTTTGAATGATTACAACAGGGAGAATTTTGGTGGGCCTTTTGAAAGTGAGCTTTGAATCTGCCAATCTCAAAGCTCCACACATAATTGGCTTTAATTGGTCAGGCAGGAGATCTAGCCTGCCTGCTTCTTTGATCAGAGGGGAGGGATTCCCAAAGAGGGGCCCACCTCCCCACCTTCCCAATGCTCATGAGGAGGGGCAGGGCCAGCACAGTATAAAGTTTTGCTCCTCCCCCTCCCTTTTGAGTTTTTGGAGGAAGAGGTGGAGGGAGGGGATCCAGGGTTGTAAGGTGCGGGATTATGCTCCTCGGATTTTGCGGGAGGTTTTGTTCTAAGAGTGGGTGGGCCGCAAGGATTCGGATGCCCCTTGGGAAAGCACAGCTCCTAAGCCAGGGAGGGGCATAGGTGACGAGATCTAGCCAGACATCAATATAAGGGGACTGATCTGGATGTCCTGGACTCCCTGTGACCACCCGCCACACTGATTGGATAATTTGCTCGTGGAAACTTCCCTGAGGAGGCCAGCTCACCCCAAACTTGGGCCACTCATTCATGCAATAAGAAATGAGTTTCCTCTTCTTCAAGGGGACCCCATAATCTGCCCCATCCTGATAGGCTACTCTAAAATGGCTTAGTATGCAAGCCAGGGGACTTTTTGATGTACCGGCTGCACCTTCCCATGTTCTGGGATGAAAAGACAGACAAACAGTATAGTCTTATAAACAAATATGTCTTCCCAGTGGAAATCAGAAAAGCTCCCTTGGAGGTTCTCATCTGATAGCCACTCGAATATCTGCTTTGCAGAATAAAAACGGGGAGGCTTTGAGCTCAAGACAAAACTTCACAAGGACAGACAGTAGTCCCTAGCTGCTTGCTTTGCCCCTGAAGATACTGAATAGGAAGCAAATGAGCTCAATCGAGTGCAGGACACATAAAAAACATACAAACGTTAACCAGAATACTGACAGTCGAGAGGCTTTGGCGCCCCAAAGCTTCACTGGGGAGGAGATGCCCCCTGCACAAATGACTACGTCTAGCCCTCCACCCTCCAGAACAGAATCAGAACAGATTTTTAACCAGAACAGATTTTTTTACTCGCCCCCAAACTGGAGGTCCTGGATACACAAAAGGTCAAATGAGGAGTGGGTAGAAGTTGAGAGGCAGGTGCAATCTTTCCCTCCTCAAGACCTGGGACCCTGGAACATCATCAGGGGCTAGCCCCTCTAGGAATCTGGGAAAGCAGATGCCTGCCCCTGGGGCTTGAGAGCTCTTCCTATTTGGCAAAATCTCGCTGGCTCCCCACGCAGTGGCCAGGGCTGCTTCCTCCCCACCCCTCTCCTTTTCTCTTTTTCTCCAAAGGGGAGACAAGGAGAGAGTTGGAAGTCCAACAGTTTCCCTGGCCATATTTTTACCACAGAAGTTGTTAGTTACAGACAGACAAACAGAAAGGCAAGCACATAAACACAACAGACAGATAACTACTCACCTACGGAGGCTGACACAGAGATCTGGGTCCAAAGAGCCGAAATGTGATCTGATTGATGTCAGGGAATGGTCTGGACTTTCTCAGCCTTGAGTTCTGAGCTCAGAGAAAATTTCAGATGCTGGCTGCTCAAGGAAGTCAAAGCTGAGGGGCCTCCATCCCTTGGATATTGGGCCTTGGACAGCAACACAGAATGCTGTCAAATCTCACTGGGGGCTCCAAATGTATAACTGTACCTCGATTAATGTGAATAAGACCCAAGTAATAATTTTAGAATGGACCCTTTATTAAAAAGGCCATGTGGCTGATCAGGCCACGTGGCAGGCTGAGCAGGTACCACCCATGTCTCAGGTACAACAATAGCAGTAGCAGCCTCGATCTGGGACAGAACCTTAGTTTATAAAGGGGGCCTGTAAGCAGTGATTGGTCAGTACACACCTTGAAACTCCCCCAGAAGCCCCCCACTTCTATACAGGTGAGCTGACTGGGGAAAAGGCAGAGACCCAGTGGGAGAGGGTGGAGCTGACCTGGCAGTCTGCTCACTTCCTTGGGGGAGGCAGGGGTTGTGGGGAAAACCAGGCACAAGAATAGATTTACCATTGTGGGGAGAATAAGGGGTGCTTTTCCCTTTTTCCATTTGGGTTTCTTTTCCTGGGTGGATGACCAAATATCATTCTCAATGTGGACATGTCCAGCCTTGAACATAACCTTATGAGTTCAAGAGGTCCTAATAGTACTGACTAAAAGAAAAGGGAATATCTTCATTAGAAAATGACTACCAATAGGGATATGGAAAGCCCTGGCCCGGATGTCAGAAAATATGTTCTAGGAGTTGTTTGGACAGTGTAAAGCCAAGGTAAAATTTAAAACGCCTTTTCGGTAGTTCCACAAACTGACTCATGCTCCAATGTTTATAACTCAACATCCTGGCACATGGTAACAATAGTTATAAATTATAAGTTATTGATTGCTTAATTATTGTCAGTGTGTGGTATGGGTCTCCTCTGTTTTGTGCGTATTGTTCATATTGTGCATTGAATTCCTCTATTTGGAGAGACTGTAAATGTGATTATCTTCAATTTTTCCCTGGGGCACCAAAACAGGAGACATAATGAGTCAAAGAATGTTTTTTTTTTTTTTAAAGTTAGCTTAATCCCTCTCATTACAGGCCAGGTTCCCCCAAGACTGAACTTAGTGTCAAACATAATTTCTGACACACTGTTGATGCTGAATAAATGTTTGTTGATCAGTATTTTTGTCAACCTCTTGTTGTTCTTTCATTGTCTTTCCAAAGTCAATAAGATAGATACAAAAACACTTCCAGAAAATTTATGTCTCTGCATACTTTATCCACCAGTCACTGAACAGTGCTAAGTGCCCCTGAGATTCTTGGGAACCTCTGCTCAAATTGTTAAAAATCCACTTGGGCATATGGAAGACTGTAATGTATTTTAAATAGCCTTTGTGTAGACCTGTAGTATCTCTCTGGCACAGATCTGTCTTCAGCCTTATCTACAGGAGAAGTATCATTTTTGGACTTTAATGTGACTCTCAGCAATTCGGAACTATGCCCAATAGGCTATAAAACTCTGCATACCCTTTGATCCATCAATGCCACTCCTAGGTCTATATACCAAAGAGATTTTTTTTAATGGGGGGGACATACACACACATATGCATATGTATATATACACATATATACATATATGCATGTGGGTAGGTGGAGGGTGTGGATATGTGTGCATCCATATATAAAATCAACTCTTGTCGTAAGTAAGAATTGGAAATTGAGGGTATGCTCATCAGTTGGGGAACAGCTGAACAAGTTGTGGTATATGATTGAAATGGAATATTACTATGCTATAAGAAATTATGAGCAGGATGATTTCAGAAAAACCTAGAAAGATTTATATGAACTGATGCAAAGTGAAGTGAGCAGAACCAGGAGACATGGTACACAGCAACAGCAATACTATAAGATGATCAGCTGTGAATGACTTAGCTATTCTTAGCTATACAATGATCCAAGACAATTCCAAAGGACTTGAAAAATGATATCTGCCTCCAGAGAAAGAGTTTAAATGTAGATTAAATCATACTGTTTTTGACCTTTTGCATTTTTTTTTCATGGTCCTCCTTCCCCCTTTGGGTCTGTGTCTTCTTTTACAACCTGACTAATATAGTACTATGTTTTGCATGACTGAACATATATAAGCTATATCAAATTGCTTACTGTGGGAAGGCAGGGAGGGAGAGAGAGAAAATTTGGAATTCAAAAATCTTTTTATATAAATGTGAAAAATTGTCCTTACATGTAACTGGAGGAAAATATTTTTTTCCTAATGTGACTCTCAGTAGTAACTCTCAAAATCTATGTGGCAATGCTGTCCTTGCTCAAGAGAACTCCCACTTTTTAAACAACTGCTTCTCCTTAGAGGGTGACCTGTGGTTTCATTCCCAAGTACTAACTCCTACTCTTAGCACATGAATATTTGAATAATCAAATAGGTCAGATAGAGGACTTCCTAAGTCACCTCACCTAGTAATGTTACTAAACGTGATTCTGCAATCCTCCAAATAAGCCTTCCACATTCTTTTACAATATTTTTATCACATCTTTATTGTTTTACTCTGTCTACTCCTAATGTTGTTGTTTACTCATTTCAGTAGCACCCTACTCTCCGTGACCCCACTTGGGTTTTTTTTGGCAAAGATACTAGAATGCTTTGCCCTTTCCTTCTCTAGCTCATTTTACAGATGAGAAACTGAGGTAGACAGGGTTAAGTGACTTGCCCAGGGTCACACAGTGATTAAGTGTCTGAAGTCAAATTTGAACTCAGGAAGATGAGTCTTCCTGACTCCAGGCCTAGTGCTCTATCCATTGTGCCACCTAGTTGCCCACTCCTAATATTAGGAGGCCTTTATGACTTTCAGCATCTACAATGTAATGATTATTTATTCATTCATTTAATTTTTTGTTTGTTATTTATTTACTCAACTGTTTGTTCATTTATTTAGAGTTGGATCACTCCATCTCCTGGGCTAAATTTAAGGTTAGGGGAAAGACTCAAGTGGCTGAAAAAAAACCCAACAAAATTAAAAATGAAATTGTAAATAGGAACAGGACTTCCCTTGAATAAAAATTGTAAAAATTACAGTGAATAATGAGAAAGTATAATAAAATCAGTTCATCCAAAAAACATAAACCATGTAATACACATTCAAAATAATATTAAATAATAGCCGAAAAGTAAAGAAGAGACAGGACAAAATAAAATAAAATTTCCAGAACAGGGAGGTAAAGTCCCATTGGAAGCAAAACAAGACAAACTAACACATTAAATGAGACAAAATTTAAAATAGGATTTAAAATGTCACAGTGGAAAAAACCACATAGGTGAAAAAGCACAAAGATATATGAAATTAAACAACTGAAGCAAAAAGTACAAGAAACATGTATGACAAGGGAAATATTGAAAAATAACAGGAATGAAGGGGAACTAGTACTTCCAGATCTCAAACTATATTATAAAGTAGCAATCACTAAAAACATTTGTTACCAGTTAAAAAATAGAAAATAGAACAATGGAACAGACTAGACAACAAAAAATCAGAAATAATAGAATTCAACAACCCAGTGTTCAAAGACTGGTGCCATATTGACTCGTTCTGGGAAACTCAGCATGTTATCATGGAAAGATTCCTGGATTTGAAGTTGGAGGACTTGGGTTTGAATACATTTTCAGCCTCAGGACTTTAAGCAAGTCACTTCTTTCTCTGGGCCTCAGTTTCCTTCTTTGTTAACAAAGTAGGTTGGATTAAAAAATGATCGTTTAAGATTCTTTCCAAATCTCAGTTTATGATCCTGTAATTCTTCTCTTCCAATAGCTAGTAGACCTAGAAGGCAGCAAAAGTCTGTGTGATGCCCTCCTGTAAAACCACGGTCAAGTGTCAAAGCAGGTGGAAATGGGGGGCAGGTAGGCCTGGGGGAAGTGAAGAAAGGATATGAAAATCCACATACAGACCAGCATTTATCCAGCTTTATCCACTTACTCATCTCCCCTAACCCATCCCCAAAATCCTATCTCTATAATATAACCAACTAATATCCTATTGTTTTCATACTTCCTTTCACTTCCTTTCATATGGGTGTTCTTCAAGGTTCTACCTATGGATTTAATTATTATCTCCATGCAGATGACTCCCAGATCTATTTGTCCAGCCCCAAAATTGTCCCTAGGTTCCCACGTTACCAGTTACCTATTGGACCTTTCCAACTGGACATCCCAAAGACCTAAATTCAAACCTACTCCTCTTCCAAATCTCCCTCTTTCTGTCAAAGGTATCCCAGTTCTCCAGTGTCTCAGATTTGTGATCCTGACATTACCCTGAACTCCACATTCTCTTTCACCCCACATGTCCAGTTGCCAAATCTTGCTGTTTCTTCCTCGATAGATTCACATCACTATCACCTTAGTTCAGGTCTTTATCATCTTTGACCTACATGATTGCAATAGCCTCCTAATCAGTTTCCCTGCCTCAAATTGCTTTTCACTCTTGTCCATCCTACACATTTTTAAAAGTAATTTTCCTTATGCATACACCTGGCTATGTGATTTCTCTATTTAAACAACTCCAGCGGCTTCCTATTGCCTCTAGGATAAAAAATAAATCCCTCTGTTTTAGCTTTTAAAGTCCTACCCAACCTAGCCCCAATCTATGTTTAGAGTCTCACTTGCTTTCACACCTAAGAGCCAGCCAAACTGGCCTTTTCTCCTGACCTTCCCTTCAAAGGGTCCCTCTCTTACTTTAATACAGCTCAAGCACTGTCTTTCAAGCAGCCTTTCCTGATGCTCCCAACTATTACTTCACAAACAACCTTATGTCTAACTATTTTGTACATTTGTATTTATTCAACTTGTATTTATGTTGTACATTTTTTTAATATGGACTTGTTGCCTCCCCCCAAACTCCTAGGGAATAAGAGATTCTTTCATTCATTGTACTTGTACCCTTAGTGCCTGACAATCAGACACTTAAGAAATTTTCCCTGATAGATAAGGAGCCAGGATATTAAAGGAAGGGAATAAAACTAAGAAATTAGAAAACTTTTTTTTTTCCTATTAAACATTTCAATCACACTGCTCATTCCTTCCTCCAGACTTCCTCTTCTCCATATTTATACTAGTTTCTCCTACATGACTCCACAGCCCTCCCAGATGGGAAGAAGGAGGAGGAGTGAGATACTAGAGGGGATCTGTATTACAGCTAACAAAAACGGCACCAGGAGCCCTTTCTGTTTCACACAGGATGATCTGGTTTCTCTTTAAAGGGGCAAGGAGGATACATTCAGGATTTGACTGGTTCAGAGGTCTAGAGCTTGGCATGGATTCCTAGCCACTTGAGATGTACCTCAACTTTTAAGGAGTTGGGGGTTCTTCAAGCTCAGTGGAATTCCCATCACCAAGCATTCAACATAACCTCTCTGATTGGGCTTTGTCACCATGACAGGAACAGAAGTGGAGGGATGCCTCAGTTTTCCTAAGTCCTTATTATATATTTATTGGTCCCCTTTATGGTTGAGTAAACTTTCATTAAATATTTTATGGTCCATGAGTGTCTCAATGCATTCCAATCCCAAGCCTGATCCACTGGAATGGCCGGAGTAAAGCCTGACCCAGAATAAGAATCTTGCAGGTTTCAAGTGAACCCAAAGTGTTAAATTTGTCATAACAGTAGATCTCAACAGTCACTGAAGGAATTACTAGCAAATTCACAAAGGCTTACTCTGAGTAAACATTTGTGACAGGCCCTTTCTCTGTTAAGGACCACTGGGGTGGTCCGCCATTCTCAGGGAGCAGGAGAAGTCTCATTTTCTCTGAATGCCATTTGCCAACAAATCTTTCCTCTCTTTTTAGGCTCCCTTATTCTTTCTCCCTTTTGGTGGCTACATCCATCCATCCATCCTTCCCTTTCGCTCTTCTATTCCTTTCCTTCATTTCTTAGAGAAAGAAATGATTATATCTCTCATATTAATGAATTATTGAATTAGAACCAAAGTATTGGTCCTTTCTATTTCCTCATTCAGAAATCAGCCCCTTTATAGGTTATTCTGTCAACATCTGTAG
Organism: Petaurus breviceps papuanus; assembly: GCF_028583685.1. Classification (NCBI taxonomy): domain Eukaryota; kingdom Metazoa; phylum Chordata; class Mammalia; order Diprotodontia; family Petauridae; genus Petaurus; species Petaurus breviceps. The sequence continues at coordinate 16,067,910 of NW_027187380.1, read as the reverse complement.
GACATTGTTGATAAATAAGATTGGATTAACTTTCTCCTCATTCTTCTTCAGACTCCACCTAAGTGGGGAAAATTAGTTCTGATTAAAGAGTAAAAAGAATTTAATTTAGGTAAATTCCGGCCCATTGTGTTCTACTCAGGCTTGGGTAGGTGGGGAAGGGATGCTATGTAGATTTTTTTTCTAGATTGTCTGAGGTTGGGAGTGGTCTGGTAAATAAGGGTCACAAAATCAAAGTTATGTTCCCCCCCCCCCCCCAGCCCTTCATTAGACTAGGACCACCTCTTATTATAATATTGTCTTATTAGTTGTTAACCAATCAGAATTGATTACCACCTGTCAGGAACACATGCTCTCCAAGGGTATTTAAACACTAATGTTTCCCCGGAAGAGGCCTTTTGGCTTCCAGGAGGGTCAATTGTCCTCAATCTTTGAATTATCTGTTAGCAATAAGTAATAAAATTGGTGATAAATTACCTAGAAACTCTGTCTCCTGAAAATTTTCAGTCATCACATTGGGATAACTTGTTACTCTATGATTTCAGACAAATCTCTTAATCTTAGTGGCCCTCTGTAAATTGAAAATAATAAACACCACCCTAAGGCACACATTTATTTAAAGGAAAATGAGATAATAAATACTTAATGCTGATAATGAAAGATTGTTTCTTTCAGATTCAGCTGAGTTCATGGACTGATGACAGGCTGACCCCATCTTCTATATAATTCCTTCCTAAAAACTGTGCTTAAAACAAATGTCAGTCTTATTGAATCACATTTTTTAAAATTACTTTCCTTGTCACTTTGGGAATGTGCTCTTAGCAACAATAATAAAGGAAACTTTGACTCAGCATTTAAGGAAAATCACACTGAAGAATTCTAAGATTCACTTCAAAAAGCATTCTTTCTTCATCAGTGCATAATGTAGCATTTAATGTTCTCCCTTATAAGAAATTAATCAACTAAGTAGTCATTCCAAAAGTACATGTGTCAAAATACAACGCAGAGTTAATTTCATCATACTGTACATTCTAACTAATGCCATGGGGCTAGAATATTTCAGCAGCCATGGTGATTAAGTCATTATTATAAATACTTAACTAAACTCCAACAATGGAGAAGCCACACAGAGATGCTTTTTCAGAGGCTTTCTACAATGTAAATGGTCCTTCGTGTCCACTTCACCATAAAGATGTTACTGCTAAGGTTATGGGCCAAGATAGTGGAGAAAAAGCAGTGACTCACCTGACCTTTATCCAAAATCCCTCTGAACACCTTTAAATAATGCCAGAAAACAATTCCTGGAATGGAAGAACCCACAAAAGGACATGATGAAATAATCTTCCACCCAAAGACAAGTGAGAAGGTTGGCAAGGTCTGTCATACCTGAGTGAGAGTGGAGCAGGGTCCAGCACAAGCCAGGTCAGCATAGCCCAGGCCCCAGCCAAACAAGAGTAGGCCTTGGGAGCCACTGAATCTGCAGAGGCAGCTGCTGCTTCCAGATTTCTCAGCCCTTAGACAGTAAAGGGTTTGAACAACTGAATAGAAGGAAATTACAGGAATCTCTTTGCTGGCATTGGGGGCAGGATTCTGTTGTTCCGTCCATACTCAGATACAGGTCAAAGTCCTGGGTGGCAGTACAAGGGTGAGGAGGCACAAACACACCAAATCTTATGGCCTCAGTTGAGCCGGGACCCTCATCACAGTTCCAGGGCAGAAAAGAGTGCTTATGGTCATTCAGAGACCAGAGCACAGGCCTGGAGAGTAGTAAACACATATCTTCTTAGATCATACCACCTTGGAAAAATTGAAAACTTATAGGCTCCTATAAGTGTCTCTGAAAACAGCTGCATAAAAACCCCGAAGCACCTTGAAAGCAGAGCTCCACTTCAACAAAGAGCTAAAAGTCAAGAAATAAACTAGAAAAATGAGCAAACAATAGAAAAAAATTCCAAGCATAGAAAATTGCTGTGGTGACAAGGATGATCAAAACATATACTCAGAAGATAACAAAGTTAAAGCTCCTACAACCAAAGCCTCCAAGAAAAATATGAATTGGGCTTAGGCAAAGGAAGAGTTCAAAAAGGATTTTGAAAATCAAGTAAGAGAGTGGGAAAGTGGGAAAAAAATAGGAAGAGAAATGAGAGTGATGCAAGAAGATCATAAAAAAAGGAGTCAACAGCTAGGTAAAGGCAATATACAAAAAAATACTGAAGAAAATAACACCTTAAAAAAACAAACTAGGCCAAATGGTTAAAGAGATAAAACAAAACCACTGAAGAGAAGAATGCATTGAAAAGCAGAATTGCTAAATGGAAAAAAAAGGCACAAAAATTAAATGAAAAAAAAACTTTTTTGTTCAAATGGAAAAAGAGGTTCACTGCAAAAAATAATTCCTTAAAAATTAGAATGGTACAAATGGAAGCTAATGACTTTATGAGAAAGCAATAAACAACAAAACAAAACCAAAAGAATGAAAAATAGAAGACAATGTGATATATCTCGCTGAAAAATAGATCCGGGGCAAATAATTTTAAAATTACTGGACTACCTGAAAGCCATGATAAAAAAAAAAAAGACCCTAGATATCATCTTTCAAGAAATTATCAAGGAAAACTGTCCTGATATTCTAGAACTCAAGGGTAAAAGAGAAATAGAAAGAATCCACCAATCACCCCCTGAAAGCAACTCCAAAATGAAAACTCCCAGGAATATTATAGCTAAATTCCAGAGCTCTCAGGCCAAGGAGAAAATATTGCAAGCAGCCAGAAAGAAACAATTCAAGTATCATGGAACCACAGTCATAATAACACAAAATTAGGTGTGACCAGGTGGAGCAGTGAGTAAGAGTGCCGGCCCAGTGTTGGGAGACCTGGGATCGGTTCTGGCCTCAGATACTCGGCACCCACACAAAAATAACTGGCCGTGTAACCTTGAGCAAGTTACTTAACCCCGACTGCTTTAAAAAAAAAAATAACAAAATTTAGCAGCCTCTACATTAAAGGATCAAAGTACTTGGAATATAATACTCAGGAGGGCAAAGGATCTAGGATTACAACCAAGAATCACCTACCCAGCAAAACTGAGTACCATCCTTCAGGGTGAAAAATGGATATTCAACAAAATAGAGGAGTTTAAAGCATTCTTGATGAAAAGACCAGAGTTGAACAGAAAATTTTACTTTCAGATACAAGACTGAAGAGAAGCATGAAAAGGTAAACAGGAAAAACAAATCATAAGTGACTTAATAAAGTTAAGCTGCTTACATTCCTACATGGGGAGATGATACTTGTAACTCATAAGAACTTTCTCATTATTAAGGCAGTTAAAAGGAATATATACAGATATAGATATAGATACGGCAGCTGTGTTAGTTGAATATGAAGGGGTATTATCTAAAAAATAAAATTAAGGGGTGAGAGAGGAATGCATTGAGAGAAAGAGAAAGAAAGAGGTAGAATGGGGCAAATTATCTCATATAAAATAGGCAAGAAAAGGCTTTTATGGTGGAGGGGAAGATGGGCAAGGAGAGAGGGAGTGAGTAAACCTTACCTTTATCAGAATTGGCTCAAAGAGAGAATAACATACACATTCAATTGGGTATAGAAATCTATCTTACCCTGCAGGAAAGTAGGAGGGGAAAGGGGTAAGAGGAGAGGCAGTGGATGATAGAAGGTTGGGAAGATTGGGGGAGGTGGTAGTCAGAAACAAAACACTTTTGAAGAAAAACAGGGTGAAAAGAGAGAGAATAGAAGAAACAAAGGGGGAAATGGGATGGAGGGAAATACATTTAACAATTTTAACTGTGAAAAAAAAATTGAAGCAAGTTTCTCTGATAAAGGACTCAATTCTCAACCATATAGAGAAATCAGTCAAATTTATAAAATAGCCATCCCCCAATTGATCAAAAGATATGAACAGTTTTCAGATGAAGTAATTAAAACTATTTATAGCCATATGTAAAAATGTTCTAATTCACTATTGATTGGAGAAACTGAAAATTGAAATAATTATGAGGCTAATAAGACAGAAAAAGAAAATGACAGTGTTGGAGGGGATATGGGAAAAAAGACATTAATACATTGTTGGTGGAGTTGTGACCTAATTCAGCCATTTAATTCAGAGTAATTTGAAACTATGCCCAAAGGATTTAGAACTTAAAGTTTTAAAAATGAATTTTAAAATTGTTTTTTACACATAATTGGGGGAAAATAAAATACTAAACAACAACAAAAAAAGACATTACTAATTCATTATGTGAAGTTCAGCTATTATCAATTCATCAATGTTGAACCATATAAAGAACAAAGTAACAGATGTTCTACCAATTACTTTTTGACTGAGGATATATGCAACACTGATGCAAATGATCAAGGTTTTCACAGTCTCAACATATTCTGCGACTACAAAAAGCATTAGTTGTCAATGATAGAATAGCAGCTCTGCAGCACACTATGAAGATCATGGTCCTCCTTTTATCCTATATGGAAATTGGAGACTATACTAAACGAAGAGAATCAAAATCAGTTTTGCCCATGTACAGCCTCTACTGACCATATATATTTGTGTAATAGATTGAAAGTGCTGGATTTGGAGTTAGCGAGATCTGGTTTCAAACTCTTGGTTTTTCCACCTGAAGTCATGAAAACCGAATTCAAATCCAGCCTCAGACATTTACTAGCCTCTCCTCAGTCTGTAAAATAATAGCACGTACCTTCCAGGGTCGTAGAACAGAATATTTGTAAAGCACTTATCACAACTCCTGGCACATGGTAGGCACTTAAAAAATGCTTATTTCCTCCTTCCCGCTGGATTGTGAGAAACTTGAGAGCAAAGACTGTTTTGTTTTGCTTTGGTTTTGCCTTTTTCTGAATCCCCAGCAAATTATAAATGCTTTCTAGCTGACTGAATGATGGATCCCAACGCTTACAAGCTACATGATCAGGGGAAAATCACTTAACCTGTCTGAACTTCAGACCACTCCTTGTTATTTATTTACTAGTTCACAGAACATATACTCAGGGCAGCCAGTGAATAGAGTGCTGGATCTGACTCATCTTCCTGAGTTCAAATCTGGCCTCAGACACTTCCTAACTGGGTGACCCTGAGCAAGACACTTAACCCTGTTTGCCTCAGTTTCCTCATCTATAAAATGAGTTGGAGAAGGAAATGGCAAACAAGTTCAGTGTCTCTGCCAGGAAAATCCAAATGGCATCACAAAGAGTTAGATAGAACTGAAACCACTGAATAACAAAAAAACATACACACCTCATGGGACCAGATGTTTGCCTAGAACAGAATGGTAAGAGATGGAGTCTATCCTTAAGGAAAAAGAGAAATAAAACATTTACTAGTGTCTGACCCTGGGCTCTGTGTCTCATATATAAAATGAAGGAGTTAGAGGCAGCTAGGTGAATAGAGTGAATAGAGCACCAGCCTTGAAGTCAGGAGGACCTGAGTTCAAATCTGGACTCAGACACTTAACACAAAAACTACCCGTGTGACCTTGGGCAAGTTACTTAACCCCAATTGCCCTGTCTTCCGCCCTCCAAAAAGCAAAAAAAAATTAAAAATGAAGAAGTTAGACTCAGTAACTTCTAAGTAACCCTCCAGCTCTAAATCTGTGTCTATGATCTACACAGGAAATGCCAATACATGAAACTATATCATTGGCTCTCAATGTTTTCAGAGTATAATGGAAAGAGTGTAAGATCCAGAGTCAGAACAACCCAAAGTTCAAATCCCACCCTTTGACATGTGCAAACTATGTGAAAATGAGCAAGTCATTAAACTTCTCTGTGCTTCATTTTCTTCATCTGTAACATGAACTCAATACCCATAGAATGTATTTCATAGGGTTGTTGGGAGATTCAAATAAGGTAAATGGGGTGGGGGAAAATGGCATGCCAGCTATAAAGTTATTAAACATCTATTGTTCAGAGGGGGTGCAACCCAATGACAGGATGGCTCCATCAAACCATAAAAGAATTGGAACTAAAAAGAGTGCTAGAGGAAAAGACCAAGTCGGATTACTGAATAACAGATGAAGAGTTAAAAGGGCCTTAAGGGCCATGGAATCTAATCTCTCATTTTACAAATGGGAAAACTAAGGCACAGTTAAGTGACTTGCCCAGGGATGTACAGATTGAGGAAAGATCTAAAGCACAAAGACCCAATGTCCCTGAACTCCTCTATTCCACCTATGATTTTACCTGAAGGCAGTAGGATCCTGACTGGAGTTGTACAGGTCAGGGGGCCCAGCCAAGAGAAGAGACCCAATGCCTGTACCTCTGGCGGAGTGGATGCTCAGGGTAGCTCTCCCCTAGCTGGGCTTTCTTTTCTTTTCGGGGGGGGGGGGGGGGACGGGTCTTTTTTGGGCTCCACCCTCTTGCCTCTCCATCAGGGTCCTTGCAGGGGAGGGAGGGAACCAGTAACTGACAAGAGGTGAAACAGGCCTGACTACCAAGGTCCTGACTGCTCAGAGGCAAGCTTAAGAGGGGAAGGGGAGAAAGCCTACCACTGCCCTGCGAGGGGATAGGCATGGCAACTGCTCAGTTTGAGATTTTTGTAGCTGGGAAGGAGATATGAGATAAAGGGGGAAAATAGAGAGAGAAGAGAGAGAAAAGAAAGCTTGCTACTAACCTTCCGACCTTCCAGGACCTTTTGGGGGAGGAGCTTAAAAAAGTAGGGGGGGAAGAAAAGTCAAGCATAAAAGAAGGTACCACCATCCTATTAAGAATCCTGGATTCAGAGCTGGAAGAAGCCAGAGAGTCCTTCAAGTCCAACCCTTTCAGTTTACAGAGAAGGAAAGTGACTGGCCCAGGGTCACACAGTTGGAAAGTTCCTGAGGTAAGATTTGAACTCAGGTTTTGCCGCCTTCAAGCCTAGGTGCTCCGTTCATTATGACACACAGGTGCTTGGGTTAGGGGAGAAGGCTGGAGTAAAAAAGACCCTGCAAAAGGGAGATTTGAAGAAAGGCAATAAAGGAGGAGACTCTCACCTCACTTCTGTCTTCATGCTTCCTTTTCTAGGTCTTTCCTGTTTGTCCCTGTTGCTCATCCTCCTGCCCTTTTGAGATTGCTTCATATTATGGGTGTTCTGTCTTTGAGGACAGGCCAGTGAGGCCCCAGTCCTTGGAGCTTGCACTGTGTTTTTTGCCAGTTGCATATCCACACGGAAACTTAATGAGCATGCTTTTAGAAATGCTTAAATGGAAGGGCCCTTTCCATCCCCTCTTCAGAGAACACAGGTATAATCCTACTATTTCCTATCAGATTGCTGCTTGGGGATGAAAAGCCATTTAATTGACTGCTGAGCCAGAACTAAATGTTCATACAAAAAAGTTCAACCAGAGCAACTCTCTCCTTTTTTTAGGGCCAGCAAATAAGCATCCAGATGACAGGAGGGAAGAGCAGCAGTGGAAGCATCAGTGAACTGTTTCCTGTCCCCCTGGTTGCCTCCATTCCCTTCTCATCTGTCATCTTGCCCAAACAGAGCCAAAACTCAAATGCAGGTCTTCTGTTTCAAAATTCAGTGTTGTATTCATGGTACCATCCTCTGCCTTCGAAGTCACCTTAGATATTGTTAGCAGAGGTATCTCAGAGGTTTCATTGGTGCTGATAGGGCACTAATGATGGACCCCTAAAAGGCCTGGACTTTCCCACGTGGCCCAGGTCCCTGGAGTTCACCGAGGGCATCCAACCCTTTACAATGAATAATCTTTTCAATTGTCCTTTTATTGTGGCCCCACTCTAGCCCACCACTCCTAGATTCCATCTAGACCCACTCCTTGACCACTGTATATAAATGTCCATCTTACCCCATTAGGTGCCTCGCATTCATAAAATCTGTCCAGTAGCTTAAATTCTTAAAATCTAGACCACCTCCACCACTGTTTTAATAAACCCTGTCTCTGACCAAAAGAAGGCTTAGACTGAATTCTTTTGAGGCAGGACCCACATCTGTTGCTCTTGAATTTCGGGGTTCCCAGGACTCCTAGACCACAACAATAGCAGATGGTGGGTTCCATCCCTTTGAGACACAACCAGTATTTAAAAGTCAGTTGCCTTTGTACGTGAGAGAATTGCTTAAGAGTGGGAGCCATTGTATCCCTTTTCTTTTTTTTTTTTATATATAAAGCAATCGGGGTTAAGTAACTTGCTCAAGGTTATATGACCAGTTGTTTCTGGGTGGATAATAAGTGTCTGAGCCCAGATTCGATCCACATGTTGTCCCAACACTGGCGCCGGTGCTCTTACTCGCTGTGCTACCTTGCCACCCCCATTCTTTCGCTTTTCAATGATGTCTTTGGGGCTCTATTTCTGCCTCGGTCTGTAAGAGATAAAAAAGGATTGATTTTTTTCTGTGTATTTCAGGAGGAGGGTCGGGGGAGGCCAAGGCTGCTACCAGCTGGTGGACAGAGTGAGATATGGTTACAAGTCTTGGTCTTTGTTAAGGAATTAATCCACAAGAACAGAATATATGCTGAGATACACAAAAAGGGAAGTAGCTTTTTTTTTTTTTAACCAGCTCCAAAATGCCAGGGATAGCCTCATGTATAGGAAAGTCCCTTAACTTCTCAGGGCCCATAAATCTAAGCCTAAAAGTTATAGATTAGTTGCCAGTCTACAATGGTTGAAAGAATTTCTCATGCTGATGAAATCAAAGATTACAGGTCTGGGTGAGAGAGGCAAAGATAGATAGAGATGGAGAGGAGACAGAGACATACAGAGAAAGACTGAGAGAAGACAGATGAGAGACAGAGATAGATCCAAAGAGAGACTGAGAGAAGACAGAGATGGAAAGAATCAGACAGAAAAAAAAAAAAGACAGACACAGAAAGAAAAAGATGACAATATAAATCTGTTGTGACCACTCCCTGACTCCCCAGGAGTCTTTGGCTCCCTGGTTAGAAACAAATAGTTTAGTTATCTAAATCCAAATGACTACAAGAAGAAGACATAGTTATTCCATTGGTTATAATCCTTTACAATGTGACTAATGTTTAATGTGAAGGTATTTGTAGAACCTATATTGGATTACATGCCTCCATTGTGGGGTGAGGGGGTGAGGAGAGGGAGGGGGAGAAAATTTGGAACTCAAAAGCTTATGGAACTGAATGTTGTAAATTAAAAGCAAATAAATAAATTTCTAAAAAAGAAGAAAAAGATATAATGGAAGAGAATGAGGCAAAACAAGGGCAAAAAAGTGTCATGGGGAAGGAAAAACTAATTCTGGAACTTGAGCAACAGTCAGGGTAAGAAAAGTCCCTCTGAAAAAAATTTTTTTTAAAACCAATATGGCCTTAGGGAAAGGACAAGCTCCTAATTAACTAGGGCACCTGCTCCCACCAATTCTCATTACTGAAGAGATCTGAGAATATAATGGAACTCAGGAGAATGCCCCTGACCTGAGGCAGCCAAGGGATCTTGGAGCCTCAGAGCACAATTCATTTGACTACACAGAGTCCTGCGCCCCACCCCCAGTTCCCTGCAAATTTAATGAATCCCAAAGAGGAAGAAGGTGAATGGAGAGACGAGTGTTGGTTGCATTCACTTGATACTCACCAGGCCTGACATTCATAAGTGTAAGCCAAAGACAATTCCACCCACCCTTTCATCACATGTCATGGCAAGTCTATTCAGTCCCTCTGGAGTTCAGTTACCGCTTTTATAAAATGAGATTTGCAGATATTACCTCCCACACCCCTCTCTCCAAACTCCCTTAACCCATTCACACACCCTGAGTCTGGAAACTGAAGTCACATCACTTTTGCTTCCCAGAAGGAATAGACTATACAAGTACATGGCATACTGGCAAAGGGGAGTAAATTTACATTTGAGGATGACCAAAGCTGCTTTATAATTCTTCACTAGCTGAATGCCTTGACCTTTCATTTCCATGTTTATTTGGAGGTGACCTTTAAGCAGCAATCAGCAAAAATGAGATGGTTCAAAGACATAAATTAAATAATGCAGCTGTTCCCCAGGGAGGTTAGGCTGTACTGAAGAAACATATGAAAGGGACACTCTATCCCAGAAAGCCACAATCCACTCTATCCATTAGATTAATAAGCATTCTTTTAACCCATTGATCAGATAATTGAGTTGTTGAAACCATGTCAACACACATAGCAAACATGATTATTTTCAAAATTGACCTACCAAATGATATTACGTTGTGCTCTTTTTACAAAAGCAAAAGAACCTTAACAAAAGGAGACCTCCAGATATTGGGGTCAGGAGGTGTCACCACCAACTTGGTGAGCTCTACTTCTCCTAACCCAACCTCATGTCAAAGGTAGGAAAAGATTTCAATAAGATAAAAACATCCCTCCTCTCAAAGACAACAGATACAAAAGACTGGGCATGTGTGTGGGAAGGGACAAACTATGACCCTTGAGCCACCAAGTAAAATGGCCAAGCTAATTATTTCTGATCCTCATTATATTTCCCTCTAAACCTTCCCATCTCCCAAACATCCTTATTTCTGTCAAAGGTACCACCATCTTTCCAGTCTCCTGGGTTTGCAACCTTGGCATTATCTACAATTCCTTACTTCCTATCACTCCATTTTTCTGCTGTTTCTACCTTTCAAACATCACTCTCAAATAATTCCTTTTCTTCACTCACACAACAACCTCTTTACTTCAGTCCCTCATCACTTCTAACCCGGATTATTGCAATATCCTCCTACTTGATCTCCCTGCTTCATGTTTCTCCCTACTCCAATCCATCCTATACAAGGCTGCCATAGTAGTTTTCCTAAACTCAGACCTGAACATGTAACCCCTACCCAATCAATTACAGTGCCTTCCTATTGCTCCTAGGATAAAATATAAACTCTTCTGTTTAGATTTTCAAGTCCTACACAACCTAGCCTTATCATGTTATTTTCTCTTCTCCACTCTTTAATTCAGCGAAACCAGCCTTCTCACTGTTACCCACACATGACAGTCCAATCTCCTGGTTTTGTACTTTTGGAATGACCTTGTTCCATGTCTGGAATGTACTTCCACCTTCCCTCTGCCTCACTGAGTACCATCACCTACATGAAGGTTTTCCTAATCCCCCCAACTTCTAGTGCCCTCCCTCCCAAACTACTTAGTATTTAATGACATTAGGATTGATTAATCCTTAAACCATATTTTATACCTCTATTCAAGGCATTCTGAGAGAGAGATGGAAGGCAATATGTGCCAGACCAGTCAGACTCCTGTAACCAACCACCTCAACTACTATCTCCCCTCAGACCCTAACAGAAATAGTTCAGGACCCTGAATCCAAATAGCAAGGTTAACCACCCATAGCCCCAACCCTAGCTCACTAGCTTGATTCAAGCCCTGACCCCAGAACCACTAGTGAGTGGATCAACCTTCGTAGAAAAGGGGTCCACCACCATTGTTGCCAATTCCAACACCAACTGCTGACCAACTGCCAACTAACTGCCCCCCATGGGCAAGTAAGCCCAGGGGCCCTGGGAATAGTTCTATTTTTTTCTGTCCCCAGGCCACTGCTTTGTTCTAGCAAATCAGCCTATCTGAAACAGCAAGGTACCTTGAGGAACAAGACAGGAAGGAGCATATTCTAAGAAAACAAACCACAGCCACCACCTTGACCATCACCTCCAACTACTAACTGACTTTTGTTTTTGTATTCTCAGGGCTATTGCCATTCCTAGCACTTAATATGCCCTAATTTTTTTTTTAATTGAAGAATGATATATAATGACATAAAAATGGACTTGGATAAATGGGTTCCTTTGCTACTTCCTATGTGTGTTCAATGTGGAACTGATACCTTGTTGGAAGAGAATCAAGCTTTAGATATAAAGTTTGGGGTCCTGCTCCCCTTAATTAATGAAACAGCAATTAGAAGTTAGAATGAAAATAAAAACCATATCCCCTACACTAACATATTTAAAGGAGCAGATAGATAAAATTCTAGTATGGTACTTCCTCTTTCTGAGAAAAGCACAGTGGCCAAGCATCTGACCCCAACCTCCTGTTTCCCCTTTTGTTAGGAATTGAAGTCTTTCTTGGAGAAAGGTAGGGAGAGAATAGGCTAGAGATATCTATTCTGCCTCCCTTCAAGCCAAACAATAACACTGCCATGATTTGGGAAGGGGGGGGGGGGGAACAGCCCTCACTACACATCTTTTACTGCTTTCAACAAGAAAAAGCCAGTACAGATTTCTAATAGTAAACTAACTAAAACTTATGTTTATACCTTTGTGATGATTAGAAAGGTTTAAGAGACATAGTTTCTGGGTAATTTAATCATTTTATTAATAAGCCCAGCATGTTCTTAATGAAAGGATGGTCATTTGGCCTTCTCTCTTAGACCAAAGGTAATTATGGTAGTGGGCTCAGGACTTATATGTTCTTTTGGAAGAGGAGTGGCAATCTGATTGGTTAGCCTAATGAAAGTGGGCTATATTAAAATGAGAGACTAAGATTGCTGTTGTGTCACTCTTGCACAGAGAAACTATCTCTATACCCAGACCACCCCCAGCCTTAGTCTATCTATTCAAAGAATGTATGCCCCACCCAAACCAAGGTTTAATAAACCAGAAAGTTAGTCCAATCTCATTATTAGCAATGTCCTTCAAAAAACTGAACTTTTAAAAATCAGGACTTTAGAAAGAGGAGAGAACTCTAGATCTCTTCCAAATTATTGGTTATTAATAATTATTTCTCTCACCTCATAGGAAATTTTGGAAGTTCAGAGCTTAAAGGAACCTGAGAGGCCATCTGGTCCAATCAGAGCCGGGGTCAGATTTCACAGCATCCCTGACAAGTAGTCAACCATGAAAAGATTAAGATGGTAAATGTTAACAGGGCCATGGGAAGACAGACACCTAAATGTACTATTGGTAGAACTGTAGATCAGTACAATTGTTCTGGGAATTGTACTAGAAAAGTTACTAAACTTGTGCATACTCTTTGATCTAATGATCACAGTAATTGGCATGTACCCCAGGGATGTCAACAGTATGGGGAAAGGTTTCATGTGAACAAAAAGATTTGTAGCAGCACTTTTTGTAAAAGCAAAAAATTGTACACAAAGGGAGTGTCTGTCAACTAAGGAATGGTTGAATGTGGAATATTGATGCAATGTGCCATCAGGAATTCTGAGGAATTTGAGATTTATCTGAATAGACACTGATCAAAGAAGCAGCTCCAAGAGAATAACTTAGATATTGATCATAATAATTCATAGTCAGTCATTTAGAAGGCACTTATTCAACTATTGCTATGTTCCAGGTACTACACACTAAGCTCTTGAGAATACAAAGAAAGGAGGAAGGGGAACATTCTTCATAGAGAAGTGGTAAACTATAGGTACAGAATGTGGTGTGCTTTTCAGCCAATATATTGATTTGTTATCTTTATATTTAGTTATGGGGGCAGGTACTATTTTAAGGAGAAGGATCATCAAGAAATGAGAGCAATGTAAAAAAAAATATTAATAACATTTTTTTAATAGTGGTTGCTCAGTCTTTCATTGTTTCAAAAGATTTCATTTCCCCCATTTTTTAAGTTTACCTTTATATGCTGTTATTTGCACACTGTTTTTTGTATACAGTTATATTTGTATAAAGGATATGATCTGGTCAGCTAAAACCAAAATAAATACATACACGCATACGCACACACCAACACACAAACACACATAAATAAAGAACTAAACTGCCTCCAAGAGGGAATGACCATGCTAATAGACCCTTCAGGGACCACCTGTATTTCTTGCAGTCCCAGTCCTAATTCATTCTTATTCAAAGAGCTTTGAACTCTATCCTCATTGGAAGTTGGCCAGGCTTTGGTTTCCAAGGGCTGAGAGGAATTTTAGTTTCTCTCCAAAATATTCTCTGGCAGTTTGCCCTTAACATTATTTGCTTGGATTCTTTCTTTCCAGAAGAGAAAATGGATGGATCTAAAGTGGAGAGATTTAGCATGCAGAGCTAGAGGAGAAAAATCCCTTGTTATCCAGAAAATATCCCTCTGTCACAGAAGCCTTCACTTAGAGGTAGGGAAGCCCTTTCTGAGGGGGTAGGGTTTAATAGTTACTAACAAAGTGTTCTGTATCTCCCCTTATATAGATAGCATCCCCTCTGGTTTAGCCTTTCAATTTGCATTGGTAGGTCAGGTCCCCAAGAAGGATGACAACCCCAGGTCCATGTTCCTAAGCTCATGAATTCTCACAACTAGGTTTACCTTTACTTTTATCAGCAGGAGGGCACAGTTAGCTTAAAGCAAAACCATTTACTGAAATGGCATTGTGAAAACAGCAGCAAAACATTTCCCCTTCTACATAATGCATTCTCCCCCATAAGTCTACTCTTCCCCTCTGTATTGTGTCTATAGAATTCACAAGTGGATAGATAAGCATAGATGTTGAGAACACAAGGGCAGCTGGGTGGTGCAGTGAATAGATCACCACCCCTGGAGTCAGGAAGACCTGAGTCTAAATCTGGTCTCAAACACTGTGACTCTCAGTAAGTCATTTAACCCTGGTTGCCTCAGTTTCCTCACCTGTAAAATGATCTGGAGAAGTAAATGGCAAATCATTCCAGTATCTTTGACAAGAAAACACCAGATGGGGTCATGAAGAGTCAGACATGACTGAAAAATGATTGAACAATAACAAAAAACCATTAGAATGACTAAACAGCAACAGAGAACACAGATGACTAAGGCTTATTTGAGGAACAAATCAGCATCTCTTATGTTGTAGGGTTGAAGAGCCACTCATGTCCTGCCAACTTTGGTCTTAGACCCCATTGGATCTCTCAGTCTTCCAGTTGCTCACTGCTTGACTATAGTCATCTCTCCCTCCAGCTTTGGTTGACTGACATCCTGGCCTAGAATACTATTATGGTCTTCTGGAGGACCCATACCCGAGGCAGGAGAGGGGAATCTTTGGCTTTGAGGCTACATGTGGCATTCTAGGTCCTTAGGAGCTGCCTTTTGACTGAGTTAAAGTTTTACAGAACAAATCCTTTTATTAAAGGGATTTGTTCTATGAAGTTTGGATTTGGTCAAAGGGTAGCACTTGAGGACCTAGAGGGCCACATGTGGCCTTGAGGCTCCAGGTTCCCCACCTCTGCTCTAGGACCAGCAGGAGTCTTCAACCTAAAGTTTCCCATTTCCTAATCAGGATATCCTAAGCAGATATTTAAGGCATCTAGATGGGGGCAGTGGATAGAGTGCAGGATCTGAAGTCAAAAAGGCTCAGGAAGGGGCACAGTGAGTAAGAGTGTTGACCCCAGAGTCAGGATGACCTGGGATCGAATCCGGGCTCAGACACTTAGCACCAACCCAGAAACACCTGGCTGTGTAACCTTGAGCAAGTTACTTAACCCCAATATCTTAGGGGCAGCCAGGTGGCTCAGTGAGTAAGAGCACTGGCCCCAGAGTCAGGATGACCTGGGATCTAATACGGCTCAGATACTTACCACCACACCCAGAAATAACTGGCCATGTAACCTTCAGCAAGTTACTTAACCCCAACTGCTTAAAAATTAAAAAAAAAAAAGGCTCAGGAACCAGAGTTCAAATCTGGCCTCAGACACTTAGTAACTGTGTCACCCTGGGCGAGTCATTTCACTGGGTTTGCCTCCGTTTTTTATCTATAAAATAAGCTAGAGAAGAAAATGGCAAACCACTCCAGTATCTTTGCCAAGAAAACTCCAAATGGGGTCACAAAGCATCAAACACAGTGACTGAACAACAGCAAAGCAGGATGTCCACTCCGGGGGCTAAATTCTTGATTCCTCTTGCTGACTTGACTAAGTTCTGAAATTGGAGTCCTACTGTACTGGATCCTGCCTTGTGCTTCAAAATGTTTTGCTGATAAGGAGGTGCTAAGAAAGAGAAATCATACTCGAGGGCACACACACACACACACACACACACACACACTTGCTGTACTATTCAAGAGGCAAAGAGAAAAGATGAGAACTGGGTAGAAAAAGTAAAAAGGGAACTCTTGCAGAGCTCTGACTCCCCAGGACAATTTCTCTACTTTTAAACTCTCACCAAGGCTTATGGACAAGTCTATTGTCTGGGACAATCTTCCAAATTTTTGGGAATCCTTTCAAATACAAATTGACTGTTAAATAAGGTATCATCTTTAAAAGGTGAAAATGGACTAATCAAGGTCTGAAAGGGGCTGCTCAGATAGCATTGTGCCTGTTATCTGCCCCTTACTAAGAATTAAATCAGTGGAACAGGTGAAAGGGTAGCATTTAAACCTCATTGTAATTTCATCAAATATATTGGAAGTAATTATCTGATCTGGAGTCCCCCTAATTAATCCTGCCTATATATTATATATAAATGCTACATATATATTATTTGAGCCTCAAATATTATATTTTACATTACATATTATCTATTGCATTATATATTATATATTATTATATTATGTTATATGTTATGTTATATATCCATATATATGTATTTGAGCCTCAAAACAACCCTGTGAGGCAGGTGCTAGAGGTATCATTATCCCCAGTTTACAGATGAGGAAACAGGCTTGCCCAAGGTTACACAACTAAGCAAGTTTCAAAGACTGGATTCCACCCTAGGTGGTCCCAGTTGCAAATCCAGCAGTTTCCTCTGCACCATGCTATAGCTCCTACAGAACAAGAGTCTCCCTTCATAAGGATATTTTACTGACTACCACCTCCTGCTCAAATCAGACAGGTTCATTGAGAGGTGAAATTGATCTTAGAGATAGATTATCAAGTCTTGTCTCTGCATTTTAACCAAGCTAAGGATCATGGAAATAAGATGATTCACTGAAGGTTGCCTGGGCTTGATGGCCCAACAGAGCTGAGATCAGGAGCCACCTTGGGAATCAGTGATACCAGCATCAGAGCAAAGACCTGGGCCCACTAACCTGAGAGCAAAGTCCTAAGGAGAGAGAAGATGCTTCAAAGGCTTGAAGAAGTTGCTCCTGAAAAGCTGAATACTGACCATATTGGGTGAGCTTTTTTTCCTTTGCCTTCTTACAGCATGTATGCATGTACATTGTCATGAAGGGAGGGTGTGACCTTGACACAACATCAGTCCTTAGGTGATCAGGTGTGATTAGGAAAGAGATTTTTCAAATGTATGAAGGAACTTAAGTGACCTAGGGCATCCCAGCAGAAAGATAACTCTACCTAGACAAAGAAAGAGTGGGGATTGGAACTATGGTGTCCCAAGAAGATTAGAACTAAAGAAAGAGGAAGGAGACCCAAGTCCTAATCCCAATCCTATCACTAACAATGGAAAGTCACTTCTCTTTCTTTGGGTTTCAGTTTCCTCAACTGAACCTGAGGCTCTTAAAGGCTCTTTACCACTCTAGAACTCCCTATTCATTAGGCTCAAGAATTAGAAAAAGGGGCGGCCAGTGAGTAAGAGCACTGGCCCCAGAGTCGGGAGACCTGGGATCTCTTCCGGCCTCAGATACTTAACACCCACACAAAATTACTGGCCATTTAACCTCGATCAAGTTACTTAACCCCAATTGCTTAAAAAAAGAAAAAAGGAATTAGAAAAAGCATAATTCTAGGTTGTGAGTATGATATCTAAATAAAGCAGGATGAGGTAGGGTTTACTTAACTGCATTTCATCCTGGCATGAAGTCTACCTTATTTGATTAGTCATATGATACACAGATGGTCCCAACAGAGTTGTAATTAGCACAGGCTAATAGGGATTTTCTTCTGGGCCCCAACTCCGAAGAAGAGTGCTTACTCTGGCAACAGAGTTCCTGCACCTTGCCTCCTGGACCTTGAGCATGCAGTACCACTGCTCCCAGCTGTCACCCACAGGGTCCTGTCTACTGTTGGACCCCTTCCCCAGACCTACCATTACTTCCAAATCCCTCAGAGGACAATTTTCTCCTCCCAGTACAACCCCACTCATATAGGACTGTCCTCTAAACCACCATAGGACCCCCTCACTTCCACCACAACACATGACCAAATTTGCCCTAGGAACAATTTCAGCTAGTTTACAATTATGCATCTGAATTCCTTTTTTTCTCTTACTTAGAAAATAGTATATATAGTACATGAACAGATAAATGTATATCTTTGAAAAGTTTTAATATTTTATTTTTGCAAAAACAATTTTTTACTCTTCGTGTTTCTTTTTTACAATTTTGTGTTCCAAATGCTCTCCCACTCTCCCTCTCCTTCCCCCTCATTAAGAAGACAGTTGCTAAAAGTTTATACATTTGCAGCCATGCAATATATATTTCCATGTATATTTATATTTTAAATTTCTTATCATTAGATTTCTTTTCTACTGAAGTTGTTCTCTGATGCTTCATTGTGGCCTGGAGTCAAGCATGGCTTCTGTTAAAACTATGGCAGTAGAGAAGACTCTGGAAGGTCTCTCCTCGCTAGAACAAAATTCAACAAATTAAATGCTACAATGACTAAATTCTTCCTATGTGCAGCTCCATATAGGGTAGCTAGGTGGTACAGTGGATACAGCACTGGGCTTGGAGTCAGGAAAAGTCATCTTCATGAGCTAAAATCTGGTCTCTGACACTTCCTAGCTTTGTGATCTTGGGCAAGTCACTTAAGCCTGTTTGCCTCAGTTTCCTCACTGAAGTGGGGAAGAAACTAGTATCTTTTCAAGAAACCTCCCCCCCTCCCCATAGTGTCACTAAGAGTCAGGCACAACTGAAACAACTGAACAACAGCAATAAAAATGTGCAAGGTACTGTGTTAGTAAAGGTGAAAATGAAATGGTTTCTGTCCCTGTAATGGGAATGTAAATTTAAAGATCTTCCCTGCACCTAGGCTAAAGTGCACCCGGAGCCTGGGGTAGGAGGCTTGTTTTTCAGTAGATACTTCTTGATTGGCCAGTGAGTCAATAAGGTTGTTACATTCCCTGAGCCAGGAGAAGGCTATATAAGCCCTGATCTGTAGCTTTGTTTTGGGGCTCACTTTGAGAACTGTTCTGTGATTTAATCAGATGAAACTCTGGAAAGCCATTGTCCAGAGCCCCCCGGCTTTGAAACCCAGATGTTGTTTGGTATCGATGTAATGGTTGGACAGTTTGGAAATCTGTCTACTTGATCTGTTTTTATCTTGATAATTCTGTCTGTATACTTTGAAGTTTGGGGTGCTGACCTTTTCCCCCTGAACTAGGTAAACGATACATACAAGTAAGCTTGTTAACCCATTTTGAGTTGCTTTCCTTTCTCAAAGCAGATCCAAGAACCTGTGGTGGCAGCGACCCTGGGGAGGCTTGGGGTGCTTGCTGCTACAGTCCCCTAAGGCAATTACACCATTTTGTCAGGCTATATGAACTCTCATATGAAGTGGGATGATGTGGAGATACTTCATCCAAGGACGGTCAAGACTAAATGTAAGACTCATCACCAGGTTGTTTGTTGGCTAATGGATTTTTCAGCCACAGCAACTCATGAATCATCTCTTATATGGAGGGATTACAATCTGTGTAGTGGAGGAACACATACAAAATCACAGAATCTTGAAGTCCTAAAGGAAAGATATTGAGGCCTACAGAAGGAAAGTGAAATCTGAGGGTCCATTCTGCCTACGTGGGTGCCAGCAGTAACAGTGAAGAGCTGTTTGGTACTGCAATTCCTCTGAGAAGTGATGTGCTCTCAGACTCGCTCTCTAGATACCCCTCAGAATAAATTGGAAAACATTATATAACTAGATCAAGAAGCAGGGGGACCATTCAAACATGCTTATGAAACTAGAGGAATTAACAGAGTGTGGACAATTACCATAATCTTTGCCAGAAACAAACAGGAGAAACAGAGATCAGACAGAATCTTGAAGCAGTCAAAATGGTCCTGTTTGGAAGCCATCAATCAAGGCCAGTAGTACCTAGGGGACAAGTGGTATGTGGCTGAGGAGGGTCTGGGGATAGCCTATGCTTTTTTAATTTTTGCAGCAGTGGGGAAGGATGAGAGGGGCCAAAATGTTTGACATAAAGAGGGTAAGCCATTTTGAAATTAAAATTTATCTACAAAGTGTTTACTCCAGCCATAGGGAACTGAATGTTGATTGTGCACCCTTTGGCCCATATCACTCCTAAAGGAAAAGGGGAAAAGAATTTCCCAGATTGAAAAGCTTCAAGCTTGCATGAGAGAGAAAGGAGACATAGGATCATGATCTCAGGGTCTATGGTCCAAAAGGGTTTGAACAGCACAATTTAAATGTACTGACATTCCTTGTCCCCAGGCTGCTGATATAGCCTCACTCTCAGTCCTAACCCCTTCCTTTGTAGCAGCTACCTCTACTCATGCTTCTATTCTCTCAATTCCATGTGACTTTTCATGATCTCACCTTGCCCAGCTAGCTGTATGTGTCTTCTATGCATCTCAAGAGATAGGTTCCATTTTGAATCTCTCCTGAATTCACTGAAGTGACTTTTAAAGGTCACCTGGAGGTGTGGCCCGTTATCCCTCATCCTGGGGTGTTGTTTCCTTTCTACTTCATTCAGATACTTATTTACATTTCATAAAAGGATCACCTGGCATGGTTGCATTTTTATAATCAGTTTAACACAGGGATTCTTCATCTTTTTCAGGTCACAAACCCTTTTTGCAGTCTGGTGAAACCAATAGAACTCTTCTCAAAATAATGTTTTCAAGTAATTGAAAGAAATGCTTCAATTGTTTCAATTACAGCTTATTGAAAATAAAGATGTCATTTTTTCCCCATCCGAAACCCCAGAAATCTACGCATAGATTCTTTGCAGGTCCAAGGATTCAAGCGTAAGAATTCTTGGTTATCCAGCCTCTTTTATGTTATTGGGTCTGGGAAAGACCAACCCCCTTACAAAAGGAAACAGAAAAGTGAAAAAAGAGCCAAGGATTTGTCAAAATATTTTGGAGATACTTGGTTTTCCAGAGCTAAGGCTTAACAAGCAGGCTGTGCCCTGGGCTTGGCATAACAATAATCCTTTGCACTCTGGATATCATTCTCTCTGGCTCAGATTAGCACCTGGGGTTCACTTAGGGATTCAACTCCCCTATTTCTCAGGGCCATCCATCACATGTTAACAATCCCTGTTCCTTGTCACTGACAGGTGCTGTACTTCTGTTCCTGTCACAGAATTCTGGTTCTATATCTGGCAGGGTGGCCATGACCTCCAAGACTTGAGACAATGATTGTTCCCATGGAAACCAAAAATGCCTGTATTGTCCCAAGAAATGCCAGTCATGAGAACTATCTCAAGATCTAAGAATAATTGTGTTGTTGGCCAAACCCTTTCATGTATATAAGTGGCCCCAACCTTAAGAAGCCTTTTTAAGGGGGGGGGGCTTCCATATGCATACATCGTTTTCCTCGCTCTGAAATTAATTAAATTTCTGTTTGTGTCCTGACTCTCTGCTCTGTTTGTTTGGCTCTGGCCTCCGACAGGTTAGAGACCAGTTCCAGTCTGGTTGAGAGACTCAAGATTCAGTCCCAAGCTCACTTAGACAATCGACTTACCTCCCACTGCCATGTTGCTGGTGGGGGTCAGGGCAGAGGAAAGAAATTCCTTTCCTCCTCTTACCATTGCTAGAAGTATAAGGGAAAGACAGTGTGGGAAAATTTCCAAGCTAGAAGGGTCCAAAGGAGAATGGAAGCTAACTCCTGTAGGGTACATAAAAAGGAAGGAATTCTAACAAAAGTCAATCTCTCCTGACAATAACTTATTTATCATCTTTGATGGATGCCCTAATCATTAGAGATAAATCAGTAGTTCTCCATGTCATCCCAGAAAGGTGCTAGAATGCATGTTTCTCAGCTAGGGTTAATGAGTATGTCCACCTTAATGGCTCACCTTTGTGTGGGCAAAGGTTCTATACTCCATAATATTATCAAATGTACTAGAGAAGTCAGATTGACAAAGGACTCTCCTGATTGACACACCTTTTAAAAGAAAAACCAAAAGAAACCTCTCCTCCTTGGTACCCCCAGTTACTTCCACCTCTCTGATTGGAGGACTATAGGGCAGCACAAAGAACTCCTCCCATACCTCCCCATTATAGAGGGCTCAAAATACCAGCAATCTCTTCATTTGCCACCAGCTGCTCTGCATGGTTTTGACTCCACTATTATCTTCGTCATGACACTATACTAAGTACCCTATGACATTCTGCCAACTTCTTCCTTTCAGCTTCCTTTTGTGTATTGCTTTCCCCCATGAGACTGTCCACTTTTTGAGGGCAGGGACTGTATTTCTTTTATATATCCTCAGCACTTGGCACATTGCCTGACACACAGTAGGCACTTGATAAGTGTTGTATCATATCACCCTCTCCTTATTAAGATCATAAGATCTAAGGATCATCAGAATACCAATCGTCCAATCCATATAAATTCATTCAATATTTAGGGCTATAAATCATAATCATTTTTAGTTCTGACCTCTACCTTTCAATAATTATTTTTAGGTGGAATTAAGAAAAATCTCCAGAGTATATATGCTTTAGCAGCTGCTTAACATGTGGCTGTACATGCAAATGACTTCCAAAAGTTCTATCTCCACATTGATCTTTTCTCTGAGTTCATGCTTGCAACTAGACTTTCAAATATACAGGGACCCAATGACACTATGTTTTCAACTGCATTTGAAAGCTAGGACAAGACTTTGAGGTCTTAGGTCCAGGGAAAACATTGGATTTTCTTATCATCTGCTTTCATCAATGGATCTTCTGAAATTAAATTAAACTTTGTCTAGATTCATTCCTCAGTGCTTAGCATATTCTCAAACTCTCACTCTACCAATGCCATTGCATATGAACTCCCTCCTTATGTGAAGTTTACTCCCTATGAATGTATCATCCAACTGAAATCCTTGTGAACATTATCTAACTATACCCTTGGCATTATCCCTTCCTCAATGGATTCAATACCTGGTCTCCCTCTTTACCCTATCTCCTGTCCTTATACTAAGGGGTTTCAATATTCATGCTAAAGTTCCTTCAAATACCCTAACTTCCCAGGTTCCCAAAATACTCAACTCCCAGGGTAAGTAAGATGTCCATATCCCTTGACTCAGAGATTCCACTGTTAGGCATACCCCAAAGAGGTCATTGACAAAAAGGAAGGACCCATATACCCCAAAATATTTAAAGCAGCACTTTCTGTGGTAGCAAAGAAGCAGAAAAAAAATAGTTTCTTTGGCTTCATTCAAGACTAAACTCAATACAAGAGACCTTTCCTGGTTCTCCAAATTATTAAAGCCTTCCCTTCTGAGATTTCCTTCTGTCTACTCTGTATATATTATTTATAAGACCAATTATTTATATGTTATCTCCACCATTAGAATGTGAGCACATGGGTGGCTAGGTGGCACAGTGAATAGAGCACTGGCCCTGGAGTCAGGAGGACTTGAGTTCAAATTCGACCTCAGAGACATAACACTTACTAGCCAAGTGACCTTGGGCAAGTCATTTAACACCAATTGCCCTGCCCTCCCCCCTCCAAAAAGCAAAAAAAAAAAAAAAGAATGTGAGCACACTGTTGAGGGATCTAGGAATCAGTATAACCATTCTGGAGAAGCAGAAACAAAGTAGAATTCCAATAATTGAGGGATGGATAAAAAGATTATAGTGCACAAATGTTATAATATGTTACTCTACAGTGAAAAATAACAAATATGGTAAATTAAGAGAAGAATGGAAAGATTCACGTAAACTAAAGCAAAGTGAAGTAAGCAGATTTATACTAGAACTGTTGGGTTGGTTTAATATTAGGAAAATTATAAATATAATAGACCATGTTAATACAAATCAATAAAAATCATGCATATTAGTAGATGCAAAAAAAGGTGTTAAAATACAATATTCATTTAGATTTCAAAAAAAATAAAATTAGTGAACTAATTGTAGCTATTTAAAAACCATGAGATGGCATTTTCTGTAATGGAGAAATACTTGAGACTGTCCCAGTGACCTCAGGGATAAAGCAAGGGTATACATTGTTATTAGTGCTATTTAATATTGTTCTAGAAATGCTAGGTATAACAATAATACAAAAAAAAATAAATTGAGTGAATAGGAAAAGAAGAGAAACAACTCACTATTTGTAGACAATGTGATAGTTTAGACAGAGAACCCTAGAAATTCAACTAAAAAACTAATCTAAACAATAAAGTTGGGGCAGCCAGGTAACACAGTGAGTAAGAGCACTGGCCCCAGAGTTGGGATGATCTGGGATAGAATGCAGGCTCAGATTGCTTAAAAAACAACAACAACAAAAACAATAAAGTTTTTATTGTCCAGTCATTTTCAGTCATGTCTGACATTTTGTGATCCCCATTTGGGGTTTTCTTGGTGAAGATATTGGAAAGGTTTGCCATTTCCTTTTGTAGCTCATTTTATAGATAAGGAAACTGAGGTAGATAGATTTAAGTGACTTCCAGGGTCACACAACTAGTGAGTATCTGAGGCTTAGATTTAAACTCAGGGAGATGAGTCTTCCTGACCCCAGGCCTGGTTCTCTATCCACTGTGTCACCAAGCTGCCGAAACAATAAAGTAGCAGAAAAGAAAATAGACCCTCAGGGATCATCAACCTTTCTATATCATACTAATAAAACCCATTAGGAAGGGATATGAAAAGAAATCCCATTCAAAATAGAGAAAGAATATATAAAATATATAGTATATTTCATACTTATCTCCTAAGAACCTACCTCAGAATTTATATGAACATAACAAGATATTTTTTATAAAAATCAAGACAAATAATCAAAGAGACAATTGCTCATAGTTGTACCATTAAGAAAATGATACTGTTTAAATTAATTTGCATGCTTAGTGCCAATCAAACCACTAAGAGAGTATGTTATAAAACAAAACAGAATAATAACAAAAATTAATCTGGAGGAACAAAAAAGTCAAGAAACTCAGGGAAAATAATGAAAATAGTAGCAACAAAGGAGGCCTTGTTGTTGAGTCATTTCAGTCGTGTCTGACTCTTCATGACCACATTTGGGTTTTTCTCGGCAAAGATGCTGGAGTGGTTTGCCATTTCTTTCTCTAGCTCATTTTATAGATGAAGAAACTGAGGCAAAGAAGTTTAAGTGACTTGCCCAGGGTCATACAGCTAATATGCGTCTGAGACCTGGCGCTCTATCCACTGCACTACCTACTTGCCCCATAGTCAAACTGTGGCTTCCTAGGTACCTTCTAGCTTAGCATCCTATACCCCTATAGCTAGGCCTACTATGTTCCAGGCACTGTGTTAAGTACTTTATAGTTGTTATCTCATTTGACTGTTACAACAACCTTGAGAGGGAAGCACTGTTATTATCCCCATTTTACAGTTGAGGAAACTGTGGCAAACGCAAATTAAGTGATTTGCCCAGGGGGACAACAGCTAGTGAGTATGAGGCTGAATTTGAACTCAGTGCTTGACTCCTGGGTCTGATCCCTATCCACTGCTCCTCCAACTGCCTCCCTGTCAAATGGTATGCAGTTTAGTAAATTTAGGGATATAGTTTCAAATTGTTTTGCAGAATACATAAATCAATTCACAGCACTATCAACAATGCATTAATATGTCTGATTTTCTGCTTCTGTCATCTTTGCTAATCTGATCAGTATAAGATGGAATCTCAGAGTTGTTTTAATTTGCATATCTCTTATTATTGATAAAGAGTATCCTTTCATGTGATTATTAATAGGTTGCATTGCTTCATTTGAGAACTTCCTATTCATATTCTTTGACCACTTACCTATTAAGGGAATGATTCTTGTTCTTACATGTTTCTATCATTTATATACCTTGGATATTAGTCCTTTATCACAAAAATTTGCACAAAGATTTGTCCCAATTAATTATTTCTTGTTTTGTTTTGTTCTTTTAAAGCAATTGGGGTTAAGTAACTTGCTCAAGGTTACACAGCCATGTGTTTCTGGGTGGGTGCTAAGTGTCTGAGCCCAGATTTGATCCCAGGTCATCCCGACTCTGGGGCCAGTGCATTTACTCACTGTGCTACCTGGCCACCCCACCAATTAATTATTTCTGATCTGATTCTAAATGCATTTCTTTTCCTTGTACCAAAGTGTTTTATTTTTTGTAATTGAAACCGTTCGTTTTATTTTTTATACTCATCTCTATCCTTTGTTTAGGTAAGAATTCTCCCGCCATATTTGTAAAAAGTATCACTTTCTTTTCTCCTCCATTTTTAAGTGAGATATTTAGGCTATATATCCATTTGGAGTTTATTGTAGCATATGATATGATATTGGTCTGAAACTTATTTCTGCCAGACTATTTTCTGATTTTCCCAGCAAATTTTTTTTTTTTTTTACAAAGACTGAGAATCTTTATTCAGATCAGCAATTCACATTCCTCAAGTCTCAGACTTTGGGTGGGCCTTTTGTGGAAGAGGGGAAGGACAGAGGAGAGAAGATAAGGCAAGGCCAACCCCCCTCCATGGACATCTCCTCCCCCCTAATCCTGTCTCAGGCCACTGGATAAAGAAGGGAATAGGCAAAAGGGAATGCCAAGAAGGGAGGGACCTAGGGAAAAAGAGGCCCCTGCCAAGGAGAGGCCTACCCAGATGTGTGGCTTTCAAAGTCCAGCTGTGGCCAGGACAGCAGCCACCATAGGCCCCTCCCTATAAATTAAATCCCCACAGTAGCAAGGCTGGGGGTGGAGGGAGCAGGAAGAACAACCTTGTAGAAGAGAAATTGGTCCCATGTCAGCTCCTTTCAAGGCAGTGCCCTGAACCCTGGCCTAAAGAATGGCTATATGGGTGAAAAATAGTTTTGATGATTATAGTTTGAGATTTGATAATGCTAGGCCCCCTACGGCAGCTAGTTGGTGCAATGGATAGAGAGCAAGGCCTGGAGTGAAGAAGACCTGAGTTCAAATTTGGTCTCAGACACTTACTAGTAGTGTGTCCCTAGGCAAGTCACTTAACTTTGTTTGCCTTAGTTTCTTCTTCTATAAAATGAGCTGTAGAAGGAAAATGGCAAACTACTCCAGTAGCTTTGCCAGGAAAACCCCAATTGGGTCATGAGGATATGACTGAAATGTCAACAACAATACCCTTTGACACAACAATATTATTTTTAGTCATAAAAATTTTATTTCATATTTTAACCCAAGGAGGTTAAAGACAGAAGGAAAGGGTCAACATGTACAAGATAATTTACAGCAGCACTTTGTGTTGTAGCAAATAATTAGTAACAAAATAGCTGCCCATCGAATGGGAAATGGCTAAACCAATTGCACTATGTGAATATAGTAGAATTTTATTGCACCACAAGAACTGTACAGATTCAAAGAAATATGGAAAGACTTGTATTGCAGAGTAAAATGGGAAGAACTAGGAAAATTATTTACATGATGACAATAATAATAATGTGAAGGAAAGCAGTTTTACAAGACTTCAGAACTCTGATCAGAGCAATGACCAATAATGACTTCAAATACCTGACAATGAAACATAACCTCCAACCTCACATCAGAGAAGTAATGGACCAAGTGTATGGAAAAAGATATGATTTCTAATACATGGTCCATGCGATGGTTTGTTTTGCAAATATTTGTAACAAGGGAAAGGGATATAAGGTGAGTTATGGGCAGTGATAGACATGAGAAAAAGAGCAATAGTGAAACATTTTTTAATATACAAAAGAAAAAAAGGAGTGTCAAAGATGAGACAAATAGAGCAATAGTGTTGCTGCTTCATTAAACTTTGTGTGTAACTTTATGTACCTTCTGTACATAACAAGAATTCAATTTATACAATGCTTTTCTTCCTTCTTATATCTAGAAATATTTGTGTTAAAGGTTGCTAAATTCACCATATAAAAGAAAATTTAAAAGGAAAGATAAAACTATTGCTCAGAGTAGATAGGATGATGAGAGAAGGCAGAAATACTCAATTCTAAAATGAGATCTGAATTGGGAACAGAAGAACTAAAAAAACAAAAACTGAAAAACAGTTCCCAGAGGTATTAAAGCAACAGTAACAACAGGAATAAAGAGCTATCATTTATGTAGCCCTTTAAGGTTTATGAAGCATTTTACAGATATCACCTAACCTGATCCTCCTCACAACAGCCTTATAAGGTAGGTGCTATTATTGTAGTTGCTTTTCATTCATTCCATTTGTGACTAACTCTTTGTTACCCCATTTGGGGTTTTCCTGGCAAAGATACTGGAGTGGTTTGTCATTTCCTTCTTCAGCTCATTTTACAGAAGAGGAAACTGAGGTAAGCAGAATTAAGTGACTTGCCCAGGGTCACACAGCTAGTAAGTATCTGAAGCCACAATTTAACTCAGGAAGATGAGTCTTCCTGATTCCAGGCCCACCTAACTACTATAGGGGTTATTATTCCCTGCATTTTACAGACAAGGAAAGTGAAGCTGACCCAGGCTAAGTGATTTGCCCAAGGTCACATAACTGATAAGAGTCTAAGACAGGATTTGAACTCATCTTCCAGATTCTAAATCTAGCACACTGTCCCTTGGACCTGTCTCATTAAAAACTCACAACATAAATAGCGAAGGTAAGTGTTCAGGACATGAGAGAACTGTATCCTAGGATAGAGACTGGATCTGTGATTTTATTTGTATAAGGAACTCCCAGGTAAAGAAATTCCTCTCAACCAAAGTCGTTTGGACAATATACACACTATAACTATTGTCTATCCTAGTCTCAGAGTTGCTCAGGGTCACATAGCCAGTACATATCAGTGTCAGGCCTAGAATTAGATCCTCCTGGCTTCAAGCCCAGCTCTCTCTATGCACTACTTGAGTTTCTCTAAGCCATTTGCCTCAGTTTCCACAATAGTAAAATGGGGGTAATAGTAGCACCTTCCTTGTTGGACTGTTGTAAGGATCAAATGAAATAATATTTGTAAAGTGCTTAACACAGTTTATTCCCTTCTCCTTCCCTTGCCCACTATGTCATGCTGCCTCTTGAGGATACTGGGAGTGAAGGAGGGGAAGGGAGGGTTGGCAGATGTGATTGCTGAGAGATTGTTCAACAATATAAGACAATCTTTCTTTCCAACCACGTCTTAGGCAGGCTGGCTCCCACAAAGTGAGGTATATATAAAGGAAAAGAAAGACCTTTCTGCCAGCAACAAGATGGCAACTAGGAAAGAGATTATCAATATTCAAAAATGGATCCATAGAGTAGACTTCAAAAAGTGTGATCCATATGCCATACAGCTGAAGTTTTAGACCTAAAGCAGTTTTGTGAAACCCATGGACCCTTTCTCAGAAGAATGTTTTTAAATGCATGAAACAAAATATAGAAGATTATAAAGGAAACCAAAGGTTAGTGAAAATTAAAATCTAATATCTTTTTTTTTCTGTCCAAGGTCATGGATCCCCCTGAAATCTATACATGAACCCACAGGGGTCCATGAATCTCAGGTTAAGGAACATTTCTTCTAAAGAAAAGATACAAATTAGCCATGAAAGAGAGAGGAACTTCATATGGGTGCATTGACACCATACCTAATAAAACTGTTTGGGAAAAGGGCATATGAAATATTATATGCTATATCTGGACACATTTGTCCAGAAAATTGAATGGTAATTAAGATTCACCAAATAAAAAAAAAATATATATATATAGGTTGTTTCATCACCTAAAAGACTTATAGAAAGTCAAAGTGGATGAAAACAAAATTGAACTTTATTATTATAATAAAGTTATGAGACAGAGAGGTAGACAGATACAGAGAAGAAGAAGCTTCAAGTACAATTCCATCAATAATCTATGCCTACTTTCCAAGGACCAACCTAGTTAAGGATAGAGAGGCTCAACGATAGGTTAGCAACATGGCAAAGAATACTTCAATGTATCACAACCCATGAAACAAAGAAAAATACGAAAATCCCCAGTCACAATTTCTGCTGACGGCAGAAGTAGTAGGAAAAGGGGGTCAGAGGATGCTGAGAATCACACAACTTCATATTGTCCTAAACATTAGCAGCTAGAGGCACTTCAAATATGAGATAAAATTAAATTATGTGTGAAAAATACTTTGTCAGCCTTAATGTGTTAGATAAGTGCTATAAGTCATCATCATTATTAACATTTTCCTTGTCAAATCACCAATGAGTAGACATATTCCTGGAGAAGCTGAAATGTTTCAGTCTTGACAGTCTTCATATAAAGAAAATCAGAATACTCTATGATTGAGAAAGGAAATGGGCTAGTCACAGGACAAGAGCAAGGAATAAACAATAGCTCTCCATTAGGGAAGGGACTAAGCATTCATAAAGCACTTACTATGCGCCAAGTATGTGCTAAGTACTTTTCACATTTATTGTCTCATTTGATCCTCACAACCATCCTGTGACATAAATGCTAATATCCCCATTTTACAACTGGGGCAACTGAAGCAAATGAAGGTTAAGTGACTTGCTCAGGGTCACACAGTCAGTAAATATCTGAGACTGAATTTGAACTCAGGTCTTCCTGACTTCAGTGTTTTATCCACTGTACCACCAGCTACCAATGGTGTCTTTTTGATGTCAAAAAAAAAGCCTTAGGAAGGCTCCCAATATGTTGAGTAGATTCTCTGAGATAAAGGAGAACATGAAAAAATAGTCCCACAAGATGGGTAGGAATGAATGGGTTTCTAAATGCATCATTGGAAGGACTACCCAAATTGCTGATATCACAGATCTATTGGAATGGTGGAGAATTAGAGTTAAAATTATAAAACTGAATGTTGGCAGGGCTGTGGAGAAATATACTTTGCTGGTAGAGAGGTGAACTGGTACAATTTTCAGGAAAAGCAATATGGCATTATATAGTAAGAGACACAAATTTGTTAGTTAATCAATAAACATTTATTAAGCATTTACTATGTGCCAAGAGATAGTTAGGTGGTTTTGCGTAGAGAACTGAGTCTGGAGTCAGGAAACCTGAGTTCAAATTTGGCTTCAGGAACTCACTGGCTGTGTGACTCTAGACAAGTCACTTAACCTTTGCCTTAACCCACTGGAGAAGTAAATGGTAAACCACACCTGTATCTTTACCAGGAAAACCCCATAGACAGTATTGGCATGCTATGGTCATGAGGTTGGGAAGAATCAGACACAACTGAATAACAACTGAACAATGTGCCAAGTCCTCTACTAAACTCTGGAAATACAGAAAGAGGTAAAGGATGGAGCAAAGACTGCCCTCAAGGAGCTCACAATCTAATGAATGTGTGTTCTTTAATCTAGCAATCTCACTGTCATTTAGGGTTATTAGGTCATATGTGGTATAAATAAGTAAAATGAGTTCCAGAGGAGAGAGAAAATACTCTGGTCGAGAGTAATCTTAGTAGAATTAATAGATAAGAAAGAATTGAATTTTACCTTGAAAAACAGGAAGTGTAGCACTAGACTATATGTACCACTGATTATACAACCAACTCTAAATAATCACCCAATGCATCCAAAATCATCATTTAAAATTTGTTTGAGCTGGTTTTCTAGACTTCTATGTTCCTTACTCTAGCATCAGAGACTTCATCTTCACCTCACCCCCAATTGATTTATAATTAAAAAGACGCAGTTAAAACCAGTGAAGTCACAAAATCCACAACCTAAGGAGAGCTCCTTCCATTTTGCAAGCTAAGAGAGCCTAAGTGTTTTCTATTCCTTTGGAAATCCCATTAGACTAACAATTAACAGGAACCCCTCAACCTTTGTGATCTGGAGGAGGAAAAATGTGATCTTTTGTTTGGCCTGGCAGAAAGAGGGATCTTTTCATTTAGCTTAACCCTCCAATCTGAGCTATCAAGAATTTGTTTGACCATTCTCCAGGGACTAAGGTCTCGGAAGCTGCACTCTATTGGCATTGCATTCACTTGCCTGACAGCCACCTGCATAGGACTAGCATGTGTCAACAGTAGCCCAGCATTTATGGGCTTTAGAGGTGATGACATGGCAAGAAACAGTTTGGAGGCAAATAAGCCAAAAAGCAAGTGAATGAATCATTTACTAGGGACAGAGGAATTTTTAATAGCCTTGGAAGCCAATGTAATGTGCAGGTGATTTTGAAAAGTTCTTGCTTGCTGTATCCCTATGGAGATCTCGATAGTTAAATAAATAAACAAATACATAGGAAATGAATTTTTCTCTTTTCAGTGCACTGCTCCAACCTAGCCCACTCCAACCTAGAACTGGTTTTTCTGAGATAGCTGAGCAGGAGATAGAAGCAACAATTTGATGTGGAACTGTGCCATCTCTCCACAAAGTACATTTACCCATCTCCACCCTCAGTTGACTCCTTGGTCTCATCCTTATCCAGAGCCACCTCTGATCCTTCGAGATCTTAAACAATACTATCCATTTCAGCCCTGCTCCTAGCTTTGTTTCAAATAGATCAGAGTTCCCAAAGTGGGTACTACCACTGCCTGGGGGGCACTGGAACAACAGGGGGTGTAGTAGCCTTGGGTGCAACTGGGGGACATTGAATAAAAATAAGGAGACAGTGGAAGCATAAGAAAAAAAGCAAAGATAAGAAAATTTTGAAAAACCATTCATATATGTTTCATCTGTTGTATAACAGAACTAAAGTACAAATGATTACATTATTTTTCCAAATAAACATACAAAATGCAAGTTATACCTGATTAGTGGTTAAGTCCACCTACAGGTCTTAACAAGCAAGTGTTGGCAGGCAAGCCTGTGGGACATTGTCAGGAAGTCCAGCATGCATGGACAGGAATGTGTGTATGTAATGACTTGTTTATAACACAGTACTATACAGTTATATAACACAATATTGCATCATTAAAATTTCAAAGCAGGAAAAACCCCAGAAATACATTATTAAATTATTAAATTTAAGATGGGTCATTTTAAAAATTATATTTTTTTAATTGATGCAAATTTTAAAAAGTTAAAGAATTAAATATTTCCAGGGAGCACTGAGTAATTTTTTTAAAGGGGGTAGTAAGCCAAATAAGTTTGGAAACCTCTGAAGTAAATGATAATCTAATGAATAGCACATAATTATTGTTGAGTTGCTTTCAGTCATGTCCAACTCTTCATGACCCCATTTGGGGTTTTCTTGGCAGAGATAATGTAGTGGTTTGTCATTTCCTTCTCTAGCTCATTTTACAGGTGAGGAAAATGAGGCAAACAGGGTTAAGTGGTTTGCACAGGGTCACCCAGCTACGAAGTGTCTGAGACCACATTTGAATTCAAGAAGATGAATCTTCCTGATTCCATGCCTGGAGCTCTATCCACTGTGCCACCTGACTAACTTTTTCACTATTCTCATAATCCCAGCACTTCTCTCTGAGTTGTTAGGAGATTATCTTTTGATCTCCTGGTGCTCCTTAGGACAATGTTCCTAGAATTTACTTTTTTCCTTCTCCTTGTGAGTGTATTTATTTTTTAAAACTTACTAAAAATAGTATTTCATTTTTCCCATTTGCATGTAAAAACAAAATTTAATATTCATTTAAAAAATTTTGAGTTCCAAATTCTCTCCCTCCCTCCTTCCTTCCTTGCCTCCCTTTCTTCCTCCCTTCCTGAGACAATAAGGAATTTGATATAGTTTATACATGTGCAATCATTCAAAACATATTTCCATATTAGTAATGTTGTATAAGAAAACACAGAAAAAAAAACCATGAAAAAAATTAAGTGAAAAGTAGTATGCTTTAATCTTCATTCAAACTCCATCAATTCTTTCTCTGGAGGTAGAAACCAGCATAGACTCTGAGAGGATATCATAGCTGGAGATATGAGCCTTAATTTGATATCCATAAATCAGCCCCACTTATTTTGCAAACTCCAGGATATAATAATAATAGCTAAGATTTATAGAGCTCTTTCAGGTTTGCAAAATGCCTTTCAAAATATCCCAGTTTATCCTCTTAACCCTAGGAAGGAAATGTTATTAATATCCCTACTTTATAGGCATTTTACTTCCCTGTCTGAAGAAGATAGAGGTTAAGTGATTTGCCTAGGGTCACACAGCTGGGAAGTAGTTAAGACTGGATTTAAACACAGGTCAACCTAATTCCAGGCCCAGCACTCTAACCACTGTACCACCTAGCTGCCTCTTGACCTTAAATGTTCAATAGGGATAAAGGTAAGATTTTAAATTGAGTTCCAAAAATTCATTTTCTAAGTATAATTTGAGAGAGGTATGTTTATACAGCCGTTTGTCTGAAAAAATATCTGGATGTTCTGATAGACTACAAACTCAACCCGAGTCAGCAGTGTGATGAGAGCCAAAAATATTTTTGCTATCTTGGGCTGCGATAGCTTCCAGGAATAAAGAGGGGAGAGTCTAGTCTCACTCTGCCCTACTCAGTCCACACATGAAGGACTGTCATCTGTACTTAGTGCCACAGTTTAGAAAAGTGTTAACAAGCTGGAGAGTACCCAGAGGAAGTCAACTAGAAAGTGAAGGGCCTTGAGTCATGTTGTCTTGAGTCCATGACCTAGAATCTATTTCATCTGAGAATCCACTGAAGGAATTGAGGATGGTTAGCCCAGAGAAGACTCATGGAGAATGTGATAGCTGGGTTCAAATATTTGAAGGTTTGCATTTGAAAAAAGGATTAGACATTGAGTTTTGGACTAGAGCGAAGAAGTAAAGGATGGAAATAGCCAAAAAGAAAAGAAAGGAAGGAAGGAAGGATGGAAGGTAGAAAATTTAAGTTTGATTTTCGGAAAAATGTCCCAATCATTAGAACTGTCTAAAAGTAAAAGGGGCAGTTTTGGGAGAAAGTAGGTTTCCCCTTATCAGAAATCTTTAAGCAGAGGTCAAAGTTATCTAATGCCCTTGAAAACAATTGAGAGTTTGAGGAAAGTCTGAAGTGTGGCTGTCAGTTTGCCTTACTTTCTAAGTATCATACTTTGTTGTATATTTCTACACAGGAAGACTTCCTGGAAGGTTGTGAAAGCTGCATCTAGATAATAAGGGCGGGGATTTGGAGCAAAGAATTGAGGTGGAGGGAATGTTTCGTAGCAGCTCCACTTGGTTTGTTGTTGTTTTTGCCTCTGCCTGCACAGGTATTATGGGGCTTCTTTAGCAGATGCCCCCATAAACAAAATCATTGTGAGGACACAGGATCTTTATGGAGCCAAATGATAATGACAAGGAATTTCTAATTCTACATCAGATAGAGGCTTGGGACAAAGATATTACCACTAATAAGCAGGAGGAAGAGGTTAAAAACTGTGAGCTCTACGTGGCGGCTGCTTGTGTTTGAAAAGAGCTTGATGTTGTAGAGCAAGACTCTCCTGGAGAGAAAGCAGCTAAATTTCGGAAATCAAAAGTTTCTTGTTCTTGTGGAAAATAGTTAAGGGTTTTTCCTGAGTCTGAAGGAGGGAAAAGTTCTTACCTCTTCATTAAAAGAGCTGAAGATTAACCTTGTAGGCCAAAAGTTAATAGAGAGGTAGCAGAGCCCATTCCTCCCCTTACGGGGAAGTGATTCTTTCTCAGCTGAGACTCCCAACTGAGGTTTAGAAACTGGTGATTCAGAAAAGAACCACAACCATGTGCCTAGCAGGGCAGCAGCTAGCAGTAACCACCACCCAATTCCTGTACAGCACTGCTACATGTCACACAAGATAACTAGAGAGAATGTCCAGTGGGAGCAGTATAATGACATCCACCAGAAAACACCAGAGGTATGGATTACCCCTCCACACTTGTGCACTGGCCATATGTACGTGTAGCCTCCATACACTTATCCTGGCCAGCTAAAATCCCCCTTTCTGCAGGAAGCCTTTCCTGATTCCCCTTAGGAACTTCCCCCTGAGATTTAACTCTAATTTATCCTGAATATCTCTACATGTTGTTGCCATCATTTCAGCAGTGTATGACTCTCCATGACTCCATTTTTCTAGATAAAGGTACTAAGTGTTTGTCAATTCCTTCTTCTGTTTATTTTTAAAGTCTTTTTTTATTTTTTGGAAGGGGAAAGGCAGGACAATTAGGGTTAAGTGACTTGCCCAAGGTCACACAGCTAGTGTTAGGTGTTTGAGGTCAAATTTGAACTCAGGTCCTCCTGACTCCAGAGCAAGTGCACCACCTAGCTGCCCCTAGCTTATTTTATAGACGAGGAAATTGAGGCAGACAGGGTCAAGTGACTTGCCCAGAGTCACATAGTAAGTGCCTGAGGCTGAATTTGAACTGAGAACTCACTGACTCCAGACCTGGCATTCCATCTATTGTGCCACCTAGAAGCCTTGTTTGTACATGAGTGTTTGAATTTTATCTCCCCCAATAGATTGCAAATTCCTTGAGAGCCATATCTTCATTTTTGCCTTCCTGTCCTTAGCAGTTAGCATAGTGCCTCGTACACAGAAGGTTCTTTAAAAATGCTTGTTGATGGGATAGCTAGGTGGTGCACCAGCTCTGGGGTTGGGAGGACCTGAGTTCAAATCTGGCCTCAGACACTTAACACTTACTAGTCGTATGAACTTGGGCAAGTCACTTAACCCCAAATGTCCTGCCTTCCCCCCTCAAAAAAAAAAAGTGCTTTTTGACTTGACTGGCCACATGCTCTCTTTGTTTATGCCTTTGTGTACCTTGGTCATATGTGTTTCTTTCATGCACGTTCTTCCATATGTATTCCTTATGCATGTCTCACTTATGGTATGTGTTTTGTAGGAAAGTGTGCCCCAGTTTTACTGAGAAAAAAATTTGATTAATACTTTTTTTTACTATACCATCTCATCATTTTTTATTTATTATTATTAATATTATTATTTGCTTTTTAGAAGAAAGGGAAATGTCTTTAAATTAATTGTGCCCTCTGGCTAACTCATAAAACTAAACACATAGGTAGGAGCTATTGAGTTATGATTTTTTAGTTGATGTGGACCCACAGAGTACCTCGAGTCTGGGGTATCTTTTCTTAGTGATACACATATAGGAAGGTGGATGTCTGAGGTGCAACAGGGGGCAGTCCCAGATATTACATTTGAACTTATAAGCTCTTTTTCTTGATGAACAAGCATCCTTTCTTAAATCCATGATGGCTTAGATGTGGCCAGGGGAAAAGCACATGAGTGCTGGAATTAGGTACCAATATACACTGACAAAAAAATGAAAAAAGGTAATGGAGAATTATGCATAGCCAAGGGTATGCTGGAAAATATTTAACAACCAGCTGTGTGTGGGAAGGTGGGGTGGGGGGAGTATATATAAATATATATGTATATATGTATGTATACTACATACTTTTAAGTTTCATCTGGATTTCTAACATTTTCTCCATAACTTTCTTAAGTTTAAACAATCAACAAAACAATAAATCAAGTCCTGATTCATAGCATTTGCCAATTTCCCAGGTATAAATGCTCACACTGAAAACTCAACAATGGGCTCTCACAAGCTGGTTCCAAGTTCACTCCAGCACACCCCTGGGCACAGACATTGTCTAATTCAGAGATCTAAGGGGTCTCAGCAACCAGCAATGCAAGCAATGAAAAGGGATTCAGTGCTTCAGTTTAGAAATCAAAGTTTAGAAAGTATTAAAGAATAAAGCCAAGAATAAAGTTTCCTACACTGATCCAAAGAAGTACTAGAATTCTTAGGAAGCTGTCCATAATCAGCCCAGCATAAAGTTAAGGACAGAACCCCTACAGGGCTTCTGTGGAATTTTGATTTAGCAGACAAAACTTCAAATTTACGTTATAGGAGAAGAGACATTCATCAGATCCTCTGGTAGAATTTGAGTGGTTGTAAAAAGAGGGAAAAGAAAGAGGGAAAGAAGGATAGACAGATAATGAATTAGAGCTGCCTGATATACTCTAAAGAGGATGTATTTCTGTGAGTATGGTTGTTTCCAGATGTACAGCAAACTCTGGGATGAACATAAAAAATCAATCAATCAATCAATAAGCATTTATTAAGCACTTATGGGCTAAGTGCTGGGGATATAAAAAGAGGCTAAAGACAGGTCTTGTCTTCAAGATGTTCACTATCTAATGGGGAGACAACATGAAAACAAATATATACAGAACAAGCTATATGTAGGACAAATAAGAAATTACTAACAGAGGAAGACACTAGAATTAAGAAGGACTAAGGAAGTTTTCCTGTAATAAAAGATAGGATTTAATTGAGACTTAAAGGAAGCTGGGGAGATCAACAGTGAAAGTGGAGGAGAGAGAATGTTCTGGGTATGGGGAACAGCTAGAGAAAATACTGAAAAACCAGAGATGGAATATCTTGTTTGTGGAACAGCCATGAGGTCAGCGTCACTGGATGGAAGCTTACCTGTTAGGGAGTAAGGTGTAAGAAGATTGGGAAGTTAAGAAGGCACTAGGTTATGAAGGGCTTTGAATGTCAAAGAGAGCATTTTCTGTTTGCTCATGGAGGCAGGGCAGTATGGAGCTATTAGAGTTTATTGAGTAGGGGAGTGATGTAGACAGACCTGTGCTTTAGGAAAACCACTTTAGTGGAGGATGGATTGGAGTGGGGAGAGATTTAAGGCAGGCACACCCACCAGCAGGCTATTATAGAACTAAATGATCTAAATGCTAAAGTGTTGAGATGAATGCTCTTTCCAAAGCTAGAATTTTAACCTTCCCTTTTTCCTTTGGGTCACCAAGGAAAAGGGACTAGCTTTTAAAGAGGGTGCCGCGCATAGTAAGAATCCTTGTTGGCTATTTGGCAAAGAATAATCTAAAACTCCAAACGATCTCACAGGATGGTGTAATTGGGGAAGAAATGAATGAGGACAAACTGAAGAAAGAAAGACCCTGGATCCTAATAATTTTGCTGGACTTTTTAATGAACAAGAAAGCCATTTATATTGCTGTGGTTCTGGGGATCTTAGAACCAAAGGCAGAGGTTGATTGCATTCTATCCTGATCCATTTCCCAAACAAACATTAGCTTGATACAAGGTCATGTTAGTGCAGCATGACAGAACCCTCATCTCATAAACAAGAATCATACAAGATAAGAATGAA
Source organism: Petaurus breviceps papuanus (assembly GCF_028583685.1). Lineage (NCBI taxonomy): Eukaryota > Metazoa > Chordata > Mammalia > Diprotodontia > Petauridae > Petaurus > Petaurus breviceps. The sequence continues at coordinate 16,029,005 of NW_027187380.1, read as the reverse complement.
TGAATGGGTCACTATTTGCACAAGTAAAGAGAAAGCATCGATCTGTCAAAGCAAATAACGGGATAAATAATCACTGCCAATTCATATGTTTTGCAAATTTAGATTTTGTACATCTAAGAGTTCTTAAAGTAGGGCACATCTGTTCTACAAATATCCAATTTATACAAGATTTAAATGCTAAAAAATAGGTAGGTTAAAAAAATAAAGCACAGGTGTTACTATACTCTGGAACATTGAATAAAAAGACTACTGGGTAGAGAGAGATTGCATATCTCAAAGCCACAGATATTTTTGGCTGTGAGCAAAAGGACAATCTGTCAGGGAAGGCTTCTGGACTCCAAGAAGAGTGTGGGGGGCAGGGGGGAGGAACAAGGTGGGAGGGAAAGGGAGAGTTAGGGTAAAGGATGAGATTGATGAAGGTTTGGGGGAAGGGAGGGAACCCTCCCTCCCTTCCACCCACTCTCCAGTCAACCCATCTGTTCTCATGCCTAGGGCTTCTCACCTGCAGCTGTGAGACGCAGGGCCTGGCAACCAGCCTATGAAACCAAGCAAACAGCTCAACTCTCCCTAAGTCCTCTCCCACCCCCACCCCCTGAAAGAAAGGCACCTATTCCTTTTAACCGTCTCATTGAAAGTGCCCAAATACCTATTGACCAGGCTATTAACAGGGTGAAATGATTGCCCCCTACTGGATTCTGGGAAGTCAAACTTTAATGCTATAGGCAAAGTCTATATAGAGTCTTCCTGCCCTTACTCATCCTCTTTCCCTTATTACTTCTTTTAAAGCATTCAGTAAAACAAACAGACTTTTAGATCTTACAGACAAGAAATTGGGTATCCTAAGACAGCCTCACAAAGCACATTCAACTATGAAATCTCTTCTTGGACTATAAGCATTCATTGTCTAGAAGACTCTCTCATCTCTTCCTATAGCCCCTTTCAGGTAACCCTGGAGATTGCCTACAAATATACTCAGCAAAACCACAGAAATTTGGAAGGGAAAGGGAGAGGCAGAATCTACTTAATTTCTCATTAACTTGCGTCCTGATTTCCATGCTTATGTGTTGTTGTTGTTGTTGTTTTTTATGGTGCCAATTTTAAAGAGATTTTTATTGTCCAGGACAAAAATTTCATTTCCACTTGTTCACAGTACTGATAGAGTTGGTTGCTGTCCTTCTTTCCCTGTGCACACATTCAAGAATCCAGAATGTCTAAGATTTATACAGTAATTCAAATGTAAACAGCCACTACACTCAGCCTTGGCTACAAATTTGGGTCCTCTGATTTTGTGATAAGCTCTGTGTAATGTTCTCTTTCCTGGTGTATTTAGTTAATCTCTTGAATGGGGCAGTTCCATCACCTGGAAATCCATGTCCTCCTGAATGTCCCCTGAACTCTGATTCAGTTTTATAATGATGGGATTGCAGATCTTCTCCAATTCTTTCTGCTGCTACTATTCAAAATCTTCCTTCTGAGGAGTTCTTATCTTTTTTTAAGCAATCAAGGTTAAGTAAGTTGCTCAAGGTTACACGGCCAGTTATTTCTGGGTGTGGTGCTAAGTGTCTGAGCCCAGATTCGATCGTCAGGTCATCCCGACACTGGAGTCGGTACTCTTACTCGCTGAGCCACCTGGCCGCCCCCTGAGGAGTTCTTATCTAGTCAGTTGATTATTCCATTACATCTGTCAAGTGTCTTCTGTTTGTCCTCTTTGCCTGTTTCATAGGACTCTCTCATCTTCCACTGTGGTCTTCATGTTGAAGGAGTAAGAATCAAAAAAATTCTTGGAAAATACTTCATCTTATAGTTGTATGTGAACTCAGTGTCTCCTTTGTTCAGACTGGTCATTGTTGATGGTGATCTTATTCCTCCTTGTCTGCTATTTCCCTCAGATAACTGCCCCAGGCTTTGGATGTTTGATCAGAATTGTCATAACTCTACTGGCAGTTTCAAAACCCTGGAAAAGAGATCTGACATCCAAGGGTAACAAGTCTTGAAAATTCCTAGATTCATGAAGACAAGATTCTTCTTCCATTGGCTAAACTCAGAGGATGATAGGAAGTAAAACAGGCTCAGGCTTACAAGAACATCACAGCTTAAGAGAGCTTGGAAATCATCTACAAGGCAACAATAAAGAGAAATCTTTTGTTGAGCTGGGAAATAGAGTGCAGTAAGAAAATTTTAAGGAATTAAAGTATTGAAATCAACAACCTTTTCTTGAACTCCAAAAACACATATGGTGCCATACTAGCTGCTATGGGGAATCCAAAGTTCAACAAGATATGACCAGAGAATATATTCTCATATATGTAGACATCCAGGGTGTCCTAAAAGTCTTAGGACCTTTTTAAGCTTACCAGTTTAATAGCTTAAAACTGCTCTAGAAATTTTGGGATGCCTTGCATACATGGTCACTTTCTAAGGAATGTTATAAAAAGGAAGTATAAAGGGTATAATTACTCTGAGGCTACCAGCCAGTGAGTTGCTGGAGAGATTAAGGACACTGGAAGTTCCTTAGACTATTAGAAAGACTCCAACCCCTACTCCAACTCCTAGCTTTTAAGAACCATGACATTTGAACTTGGCATTAAAAGAGATCACTATAAGACAGATGGACTAGAAGAGCATTTATCTTGCTGACCCACACGTGAGAAGGGGTGGTGGGCAGGATCAGCAGGGCAGGGAAAGTATACAGGATGACACCTGGGTAACTATTCTACTTTCCCCTTTCATATGATCTTGAATTATAGTTGCAGGTGTTGGTGATCAAAACAAAACAAAAATTGATGAGTTAAAAAAATCTCTGTCCCACTAAGAGCAGACAATTTTTATTTCATACATGCCCAGGGTATATACACAGCCCTCTCTGCACCCCCCATACTTTCCTGTAAAAGGGGAATTAGCTCCAATCTCACATCCCCACAAAATTGTTAGACAGTTTCTTCTAGTTTGGAGAAATAATTATATTATTTATGAGTCTGTCTTCCCCTTTCTGTAAATTAAAATTCTACAGCTGCTAATCCTGGTATGTGGTTAATGGTGGCAAGCAGAGAGAGTTTGGGAGAGGGAGTTCCTTTTGCCTTTAAAGAAACAAGAGATGTTATTACTGTTTGGTATGAACTAAGGCCTGGTGGGAAGGTTCCTGAATGTCCACAAGAGAAAGACAGCATACAAACCTAAATAGTCATCGCCCAGGCTATTTAGTAGAAGAAAAAGAAAAAGCTATGTATTAGTATTAAATTAGCCAGGACTAGTATTGATACACATTAAGTGATTTCTATGTGCAAAGCACTCTGTGCAGTGCTAGAGATAAAAATAGAAAGTACTCCAAGTCTCTGCTCTCAATAAGTATTTGTTGACTGATGTAGAAGGATAATTGGACCATCTACTCACTCCATTGGAATCTATATGTCAACAGATATAGGGGAAAATGGGGCAACTAGGTGGCACAATGAATAGAGCACCCACCCTGGAATCAAGAAGACCCAAGTTCAAATCTAGCCTCAGACACTTAACATACTTACTAAGCATGTGACTGTGGGCAAGTCACTTAACCCCAATTGCCTTGCCTAAAAAATAGAGAAGAGATCTAGTGGAAAACTATCCAACATATTGGGTAGATTCAGTGATGTACTGCTAAATATTTAACTACTGGCTTTCTGGAGAAAAAAATGCATGTACAACAGACTTTTAAGTTTCTTCTGCATTATTAACATTTTCTCTATTGCTTTCTTAAGTTTAGGCAATCAACAAAACATTCAGAAATCCAGTCCTGATTTGTACCATTTACTTATTTCCAAGGTATAAATGCTCACCCTAAAAATTTAACAATTGACTCTCAGCAGCCAGTTTTAGCTGTCTCCAGTGTACCCCTGGGTAGACTCCTTTTGGAAGATAGACTAGACTAGATATTACAGGATAGTAAAGCCTGGATTGTAGCATTGGAGGTATATCAATGAGATCATGGATCCACTGAATAATTCATGTATTATACGAAGGAATACATGGTTTGGTTTTAAAGGACAAAGGACATGGTCTAAACCTCAGGAGAATTTCTTGATGATTGTTAAATTGGATAACAGAAGAAAGTTGTAAATTTCCCCTCTTTAGCAATTGTTTAAGCCTTTTAAACAAGGATTTATTTATTAATTTGTTTGTTTGTTTGCTTTTTGGAGGGGGGAAGGTAGGGCAATTGGGGTTAAGTGACTTGCCCAAGGTCACACAGCTAGTAAGTGTGTCAAGTGTCTGAGGCTGCATTTGAACTCAGGCCCTCCTGACTCCAGGGCCAGTGCTCTATTCACTGCTCTACCTAGCCTCCCCTAAACAAGGATTTATTAAATGCCTCTTATGTGCAAGGGACTGAAGTAGTACGTTACTAGTGGAAGGGGTGCTATTGAGTCTTCCTTCCCTGCTTTGCTACTGTGTGACCTTGGTCTGCTTCCTTAACTTTGTTAGCCTCCCAATGTACAAAATGAAGGGATTGGATTTATCTGATTTCAAAGGTTCTTTTCACCTCTAATCATCTATGTCTTCTTTTTCTCTTTCTGTACACTTCTATTCCAAAACAGAAGAAAACTTGGAAATGACTAGCAAATGATGCCTCAGCTTCATTTATTATTATTATTATTATTATCATTAACCATTCATGGCTAAGAGTTAGAGGAAAGACTTCTGATACTCAGATACACAAATGGAAACAAGAAAGGAGGTCCATGCCCACTATTTCATCCTTTCTTGGATATGATGAGTCTAAAATCACCAATCCAAATGACCAATTAAACAAAATTGCTGCTATAATAACCACATATTGTACTCTGGTGCATATCCATGTTTTCTAAAACAGTGAGCCATCCTCTTTTCATATCGAGAGAACCATCTAATATCCCCTTAGAATCCCTCTGGATACACACTGAAAAACGCAGCCAGTGCCCAGATTGTCATCATCTGTTCTCAACCAACAGCACTTCCTTCCATCCAGACCCTGCCGTCACCTGGGCATCCGCTAGTTCTACTCTGGGCCTACTTCCAATAAATTGATTCCAGATTCATGATCATCCCCATTTGATTTATTTAATTGCTTATGAACTGGGATGCCATATTTGGAAGCTCAAACCTTTTCTGGTTGGCAAATTTTTCACCACCCTAGAGAACCCAACCCCACCTTCTCCCTTTAATACCCTGAGCAGCTGTTTTGTCCCTTTGTCCTGCTGCTGTTCTTAATTTCCTGCTTTCTATTGTTTCTTTGATAAGTGATGAAAGAAGAAAGGGCATTATTTAATTGCTTAACAATATCAAACAAGCCAGTGCCTGGGTTATCTCCTCTCCAACCCCTTTATTTTTCTGACTAGGGGTTTTGTTACTAAGCTACTAACCTAACTAGAGAGGAGACAAGCAGCCCCACTTTCCCCAGGACACACTGTTCAGTAGGTAGAGAGAGGAGTAATAAGAATAGCCATTAGGAGGTCAATCAGGTAACAGATGCATTAAGACCAGTCAGTGAAAGTGGCTGACCAAGTCAAATAGCTATTTCTAGGCATTCTAAGGACAACTCCATTATCTGGACTAATTGTGGATTCATCCACCCAAGGCTGCATACCTTTCTAACTTATCTAGCATCTGCTGTCAGGCTTAAACTATTTCTGCTGCCATATCTGTCAGAGGTGCTAGGTGGCACAGTGGAAAGAACCATAGGCTTGGACTCAAGAAGACCTGAGTTCAAATCCAGTCTCAGATACTTACTAGCTGTGTGACCTTGGGAAAGTCATTTAAATAGCCAACCTACCCAAAAGATAATAGTAATAATAGCAGACATGTATAAAGTGCTTTACTTCTTTTTAAATTTTCAGTTCCAACTCTCCTCCCCTCCAACACCTTCTCATCCACTGATCAATTATACCTGTGAAATCATGCAAAACATATGTCCATATTAGCTGTATAGCCAAAAGACAAAAAAGGCAAGAGAAAAAAAGTGAAAAAAAATATGCTTCAGTTTGCACTGAGTTCATCAGTTCTCTCTTTGGAGGTGGATAGCATTTTTGAATCACGAGTCCTTTAGCATTTTCTTGGTTCATTGTATTGATCAGAGTAGCCAAGTCTTTCACAATTGATCATCATTACGACATTGCTATTAATGTGCACAATTATATCCCAATTATTCTCACTTTACTTTGGATCAATTCATGTAGGTCTTGCCATGTTTTTCTGAAACCACCTACCTTGTTATTTCTTATAGCACAATAGTACTCCATCACAATCATATGCCACAACCATATGTTCACCATTCCCCAACTAATTAGTGTCCTCTCAATTTCCAATTCTTTGCCACCACAAAACAAACTGCTATAAATATTTTTGTACATATAGGACCTTTTCCTTTGATCCCTTTGAGGTGTAGACCTACTAGTGGTATTTCTGGATCTTTGATATGTATGGTATGCTTAGTTTTATAACCCTATGGGCATAGTTCCGAGTTGTTCTCCAAAATGGTTAGAACAGTTCACTAACCTACCAGCAGTTCATTAGTTTACCTATTTTCTCTCATCCCTTCCAGTACTTGTCATTTCTGATAGGTGTGAAGTGGTACTTCAGAATTGTTTTAATTTGCATTTCTCTAATCAATGGTGACTCTGAGTATTTTTCTTTTTTTATCCCTCTATAGGCATAAATTTATTATTTTATTTTTCTTAATTGAATGTTAATTTTAACATTAGTTTTTTTTAAATTTTGAGTTCCCAATTCTTTTCCTCTCTCCTCTCCTCCAGGAAATGGTAAGCAATTTAACATAGGTTATTACATGTGGGTTTTTTTTTTAAATCTCAGAACTGTCTTTATCTACCTTTCCTCTTACTATTAGTGATTTGAAGCATTCTTTTATTTTTTAGATTAATTTATTTTTAGTTTTCAACATTCACTTTTGTAAGATTTTGAATTCTAAAATTTCCCCCCTCCTCCCGACAACATGCGATCTGATATAGGCTATATGTGTATAATCATGTTAAACATATTTCCACATTAGTCATGTTGAGAAAGAAGAATCAAAACTAAAGGGGAAAGCCATGAGAAAGAAAAAACAAACAAAAAAAGAGAGGAAATAGTATGCCTCAATCTGCATTTAGACTCCATAGTTCTTTATCTGGATGAATATAGCATTTTACTTCATGAGTCCTTTGGAATTGCATCATTGCATTGCTGAGAAGTGCTAAGTCTATCACAGCTGGTCATCACAGTGTTACTATTACTGTATACAATGTTCTCCTGGTTCTGCTGAGCATTTTTTCACATAGCTACAAATAGATTTGATTTCTGCTTCTGAAAACTGCATATTTATATCTCTTGACCATTTTTCAATTGGGGAATGGCTCTTATTATTTGTAAATTTTACTCAGTTCTATATTCAGTATATATTTGAGAAATGATGTATTTATCAGAGAAATGTCCCATAAAAATTTTTGATATTACTTCATTATCTATATTACCTTTTAACAAAATGTGGTTTCCCTGATTATCTCTTTTAATTAGGTCTATTTTTGCTATTACTTTGCCTGAGATCATGATTACTACCCCTTCCTTTCTTTAGTTCAGCTGAAGCATATTAGACTTTGCTCCAGACCTTTATTTTAACTTCTGTGTGTGTTTCTGTTTTAAGTATATCTCTTGTAAACAACATATTGTTGGACTCTGGTTTCTAATCCTTTCTGCTATCCATTTGGCAAGCTCATCCCATTCACATTCACAGTTACAACTACTAAGTGTGTATTTCCCTCCATTCTATTTTCTTCTGTTTCTTCCTCTCTCTTTTTGTCCCATCCTCATCAAAAGTACATTTTGCTTGTAACCACAGCTACCCTTAATCTATTCTCCTTTTTACCATCCTCCCCTTTTTCTTATCCCCCTGCCCCCATTTCCCTATTGGGTGAGACAGATTTCTACACAAAACCCAGTCCAATGATGGTAAGGTTCAAGTATTACCTGTTACATCCTTCCTCCATTTTTTCCTTCCACTGTAAAAATTCTTCCTTTCATACTTCCTTTATGTGAGAAAATTTTCCTCATTTTACCTCTCCCTTCCCCCTTCTCCCAATGCATCCCTTTTTCTCACCCCTTCACTTTTTTGGAAATAATTCCAACACAATCAACTTAGACCAATGTTCTCTATCCTTGTAAATTCCTTCTGTCCTAATAATGATAAAGTTCTTAGGAGTTGCATGTATCGTCTTCCCACATAGGAATGTAAACAGTTTAACTTTATTGAGTTCTTTAAAGATTACTCTTCTGTGTTCACCTTTTTATGCTTCTCTTGAGTCTTGCATTTTAATGTCAAATTTTCTACTCAGCTATGATCTTTTCATCAGGGATGCTTAGAAATCCTCTATTTCATTAAATATTTATTTTTCCCATGAAATATTGTGCTCAGTTTTTCTGGGTAGGCTATTCTTGGTTGTAAACCTAGCTCCTTTGCCTTCTGGAATATCATGTTCCAAGCCCTCTGCGTCTTTAAAGTGAAAACCACTAAATCTTGTGGGACTGACTGGCTCCATGATATTTGAACTGTTTCTTTCTGGATGTTTGCAATATTTTCTCCTTGACCTTTGGAATTTGACTATAATTTTCCTGGGAGTTTTCACTTGGGATTCTCTTTCAGGAGGTGATAAGTAGGTTCTTTCAATTTTTATTTTACCCTCTGGATCTAAGATATTATTGGGGCAGTTGTCTTTTATAATTTCTAGAAATATGCTGTCTAGGTTCTTTTTTTATTGTGGCTTTCAGGTAGTCCAATAATTCTTAAATTACTTCTCCTTGATCTATTTTTGGGTCATTTGTTTTTCTCATGAAATATTTCACATTTTCTTCTATTTGTTCCATTTTTTGAATTTGTTTTATTGCTTCTTGATGTCTCATGGAATCATTAACTTCCACTTGACAAATTCTAATTTTTAATGAATTATTTTCTTTAGTGAGATTTTGTATGCTTTCTCCATATCACCAATTCTGAGTTTTTAAAACTTTTTTCTTAGTAAATATTATTTTATTTCTTCCAATTACATGTAAAGATAGTTTTCAACATTCATAAGATTTTGAGTTCCAAATTTTTCTCTCTCTCTCCCTTCCATCCCCCCTCCTCAAGAAAGCAAGCAATCTGATATAGGTTATACATGTGCAATCACATTAAACATATTTCCATATTAGTCATGCTGAGAAAAAAGAAACAGAACAAAAGGGGAAAGCCAGGAAAAACAAGAGACAAAAAAAGTGAAAAGTAGTATGCTTCGATTGGCATTCAGACTCCATAGTTCTTTTTCTGTATGTGGATAGCATTTTCTTATAGCACAATAGTATTCCATTACATTCATATACTACAACTTGTTCAGTCATTCCCCAATTGATGGGCATCCCTTCAATTTCCAATTCTTTTCCACCACAAAAACACTGCTATAAATTTTTTTGTAGATGTGGGTCCTTTTCTCCCCCCCCCCTTTTTTGTCTTTTTGGAGGGAGGAAGGCAGAGCACTTGGGGTTAAGTAACTTGCCCAAGGTCACACAGCTAGTAAGAGTCTGAGGCTGGATTTGAACTCAAGGCCTCCTGACTCCAGGGCTGGTGCTCTATTCACTGTATCCCCTAGCTGCCCCCCTTTTCCCTTTTTTTATGATCTCTTTGGGATATAGACCTAGTAGTGGTATTACTGGATCAAAGGGTATACACAGTTTGATTGCCCTTTTGGTAATAGTTCCAAATTGATCTCCAGAATGGTTGAATCAGTTCACAATCCCACCAACAATATATTAGTGTCCCAATTTTCCCACATCTCCTCCAACATTTATCATTTTCCTTTTCTGTTATATTAGCCAATCTGATAGGTATGAGGTGGTATCTCAGAGTTATTTTAGTTTGCATTTCTCTAATCAATAGTGATTTAGAGCATTTTTTTTTTTTAGCAATCAGGGTTAAGTAACTTGCTCAAGGTTACACGGCCAGTTATTTCTGGATGTGGTGCTGAGTATCTGAGCCCAGATTTGATCCCCAGGTCATCCCGACACTGGAGCCGGTGCTCTTACTCACTGAGTCACCTGGCTGCCCCTAAGCAATCGGGGTTAAGTAACTTGCTCAAGGTTACACGGCCAGGTGTTTCTGGGTGAGTGCTAAGTGTCTGAGCCCGGGATTCGATCTCCAGGTCATTCCGACACTGGAGCCGGTGCTCTTACTCGCTGTGCTACTTGGCCTCCCCTAGAGCATTTTTTCATAGGATTATAGATAACTTTAATTTTTTTCATCTGGAAACTGACCATTTATCAACTGGGGAATGACTTGTATTCTTATAAATTTGACTCAGATCTCTATATATTTGAGAAATGAGATCTTTATCAGAGACACTTGCTATAAAAATTGTTTCCCATCTTTCTGTTTGCCACTTCTGTTTTTTAAGGAGTTCTTTTCTTCAGTGAATTTTTGTGCCTCCTTTTCCATTTGGTCTATTCTGCTTTTTAAGGAGTTCTTGTGCCTCTTTTACCAAGCTGTTAATTTTCTTTTCATAATTTTTTGCATCACTCACATTTCTTTCCTCAATTTTTCCTCTACTAATCATCTCTTTCTTTAGCTCTTCTGAGAATTTTTGTTGGGCTTGTGTCCAATTACCATTTTTCTTTTTAAGCTTTGCTTAAAGTTGTTTTCACATAGTTGTCTTCTGAGTTTATTCTTGGTCTTCCATATTATAATAGTAGCTTTTTATGTTCAAGTTCTTTTTTTGCTGTTTGATCATTTTCCCAGTCTATTTCTTGACTGTGAACTATATGTTAATGTTTGGCTCTGCTCACCTAGGGGTGGGAAGGCACTATCTCACACTTAAGACTTTTTCATGCTGCTGTTTTCATTTAGTTCTGGGTGAATGCAAGTTTTTGGAATGCAAGTTTCAAAGTGGTGTAATCTGGGGAGAGGTTACTTCTGTCCTGACCTGTGCTCTGGTCTTTACCCAGGAAGGGAAAAGTGACTGACCACGAGTGTTCCTCTCCACTTTGAAACTGCAATCCAAAAGTACATATGCACAACAGAATTGCCAATCAGCACCAGCTATACCCAGTGCCTTCAAAGGGTCCCTTGTAATTTCTTTCTTATTGTTTGTGTGATCCCCTTACTATCTCTGGGCTTAGAGCTCTTGAAGCTGTTGCTGCTACTGCTTCCATTACTGCTACTACTACCTCTAAAGCCCACCAACATTGCTGCCAATGTGTGGGTGTGTTCCAGACAGACCTCTACCCTGGTGTTCCAAACTTCTCCTGCCAACCTAACTAAGTTTTCTTAAGCTGGAAAAATTTCTCACCCTGACTTTTTGTTGACTCTGCTGTTCCAAAATTTAATTTGAGGCATTATCTTCAAGTTGTATGGAGGAGAATGTTGAGAGAGTTCAGTTGGGTTGCTGTCTCTAATTCACCACCTTCTATAAAACATTTTAAATTGGAGCAAATCTTCAATGCTACATCATGGCATGGAATTATCCCTCGAACCTCAAAGGCTATGCCAACAGAGCACAAGGTCAAATATGTTCTACCATGTTAGGAGGGCATCATGTATGGGATGGTAAAGCAGCGTCTTTCTGAGAATCAGCCTTAGGAAAGCAAAATCATTGATAAACTGTTTTGGTCATGACAACCATGAAACACAGAAAAATTTTTAGATGGCCTTCAGTCATCCTTCTACTTTATCGGTGCATGAAAGAGAGGTGAGGGCACTAAAAATAAAACAATTTTCAGACCATCAACAAACTTTGACTAGTGGTACTGGAAATGTGAAATCCTTGTCCAATGACTCACAACTATATACACTGCTTGAGGAAGTAAAACATAGAATTTTTAATTGATTTTTTAAATTAACAAGTATTTATTTTCTCTCCTTCCAGCTTTCCACTCACCCTTCTCCCCCACCAATGACAAAGAAAAAGAAAATCCTTGTAACAAAGAAGCATAGTGAAGCAAAATAAATTCCTGTTTCAACCATGTCCACAAATGTGTGCCTTTTTTTGTATAATATAACCCATTATTTTGTATAATATTACCCTTCAGGAGGTGGGTACCATTCTTCATCCATCTTCTGGAATCATGAGCAATCATTGCATTGAGAAGAATTTTTAAGTCTTTCAGTTGTCTTTATTTTCAAGACAATTTCAATTGTATTTATATTGTTGTTATAAATTGTTGTACAAATTATTCTCCTGGTTCTGCTCTTTTCACTCTGCATAATCTCATGCAAGTCTTCCAACATTTCTCTGAAATCATTCCTTTCAGCTTCATTCCTTCATTCAACTACATTACCATCATTTGTTCAGTCATTTCCTAACTGATAGCACCCCCACCTTAGTTTTCAGTTTTTTCCTACCACAAAAAGAGAGACTACAATTCTTTTTGTACATGTAGGAGCTTTTCTTCTTTCTTTGATCTCTTTGAGATATAAGCCTAGTAGAGGTATTGAAGGTTTAAGGATCTAAATATATCAATCTTGACATTTTTCAGATGGAATTAGAAAAAGGAAGGAAGTTGCACTTAAATGGAAGGCTGGTTAACAGGTACTCCTTGAGTAAAGAAAGGAGTTAGGAGAGTAAGTATCACATGGCAAAAAGCTTAAAGAAACATTATTTCACAGGATATTTGGTCATCCCATATTAGAGTATTAATGATAAATATTTACAAAAAAGTATCATGAAAAAACCAGCAATTTATGCACCACTATCAGTTGCCAAGAGTGAAATAGCCGAGCAATCCCATGAAAAATTGACAAGACCCTCCCAACGAAATGAATATATACCATGGTACTTGGTGACTACAATGCAAAGGTAGGAAAAAGTAAAGATGGAGAAAGCACACACATACTCACTTATGTATGTACACACATATATAGACACACATATATACACACACTTATATACACACAACATATATAGATACACAAATACACAATACAATATATACACGCATAATGTATTTAGGCATACACACATACATATACATTATCTATACATACATATATACACCATATATAGACACATACATACACATACTATTTATATATACACACATATATACATGCATACATACACTATATAGACACACAAATACATACACACATACTATAAATATACATATAACACATAGAGACCATATACACTACATATATAGACACACATACATACACTGTATATAGACACACTATGCGTGTGTATATATAGACACAAACATATATACACACATATATAGACATACTCTATGTATACATATAGATACACATACATATACTCTGTGTGTGTGTGTAAAAGTGTGATATAGGAGAAAGAAATGAGAAAGGACAAAGACTTATTATATAGAAGTCCCATACTTCTACATAATGAACATACTTCAAAAAAAAGAATTCATAGGCACTAGACATGGCAAGCACCAATTAATATCAGAAAGAAGAAACTGATTACATATTAGCAGATGGAGAAAGACATCCCCAATGTGGTAGTTACCCCTGAGGCAGCTGTCCATACATAGACCATCTACTTGTCAGAATTTGTAATAAATAAGAAGAATAGCAATGAGAAAAGGATATGGCGTACAATTGAAAAAAACAAGAAATGGAAAACAAGTGATATCAGCATCAACCATAACAATTTTATCCAGAGTGTCAATGAATCACTACAATAAGAAAATCCAGAGTGCATAAAGGACCTTAGTTCATCAACATTTGAATCACCTGCCAAAGAGAGACGTCTGCCAAAGATAATACTGGATTATAACATAAACTCATCTGTTAAGTTTTACAAAGAAGACTGATTGATAGTTTGGGGTAGAATTGTCTTATAAAGCAGAAAGAAGCAGTGGGAGTAGGAGGTGGAAAGAAAGATAAAACCAGTCTAAAGAAAACTTGACAAAGTATCCAACTAAGCAAAGTCATCTCCAGGGCATTCAATGATGAAAATGGAAAGAAGACTACAAACAGAAGAAAAATGAAAAAGGTTTACAAAAATTATTTCAATAAACTTCCTCCTCCATCGAGGATAGTGGAACCATGATTCTTGGGCTCTAACATCTCTATTCCTTAGGTCCATATGGTAGAAGTAGAAATGGTGCTAAAGAGAAACAAGACAGTGCAAAGTAACCAGATTGGATCAAGATATAGTATATAGAGGGGCGGCCAGGTAGTGCAGTAAGTAAGAGCACTGGCCCCGGAGTTGGGATGACCTGGGATTGAATTCGGGCTCAGACACTTAGCACCCACCCAGAAACACCTGGCCATGTAACCTTGAGCAAGTTACTTAACCCCAATTGCTTTAAAAAAATATATATAGTATATAGAGATCTGTGCTGGAGGCAAAACAATTACAAGAATGTTGATAGGTCCATTTACAAGGTATTTAAAGGAAAAGAAGATACCAAAGGCTTGGGGAAAAAATCTTAGACCTCATGGATTCCAAAAATGTGACCAAGAAAACATCAACATCTACCAACCTATAAGTCTACTCTCTGATCTATACAAAATTCTTACGAATGTCATGATATTCAACAATTAACCACATCTTTACCATCTCACTAGTGACCAAAAGATGGAGGAATTCTAAGATCCCATTATGCTTATTGTTTATTGATTACAAAAACATCATTCAATTCAGTAGAATAAACCAACTCACCAGACCCTTTAACAATAAAGTGTCTTATAGTCATACATCAAGATTTTTAAAGCTTCCTTGAAAGATCTAACAAGAACAACCCCAATAATAAAGATCAGATGAGGCATAAAACAGGTAGATGTGTACTCCCCAAAAGTATTCAGCATTGTGATGGAGATCCAATGCAGAGTACAGGTTGAGGAGGGATTCCCTGTTGATGGTGTGGTCCCCCAGATGTTCCTGTTTGCATGTCACTGTGATGATTACATGAATTCTACAAACATTACAGAACCTTCTGGAAGAGATTTTGAACCATTTCTAGGACTTTGGTATGTCTATCCACACAGGAAAGACAAAATGAATGAAGAGTGTCTATTCCACAGATTTCGGAGTGAATTTCAATAGACACTCTATAGTGTATATACACACACATATATAGAATGTATATTTGATAAAGTATATACAGATACCATATATAGTATCTATATAATCTTGGGGGTGTATATGTATGCACACATGTAATACATATATGCATATATTTGCACATGCACACATATACCGTGTTTCCCCGATAATAAGACCTATCCCGAAAATAAGCCCTCCCCTCACTGTGTAAGATTCCTCTAAAATAAGCCCTCCCCCCGAAAATAAGCCCTATTGAGATTGCTACTGTAGTGAAGGTGATCCCCTGCGCTACACGTTACATTACGGTACCCTCTGTTTGCACCATCCCCCCCCCCCCGGGTGAAATGCACGCCGCGCTCCGAGCTTCATCCAATCAGAGCTGCAGCAGTGAACGCATCATCCTGTTCTTCCCCAGTGATTTGCTTGCTGGTGCCATTGAGAGCAGTGCCGTGGAGGAGAGCTCAGGCAGGACAACATAAAAACCCGGTATGTAAGCGGGAGTGAGGGGGCATGATGGAGGATAAAAAGGGCATGATGGAGGAAAAAAGAAGAACTCAGGGGGCATGATGGAGTGAAAAGAAGGACTGATGGTCATAATTTTATTATTCTGTCTGTTTTGACCCCCAGACATGAGTACAAAAAGGAAGAGCTACCGTATACTGTTGAGTATAAGAAAGCAATTGTAGAAGAGTCACATGGCAAGAATCTTGCAGTTTTCTGTAAAGAAAAACTTTTGGATCTTTGAATGGTCAGAAAATGGAGAGCAGATTATAATAACCTCAATCAACAGGTGGATGAGGGAAAAGGGAAAAAGCGCAGGTCTGGATCAGGTTGGCAGCCCTTATATCCTGACTTGGAGATCCTCATTGGTGAATGGATTGCTGACAGGAGAGCAAAGGCCTTGGTTGTGCACAGGGCTGATATTCAAGCATTTGCCCTTTCAATGGCACCAGAGTTTGAAATGGTCTCAGAAGGATTCAAAGCCATCACAACACTGGTTGGACGGTTTCCTTCAACGGTATGAACTGTCCCTAAGAAGATCAACAACACTGTTTAAGCTGGAAGATGCTGAAGTTATTAAACGTGCACTTGCATTCAAGTCCTTTATTGATAGGATCGACATTTCCAAGTACCAAACCTGCAATATGATTGCTATGGATGAAACTGCAGTGTTTATGGGACAAGGATCTCAAACAACAATTCATCACAGGGGTGCAACGTCAACCTACATTCCCACCACTGGCTATGAAAGTGCACGGGTCACCTGTGTTTTGGCAATTCGTTTGGATGGAAAGAAAGCCACACCTCTAATCATCAGTAAGGGCAAGAAAGATAAGATTGAACGTGTATCTGGCATTTACGTTCTTGAAACCGAAAAAGCCTGGTGTACAGAAGCCATTATAAGAAAGTGGGTTGATTTAATGCTGCCACTTGTTATGTGAGGTAACCAAAGAGGTCTGATAGTCTGGGATTCAGCCAGCACTCACCGCGCTAAAGAAATGAAGAACTTCCTTGCAGAGAGAAGAATAGATCAAGTAATGATTCCTGCAGGAATGACTGCCTATCTCCAGACCCTTGATATTGCAATAAAGAAGCCATTCAAGGATCCATCAAAGAAGCCATTTGCGCATGGAAGTCAATGACTACATTGAAAATAGAATGGAAAGAAATCAGCGTGGAAACTTTGTGAAGCTCTGTCTGCAAGGAGTTGTGACTTGGGTGAAGAAGTCATGGGATAAAATTACTGACAGCTGTGTCGCCAAGGCACCAGGAGCAGGTTACCTGGACAAAACATATTCATTTAAAGAGAGCTGTATTGCTGGACATGACAGATTGGGTCCACTTCTTCTGAAGGAAATGGAGGCGCAAGACATCCAGGATGGAGTTCAGGGTATGGACACTTATGACGATGTTGTTGAAGAAGATGACATGACCATTATTGAATAAAGGTACATTTTTTTGTTCACATTTACCTGTTTATTAAAATTGCTGTCAATGTTCATTAAAATAAGCCCTCCCCTGAAAATAAGCCCTCTGGTGTTTTTCTGTCCAAAAAAATAATAAGACAGTGTCTTATTATCGGGGAAACACGGTATATGCACACAAAATACATATATACATTAGTATCACAGGTATCATTAGCCCCATTTTATACATGAGAACTTTAATGATTACATATATCTCTGGGACAGAAAATATAGATGGACAATGAGCTGAGAAGGAGTAGGAGAGCAGGCTGGATTGTTTTCAGAAAATGTTTCCAGTACTTTTACCTAACCCAAGAGTCCCATAACAGCAAAGGTCAATCTTTTCAACATAAACATTTTATGACAGTGAAACATGGAGCACTGCTGCCTCTGAACACCTAAAGATGAATATGACACTGAGGGCAATGGAAAGGTGCACGGGGAGTGTGGGCAGGCCATAACATATAATCAATAAAGAACTCTAAAGAATAACAGTAACAAAGAATGCCATCAAAGAATTGTATGAAAAAAAAATGTTGGTGGTGAGTATGTGGTATGACAAATGGACAATCAGAGTGCTCTAGTAGTTCCTTCAGGAGAAAGTGAGGGAGGTCTCCAGTGTGTTGGATGGAACCCCCGTCATGATTTTTTGGTCCATGGACAAAAGTCATGTATGATAAGCAAGTATTGATGGGTTACAGTATGCATCACTGGAGGGAACTCTGTAATCAATGAGATCAGAGAGACATGTAAATATTTTGGGTATCTCATTGATCTTGACAACAGCCCTATGTGAAATTGAGGGTAACTAGGTGGCACAGTGGAGAGAGCAATGGGCTTGGCATCAGGAATATTCATCATGAGTTCAAATCCAGCCTCAGACATGTAAAAGCGTATGACCCTGGACAAGTCACCTAACCCTGTTTGCTTCACTTCCTCATCTGTAAAATGAGCTGGAGAAGGAAATTTCAAACCAGTCCAGTATCTTGTCAAGAAAATCCCCCCCCAAAAAAGAGTTCACAAAGAGTTCGAAATGACTAAACAACAACTAAGGCTAGAGAGTTTGAGTAATATGACCCTGATCACACAGCTAGTAAGAATCAGAGGCAACATTTGAACTCAGTTCTTCCTGTTCTGAAGACCAGCACTCCACTCCACTGTCCCAGACTGCTTTGCTGAGACTTAGGGGTAGTATACTCTCAAGGAGCACTCTTCTGAAGTACAATTGAAATAAAATCACTTGTGATCTACTCCACTCTATTATGAAATTGGGTGGTATTGCTTTGGAGGTCAAAGGCTTAATTAAACTTATTTGTCCTATGATTAGATGACAGTTTCAAAACTCAGTCAGGAAGGCTGGGTGTATCTCCTATGATCTCCATAAGAAGAGGAGATGGTGATTCAAAAAATGGCTGTAAAGAAAGCTAATTTACTTAATTTGTATTAGAAGGTATTTAAAGCATTGCCTTAAACCACATGGAGGAGCTATAATGTCCTCTGGATTGGGAAGGTAGGGTGGAGCAGAAGGGAAAATGCCAGAACAGGGGCAAAATATTGGAGAGCTATCAGGGACTTAAGAGGGGGAATGAAGGTTCACTATGCTGCAGAAGAATTAGACTTGTTCTTGCCAACCCTGGAGACCAAAATTAGGAATAATGAGCAAGGGGCTACAGAGGCATATTTTTGGTTTGATATAAAGGAAAAATGCCTAGCCAGCAGAATTGCCCAGAAATGAAATATGCTGCCCTAGAAGATAGTGAGTTCCTCACTACTAGGGTATCCAATAAAGGATGTTTTAGAGGTGATTCTTTTTTTATTTTAAATAATATTTTATTTTTCCCCAATTACATGTAAAGTCAACTTTAAACATTCATTTTTTTTTTAAACTTTGAATTCCAAATTTTCTCCCTTTTTCTATTACCTCCCCCCACCCTTGGACGGTAAGTAATTTGATGTAGGTTAAACATGTGTAATCATGCAAAATATATTTCCATATTAGTCATAGAACCAAAGGAAAAAAAAGGCCATGAAAAAATAGTGAAAGTCGTATGCTTTGATCTGTATTCAGATTTCATCAGTTCTTGCTTTGGAGGTGGATAGCATTTTTCATCATGAGTCCTTTGGAACTGGCTTGGATCATTGTATTGATGAGAATAGCTAAGTCATTCAGTTGATCATCATACCATATTATTGTTACTGTCTACAACATTCTGGTTCTGCTCACTTTACTTTGCATCAGTTCATGTAAGTCTTTCCAGGTTTTTCTGAAATCAGCCTGCTCATCATATCTTATAGCACAATTTACAATCATATACCACAACTTGTTCAACCATTCCCCAATTGTTGGACATCCCTAGGGGAATTCTTTCTCAATTAAGAGATTGACTAGATGGCCTCCAACATCCCCTGAAGTTCTACAATTCTGTAAATGAACTGACCTCTAACGTCATAACAGAAGGATGGGGTCTACATAAAGGAATAGCAAAGAGTAAGAATATGTCAAGGCTTTTTCACTACTCTCAAGATGAGGAGAATACTCTCCCATTAGATAACCAGTTCTCTGATAAAAAAAAATACTCCTATAGTGGAAAAGGACAATTAATTAATCTACCAAAGCTTGATGGCAATTTCCCTTAAAAATATCCAACTACTGGGGCGGCCAGGTAGCACAGGTGAGTAAGAGCACCGGCTCCAGTGTCGGGATGACCTGGAGATCGAATCCCGGGCTCAGACACTTAGCACCCACCCAGAAACACCTGGCCGTGTAATCTTGAGCAAGTTACTTAACCCCAATTACTTAGGGGCGGCCAGGTGGCTCAGTGAGTAAGAGCACCGGCTCCAGTGTCAGGATGACCTGGGGATCAAATCTTGGCTCAGATACTCAGCACCACACCCGGAAATAACTGGCCGTGTAACCTTGAGCAAGTTACTTAACCCCAGTTGCTTAAAAATAATAAAAAAAAATATCCAACTACCTTTCCTCTGATTCCATATTCACCATGCAACCTTCCATTTCTTTTCTAAATTTGTATCCTAAGTGAACTTGCCCACTGGGAGGGAGTATCTTTTTCATATGACTGATCTCAATTGTGCCAAGTATGATCCTTATTGCAATGACTGAATGGATGAAAAAGAATTTAGTAAGTGCCTACTATGTGCCAAGAACTGTGCTAGGATCTGGGAGTAAAAATTCAAAAAGGAAATAGTTCCTGCTTTCAAAGATTTATATTTTAATAAAGAGGAGAGACCGTATACAGTGGAATGGTGTTGAGGGAATGATCTGGTCTTGGTAATCACAGGAATGGTTGGTACAGTCACTGAGCAATTCATTGTCATACCCTTTCTGGTAGCAATGCCAATATTGATTTGATTACTGTTCCCAGAGCAAGATGTGGAAATCAGAGGAGAGAGAGACACAGGGAAGAGGAAGGAGGAGGAATAGATACAAGTGGCAATTGAGACAGATGATAAGAGGTCCAGGATACACACATGTGAAGCCTGCCTGATCTGGAGGCTGGTTACATATAGTGGGTTAGGTGAGTTTATATCCATTCACTCCTCAGTCATGACAATTTAGACCCAGGGCAAAATTGCAAAGAGGAGTGAATTAACTCTCTCCAGGCATGGTCTATGGAAGTCTGATTAGAAAGGTTCTGTTCCAGGTAGAAAGAGGGATGCTACAGCCAGGCATATGGCAACATACAAAATCCATAATTTGGCATTCTTTTCCATCAATCAGCATCTTGTACATTTAATCAAAATGTTTTATCACTCTGTGCTGAGTGACAAGATCAAATTCCTAAGCTTGCTGTGGACCTGAGGTAATCCTACCAGGGAATCACCTATACAAGACTCAATGGTCTGAGTGATAGCATCTTTTCATCAATCATCTTTTAAATAAAACATAGGCCAAAAAAGGAAGAAGAAGAAGCAGGGACTGGGAGGATTTCTGTATATTTGCTTACTGGAAAAAATAGCAAGCAAATATATATGAATTAAGCACCTTTTTGGAGAATTATAGAATTTTAGAGCTGAATGGGAGTTCTCCCATCTTTTGCAGAATTCTTGCTACAATTTCTTAAATGGATGGTTCTCCAACCCTTTCTTGAACAGTTTGAATGATAGACATTCCTTACCTATTGAGGCACAGGAAGATTGTTCTCACAGATAGATAAAATTGCCCCACATCTTAAGCACATCTGTTTCTATATAACTTCAATCCACTAGTCCTGGTATAATAAGAATTCTAAAAGTGATTGTCATCCTGGGATTTGTAATTAATAGGAACAAGCATTTCCCTTTAGACTCTAAGATTAATTTGGGATTATTGTGATCTTTGAAGGTGGACTCAAGACCTATCTGAGAATTCTTAAAGGAATAAACAGAGTCTATGAGAATATGTGGAAGGAGTAGGGCTTAAAGGGCTGAGAAGCAGTAAGGAGATAGCATCCTCAGCTCTTCTCAGACTTAATAAACTGAGTCAGAAAAAATCATTAACACAGAGACAACAAGCAATAGGAGAGACTGAAAGGAGAAAATGAAAGGAGGCCTGAGCTTTGTCTGATAAAGTAGATATTGGAGAGTGCCACTGAAGAAGGGTAGTCATTTTAGAGGAGAAGACACAAGCTGAAGCTGCCAGTTGTGCCCAACTATTCAAGAACTGAGGGAGGAGGTAGAATTAAGATGGCAGAGTAAAGGCAGAGACTTGCTTGAGCTCTCCCAATTTCCTCTCCAATTAACTTTAAAATAATGCCTCAAAATGAACTCTGGAAGGCAGAACCAATAAAAGGGTGAGATGTAATCATTTTCCAGTCCAAAACATTAAAAGGTTGATAGGAAAAGTTTGCTTCACTGGAGTGAGAGTGGGGTACAGTCCAGCCAAGCTGCACTCTAGCAAATCAGCAGCAGGCCCCGGGGGTGACGGAATCAGTGACAGTTTCTGGAGCTCTCAGACCACAGATAGTAAGGTGGTTAGACACTAGTCAGAAGGAGATTAAAGGGCATCCTTTATTGGACTTGGGTGCAGGACTCTGTTGCACTGACCACAAGAAGATCTGGGTTGCAGTCCCAGGTTGAGAAGGAGCATTAACACACTAGAAATTGTGGTCAAAAGGGAGTGGGGACAGTTCTAAGGCAGAAAAGAGTGTTTGTGGTCAATCATGGACCAGAGCACAGGCCAGAAGAGCAGTGACCACACCTCTCTTTACATCATAACAATTTGGAAGAATTGTTAACTCAGAGAACTCCAGAACTATTTATGAAACTAGTAGCACAGAAAAGCCTAAAGTTTGTGACAGTGCTCCCTCTACCCTGGAAATAGAGTCCAACTTTAACATAAAGTTAAAAGTCAAGAAATAAGCTAGAAAGTGAGCAAACAACAACAAAAAAGGAAACTGACCATAGAAAGTTACTGTGGTAGGGGCGGCCAGGTGGCTCAGCAAGTAAGAGTACCGGCTCCAGTGTTGGGACGACCTGGAGATCGAATCCTGGGCTCAGACACTCGGCACCACATCCAGAAATAACTGGCCGTATAGCCTTGAGCAAGTTACTTAACCCCGATTGCTTTAAAAAAAAAAAGTTACTGTGGTGACTGGGAAGATCAAAAGACAACAAAGTTAAGACAATGACATCCAAAGCCTTAAAGGAAAAAATGTGAATGGTTCTAAGGCCCCAAAAGAATTCCTGTAGGGGTAGAGGGGAAGGTAAAAAAAAGAAGAACAAAGTAAAAAAGTACACAGCAGAGAACAAAAAACTTACAAGGAAGCAAAACAAAAAAGATGGACAGCTCTCAATACAATGTGTAGTATTTATCATACAGGCTTTCTTGAAATGAAAATTTATTGAATATTTTGAATCCTCTCATATTCTGCTATGCACATGACATGCTTTCCCTTCTTTCCTTTCCTTCTCTGTATTTGTTCCAGTATTTAAGTTTATGATATGTTTTTGTTTCTTTTCTCTATTCTATATTTGTGTTCTGGTGTTTGAGTCTAAAATAAAATTTATTTTGAAGAAATAATTCCTGAAAGAACTAAAAAAGGATTTTAAAAATCAAAGAGGCAAAGGAAAAATTGGAAAAAGAAATTGAGAGTGATACAAGAAAATCATGGGGGAAAAAAGAGTCTACAGCTTGGTAAAGGAGGCACAAAAATACTGAAGAAAAATAACATCTTATAAAACAAAATATGCCAAATGTGGAAAGAGGCACAAAATTCACAGAAGAAAAGAACTCCTTAAAAAGTGAAATTGACCAAATGGAAAAGAAGATACAAAAGCTCACTGAAAAAAATAATTACTTAAAAATTAGAATTGAGCAAGTGAAAGCTAATGACTCCATGAAACATTAAGAAATAATAAAACAAAATCAAAAGAATTCAAAAGGAGAAGAAAATATAAAATAACTCATGGGGAAAAAACAGTAGAACTGGAAAATAGATTGAGGAGAGATAATTTAAAATTATTAGGCTACCTGAAAGCTATGATAAAAAAAAGAGCCTAGACAGCATATTTCAAGAAATTATCGAGGAAAACTGCCCTGATATTCAATAACTTGAGGGTAAAATTGAAATGGAAAGAATCCACTGATCACCTCCTGAGATACCAAAATGAAAACTCACAAGAATGCCAAATTCCAGAGTTATCAGTTCAAGGAGAAAATGTTGCAAGGATCCATAAAAAAACAATTAAAAAATTATGGAGTCACAGTCAGTATCAAACAAGTTTCTACATTAAAGGATTGGAGGTTTGGAATGTGATGTTCTAGAAGGCAAAGGAACAAGGATTACAACCAAGAATTACCTACTCAGCAAAATTGAGTATAAGCATTCTTCAGAGAAAAAAATGGATATTTAATTAAATAGAGGCCTTTCAAGTATTCCTGATGAAAAGACCAGAGCTGAATAGAAAACTTAACTTTCAACTATAAGACTCAAGAGAAGAATAAAAATGTAAACAGAAAAGACAAATCATAAGGGACTTAATAAGGTTAAACCGTTTACATTCCTACATGGAAAGACAATACTTAGAAGTTTTGAGAATTTTATCATTGTTAGAGCAGTTAGAAGTAGTGTACATAGACAGCGGGCACAGGAATGGGTTGACTCTGATGGGATGGTAGCGAAAAAACTAAAATTAAGGGATGAAAAAGAGGTATGCACTGAAAGAAGGAAGAAAAGAGAGGTAGAATGGGGTAAATTATATCACATAAAAAAAGCATAAAAGAGCTTTTACAGTGGAGAGGAAGATGGATGGTGGTGGCAGACCTTACTTGAGCCTTACTTACCTTGATCCTTACTCTCATTTGGAATTGGCTCAAAGAGGGGATAATTTACACATCCAGTTGAATGTAGAAATCTATCTTACCCACAGGGAAGTTGGAGGACAAGGGTATAATAGAAGGGGGGAAATGCAATAGAAGAAAAAGCAGATTGGGGGAGGTGGTGGTCAGAAGCAAAACACTTTTGAGGAGGAACAGGATGAATTAAAGAAGAGAAAAAGAAGCATAAACAGGGGGAAATAGGATGGAGGAAAATACACAATAATAATAACTGAAAAAAATTTACAGCAAATTTCTATGATAAAGGTCTCATTTCTCAAATATATAGAGAACTGAGTCAAATGTATGAGAATAGAAGTCATTCCCCAATTGATAAATGGTCAAAGGATATGGATGGGCAATTTTCAGAAGAAGAAATCAAAGCTATCTATTGTTATGTGAAAAAAATGCTCTAAAACACTATTGATTAGAAAAATATAAATTAAAATAACCCTGAGGTACCACCTCACATTTATCAGACTGTCTAATGTGACAGAAAAGGAAAATGACAAATGTTGGAGGGGATGTGGGAAAATTGGAACACTAAAGCACTAGTTGTTAGAGTTGTGAACTGATTTGGAAACCTGTTTAAACTAAAGGGTAATAAAACTGTCCATAGCCTTTGACCCAGCAATACCACTGGTAGGTCTATATTCCAAAGAGATTTGAAGAAAAAAAAACAAAGGGAAAGGACCTATATTACAAAAAAATATTTATAGCAGCTTTTTTTTTTAGTGGTGGCAAAGAATTGGAAATTAAGGAGATGCCCATCAATTGGGGAATGACTGAACAAGTTGTGGCATAAAATTGTGATGGAATACTATTATGCTGTGAGAAATGATGAGCAAGAAGCTTTCAAAAAGACTTATATGAACTGATACAAAATGAAGTGAGTAGAACCAGGAAAACAATGTACCTGGTAACAACAATATTATATGATGAACAATGTAGCTATGCTCAGCAATATGTTGATCCAAGATAATTTCAAGACTTATGATGAAAAATGCTATCTACCTCCAGAGAAAGACATTTGAATGCAGATCAAAGCATACTTTTTTTAATCTTTATTTTTCTTGCTTTTTGGGGGGTGGGGGGAAGGTCTGTATTTTCTTTCACAATATGATTAATATGGAAAAATTAATAGGAATTTTCCTAACTGGGGGCTCTAAGCTATTGCAATTTTCTTCTGATATAAACTCCATTAAATAAAGAAAAGGACCATATGGACCTCTGGGCCATTATATTGTTCTTAGGTTTAAAAGTAAGCTAATTATTCTAGCTGGATATTCTGATTAAATTGCCAGAGAAAGGGGACAGGGTGGAGACTATGGCCAAAGTGACATTCCAAAGTCACCTGGATTCCCTCAAAAACTGTGCTAGTTTTTCCCTCTAGAACTATATAAAACAAGTCTAATCCCTCTCCACTCATCTTAATATTTCAGTTTTGGAGAGAACCACTCATCCAATCCTTCATAAAGTGGCACATTTTTTAAATAATAGGCCAGGAAACAACATCCTTTTATTCATTTTTTCCTTCAGGGTCATAACAAGAGGCCATGGCTAGGTTGGTAGGATATTAGTAAACTCCTTGGTAGTTATTTACTAAACTATTTAGAACCAGAGTGTTGTAGTGCACAAAGCACTGGATTTGAGTCAGAGGACCAATATTCAAATCCCAGCTCTGCCACTTACCACCTATGTGACCCTGGTGAACTCACTTAACTTCTTCTGTAGATTCATCATGATTGAAGTTATTTGAAAAATATTCTGAAGCTACAGACAGGGGAGGGGAATCTCATTTGTTCCCACTCACACTAAAAATCAGTCTAAGTAGTTATTAGGACAGTAGTCCCTCTAGTATGGGGGTTCTTAACGTCCATGAACTTTAAAAAATCTTTGGCAACTTTATTTCAGTATAATTGGTTTCCTTCTTAATCCTATTGATTTATTTGATTCATTTAATAGCATTATTCTGAGAAGGTATCCATAGGCTTCACCAGACTGCCCAAGGAACCAATGAAAAAAAGGCTAAGAATCTCTGTAGGTGCAGAGTCATCCTCCTCTTCTGCTCAGCTGTGCTTATGCTTAGAAAATAGCAGGACAGAATGGAAAGAGCTGTAGAATCAAAAGATTAGTGTTCAGACCCCAGCTCTGCCAGTTATTGACTAAGTGACTTTGGGCAAATACTCCACCTCTCGGTCTCAGTTTCTTCATCTGCAAAATGGAATCTCTAAAAATAATTTCTATATTCTCTGTCTCACACTGGTATTGCAAGGATCAGATGAGACTATCTATCTAGTTAGCTATCTCTATCTACTGATTTGTAAAACTGATGATCTCTAAGTCTCAGCTCAGACATTCTATGATAATGTTATTAGGAGCACATCCCACCTCAATGGCAAAGACCACATTTTAAAAATTTTACTCAGTCCCCAGCATCCAGCACCGGGGTCTCTAAATGAAAGGAACTTAATGAACATTTGTTACTGATTATGCTTGAAAAGTTGGAACATTTTCCCTCTCCACCTCTCCTCCTCAAGCTGATTACCTGATTGATTAGGTTATTTGTCCTGAGACAGAATCAATCATCACTCTATTAGGAATTAGTCTTACAGTTCTCAAAGCTCTGGAATATCCATTCAAACCTCATAATGACAACACAAAATCGGCCCTTTTCCCTTCCAAGCATTTGTCTGATATATGTAACTTCACTTCTCTGGCTGATAGTTCATTTTTTAGTCATTTCTGACTCTTTGTGATCCCATTTGGACTCTTCTTGGAAAAGTTACTGGAATAGTTTGTCCTTTCCTTCCGCGGTTCATTTTATAGATGGGGAAACTGAGGCAAACAGGGTTATGTGACTTCCCCAGGGTCACAGAGTTAGTGTCTGAGGCCAAATTTGAGCTCATGAAGATGAATCTTACTGATTTCAAGCCCAGCTCAATTCACTTTTCCTCTTAGAGGCCCTGTACCTATAATTTTAGTTCATTATCCCTCCTCAATGCCCATCTTTAAGGTTCATTCAACCTATTTCCAGTTAATTGTTAAAGTGACAGATTGAACAACAGCATAGCAGACAGAAATACTGCAGATTGTAAACGTAGTCTACAATGAAAGCAATGTAATCAGGAAGATGTAGGTTCAAATTCAGTCTGACATTTACTAGCTGTTTGAAGTGAGGTGAGTCTTAACCTCCCTAATCCTCATGTTCCTTATTTATAAAGTGATCCACTGAGATAATGTACTTTGAAGTCCTGTGTACATGTCAGTTATTGTTGTCCTTTTTTAAAAAAAACTTTATTTAGTATTTTATTTTTCCCCAGTTATATGTAAAAAAAACAATTTTAACATTTTTAATGCTTTATTAACTTCTGATTTACATCATTCGTTTCCACCAGATTTTGGGTTACAAATTTTCTCCCCGTTTTCCCCTACCCACTGCCCCCAAATAGCAGTCCCATAGGATATCACCTCCTCCAATCTGCTCTCTCCCATATTTTCTCTATGCCCCAGTGCCTGTATATCTTATTTCCCAATTACATGTAAAATAGTATTAATAATAGTATATATATATATATACATATATATTTGAATATTTGATTTTAAAACTTTGAATTTCAGGTTCATTCCTTCTTCCCTTGTCACCCACCCTTACTGGGAAGATAAGCAGTTCAGTATAGGCTGTACATGTGTAGCTAATGAAAAACAATAACAGAGTAGATACATTGTAAAAGACTGACTACATTTCCCTCCCTCCTATCCCACCTCCCACTTGTTCTATTCTCTGCTTTAATCCTGTCCCTTTTCAAAAGTGGGTGCTTCCAACTTCCTTCCCCCCCAGCCTGCGCTCCCTTCCATCATCCCCCCTCTCATTCCCTTCCCCCTTACTCTCCTGGAGGGTGAGATACTCTATTTAGTGTGTATTTCATTCCCTCCTCAAGCAAAATTCAATGGGAATAAGGTTGACCCATTCCCTTTTGCCTCCCTATTCTTCCCCTCCATTGTAACCATTTTCTCTTGCCTCTTCTATATGAGATAGTTTACCCCACTTTGTCTCTCTCCATCTCCTCTCATTATATTCCTTTCTCACCTCTTAATTTCACCTTTTAAGTATCATCCCTTCCTGTTAAATTGGTCCTGTGCCCTCTATCTCTGTATACCTGTAAACATATATACACACATTCACATATGTATTCATATGCCCATATACCCTCATATATAGACATATATATATATATATATATTTATTTATTTATTCCCTTCAACTAATGAGAAAAGTTTCATCAGTTACAATTATTGTTTTTCCATGTAGGAATGTTAATAGTTCAACTTTGATAAGTTCTTTATGATTTCTTTTCCCTGTTTACCTTCTCATGCTTCTCTTGCTTCTTGTATCTGAATGTCAAATTTTCTATTCAACTCTCGTTTTTTCAGCAAGAATGCTTGAAAGTCCTCTATTCCACTGAATGACCATATTTTCCCCTGAAACATGATACTAAGTTTTGCTGGGTAGGTGATTCTTGGTTTTAATCCCAGCTCCTTTGACCTCCAGAATATCATATTCCAAGCCCTTCGATCCCTCAGTGTAGAAGCTGCCAGATCCTGGGTTATCCTGATTGTGTTTCCACAATATTCAAATTGTTTCTTCCTGTCTGCTTGTAATATTCTCTCCTTAATCTGGGAATTCAGAACCTGGCTATAATATTCCTAGGAGTTTTCTTTTTGGCATCTTTTTTAGGAGGTGATCAGTGGATTCTTTCAACCTTTATTTTGCCCTCTGGTTCTAAAACATCAGGGCAGTTTTCCTTGAGAACTTCCTGGAGGAAGATTTCTAGGTTCCTACTTTGATCATGGCTTTCAGGTAGTCCAATAATTTTTAAATTATCTCTCCTGGATCTACTTTCCAGGTCAGTGGTTTTCCCAATAAGATATTTCACATTGCCTTCTATTCTTTCATTTGTTTGGATCTACTTAACAGCATCTTGATTTCTCATAAAGTCATTAGCTTCCATTTGCTCCAATCTAATTCCAAAGGAATGATTCTCCTCAGTGAGCTTTTGAGATTCTTTTTCCATCTGGCTGGCAAATTCGGCTTTCTAAGGCATTCTTCTCCTCATTGCCTTTTTGAGTGTCTTTTGCCATTTGAGTCAGTCTGTTTTTTAAGGTATTATTTTCCTCAGTCAGGCTGTTGACTCTCATTTTGTAATTTTCTTGCATTGTTCTCATTTCTCTTCCCAATTTTTCCTCCACTTCTCTTATCTGCTTCTTAAGGTCCTCTATGGCCTGTAACCAGCTCGTATTTTCCTTTGAAACTTTTGGTGCAGTTCTGACTTCACTGTCTTCCTCCTGTTCCATGCTTTGCTCCTTTTTGTCCCCAAAATAGGAGTGTAATGTTGGAATCTTCTGTCTGCTTTGTTTCCTTTGCCTGGTCATGTTGACCCTCAGTCACTTGACCCCTGGGCTTTCTGCCACAGTAGGACTCTGCCACCAGACAGGGCAGCTTTTGTTCCAAATGCTGGGGTTTTCTCAGCTGCCAGAGGTATTAGATGGGTGCCCTCTCTGAGGTCTCCACATGCTCTGGCAAGCTGGACGCACACCCCAGAACCTCCACCCTAGACTGCGCTCCAGATCCAAGAAGGTTAAAGCAAGAGCAATTACCCCTCAGAGTGGTGCTTGGTCCCCCTACACTCTTCAGGCCAGGAGCTAAAGCTGCCACATGGCACTGGCTGGCTGTGCCTGCATCTCAGCAGCTTCTCGCCCCGGGGGGCAAAAGCCATGCACTCCCACTTACTGGTCCCAAAGTCCACTGACCTCTCACTTTGTCCTTCACATCTATGTGTTGATAAATCTGGAAATGGCCACCTCTGCTGCTGATCTGGAGTCCCTCTGGCCAGAGGGCTGGTCAGGCCCGTGGGACTGGGCTCAGCTCCCAGAGTGCTGTGCTGGATTCCTGTTGGCCTGCTGGGCTGTTCTCAGCAGGAGGTTAGCTTCTCTGTGTCATTTTGTGGGTTCTGCAGCTCAAAAGTTTGTTCAGAGTCCCCTTTTTACATGGATTGGGGAAGGTGGAAGCGAGAGCCTCGGGATGGGTGGTTGTGCTTCTACTCCGCCATCGTGGCTCCACCCCCTTAACATTTGTTTTTGAAATTTTGAGTTCCAAATTCTCTTCCTTTTTCCATCTCCACTCCCCTCACTGAGAAGGTAAGCAGTTCGGTATGGGTATGACTACATCTGTAGTCATGCAAGACCAATTTCCATATTAGTTTTGTTGTGAAAAAAAAAAAAAAACAGAAAAAAACTCAAGAAAAATAAAGCAAGCTAAAATGCATGCTTCAATCTGTAGTCAGACTCTGTCAGTTTTTTGTCTGGGAATGGATAACATTTTTCATCATAAGACCCTCATAGTTGTCTTGGATCATTGTATTGCTGAAAATAGCTAAGTCATTCTCAGTTGATCATCTTAGATATTGCCGTTAGTTTGTACATAGCACATTTCACTTTGCAAGAGCTAATGTAAGTCTTTCCAGGTTTTTCCAAGAGCATCCTGCTCATCATTTCTTATAGCACAATAGTATTCTATGCAATCATACAGCACAATCTGTTCAACCATTCCCCAATTGATGGGTATCCTCTCAATTTCCAACTCCCTGTCTCCAGAAAAGAGTTATTATAAATACTTTTGTTTGTATAGGTTCTCTTCCCTTCTGTTTTTTTTCTAAATCTCTTTTTAGCTATTGATCTAGTAGTGGCCCTGCTTGGTCAATATGATTCTATAACCCTTTGGGCATAGTTACAAGTTGCTCTAAAAATGGTTGAATCAGTTCACAATTCCATCAGATAACTGTTATTCTAAGGAGGAGACATTTGCTTTCCATTTACCTAATGAACTTTGGGGACATTAACCATTTTTTAAAAATTTCATTAAAATTAGGTGCTACAGAACTCTTATCTTTTAATATTCTCCCATACTCTCCCCCAAGAAATGAAGGGGGTTCTGAGAAAATATCCAGAACAAGAACTTAAGAGTTTGAGACTAAAAAATAAGGAAGCAGTTTTCTGTAAGCCATCTAAGAAAAGCTTTCTTTTTGCTTTAGAGTCATAAGCTACAATGAGTGGGAAAACAGTGATTTGGTAGAGGTATCTCTGATTCGATGAATAAAGGAAAGATATAGGAGTTGTATCCTCAATGGAAGGCATATTTGGGCTCACTGTCAGTATTCCAGAAGACGGAAGTAACCCTGATTCAATGTACTAAACCCAGGGTAGTACAAAGACAAATACCATTATTTTTTTTTTTTTTTTGACTGATGAGGCCAACCCTCCAGAGATCTCTGTTTCTCCTAACCCAAATCAGTCAGAAAACTGTTGATTCGGAACCCCCCAAACCAAGTAGGTTATTTCAAGTCTTGGAGAACTCTAAAGCGGTCCCCTGGCAACTGCTATTAGGGAATCCAGAAATATATTAACTCTTCACCTTCCAGCAGACAGGTCTCTTTCGGTCACTGACCAGCTGTTTGGGGGCTTCACAAGCAGCTTTAGGGTGGTTTCTCTGCCTCTCTGGCCCCTCCCCTGCAGGTTCTCTCAAAGGACTGGGAGAGGTGGGCGGAGCGAAGGCTGGTATGACGCAGCTGTTAGGCGAGAGGGAGGGATAAAGTGGGGAGGAGGTGGGTGAGTTGGGCTTGGAGCGAGAAAGCGATGGAGAAACAGGCGCACAGACACACGCGCGCACGACAGACACAGAAAGCACCAGCTTCCAGAGTTCCGCTCTACACCATCTGTTTGCAGGGCTGCAGAAAGCAGCTGCCGGAGCTCGGTGCACCCCGTGGCCCGCTGGCTGGAGGTGCGAGGTAGAGCAGGTGGCTACGGCCCCCGGAACCAGGAGAGTGCAGCGCAGAGAAGGAATTCTCCGATCCTGTCTGCTCCTGGGGTTCCTACCTAAAAGAAGAAGGGACCAGAGGAGCGGAGCAAGAGGACTGACTGAAAGTCAAGAGAAGGTGAAAACACAGCAAAGTGTGTGTTGTGTGTGTGTGTGCTGAACCTATAGTTGTGTGAATGTTTTAAAGTATTTGAATGTGTTGCTTTACATACCTTTGTGTTTGTGCGTGCGCATGCAGTATCTGGTTGTGTAAGAGTGTCTTGGTGTGTTGCTTTACATACGTTTGTGTGTGTGCAGGGTCTGTGGTTGGGTGCGAATACTGTGTCTGGGTGTGTTGCTTCACATACATTTTTATCCCTGTGTGTCCATTTGTGTGTGCTCGATCTGTGGTTGTTTGAGTGCATTGGAGGGTCTGGGTGTTTTGCCTTGCATCAGGTTGTGTGTGTGTGTGTGTGTGTGTGGAGGGGGAATTGTGTGTCATTTTGTCTTTATTGGGGCTTCTCTGTAAACGAACGGCTGTGGGGCGTGTATGTGTATGATCGTGGGTCCTGGTGTGAGACGCGGGTTTTGTGTCCGTCTGTGCTGTAGTTGGGTTTGCGGCGCCCAAGTATTGAGTCCAATTGCCTTGGTACGTCGAGAGCGTTTCCATCGTAGAAGACCTCCTCCGCTGCCCCCCACATATAGTCCCCATGACCTCCTCCAAATAAGTATTCCAGTGGGATATGCTACAGGTGAAAACTTCTCTCTGAGCTTCCTCTGGGCTCCCAGTAGCTTAGGCGCAGCAGTCAGGAAAGGTAACTTGAGCTCCCACCCCTACGCGAACACACACACACACACACACAAAATCTACCCTTCTAAATGAGAGGGTTCCTAGGTCCCTTCCAGTTATAGATACTATAATCCCAACCATCCCTACCTGGTTTGGAAATGCTGGAAACTAGGAAGAGCAGAGGTTGGGAGGAGAGAAGCGGACAGTCCTGCAGAAGTCAAAAGGGGGGTTCATACATGTTGTTTTCCTCTCCCCTCTCCTTATCTCCTACTTCCACGCAGCTTTTGCCATAATCACACAGTCTCTCTTCAGCTATCTCTTTGCCTAGGCTTGCCTTGGTTTCCCCACACTCCCCATACCTCTTCCTAGGGAGGTTGGGGATGCACATAAGGTAAATTCCTCCTTGATTCTTTCTCCTCTCCTCACCCCCGCCCAGGAAAGTCGCTGGGGTTATGCAGTTGAGAAGGAACCTAAGGATTAAGAGAAGGAAAAAGGAAGAAAGTAAGAGGGTTTTTTTTTCTAGTAATGGGGGGTAGGGAGGGACGCTGCTCTTCCCAGCCCCCCCTCCTTCTAGTTAGTACTGGTCCTGCATTTCCTAGACTTTCTAGTGTCTTTAAGGGAAAGCTAGTCTAAAGCTTCCTTAGCCATCTCCATTTCCCTTTCCCCACCTCCCATGCAGTCTCGCTTGCTCCTAGGGAAGGGAAAAGAACTGGTTTACTTTGACGGTGCGTTGGGGTGGGAGTTGGAGGTGGGATAATCAGAACATTTCCCCTTACTCTCGGCATAATCCTTGCTGCAGAACCTAGGGGGAGCCACCAGTCACCCATTTTAGTGCCTAAAAAAACCTTACACAATTAAAAAAGGAATTCTTCCATATCATTAATTTCAATTCAACTAAAAAAAAACCAAAGAATTGGTTCAGCCACATACCTTGTGTCCAGGTTTATGCTAGACATTGTGGGAGGTAAAAGAGAAGTAGAAGGCATTGAATCTGTTTCTAAGAGTTGAACCTTTCTTGAAAAAGAGTAATGTAGCCCAACGCAAGCTCATTTCTTCTAGGAGGAACTCAGGAACTGGATTTTCCATTTCTTTGCTCCTTCACCCTACATATTAGAAACGACTCTAACCCCTCCCTTACCACTGCAGCCTTCCTCCAACGTTTTTTTTTAGTCCATTCCAGAAGGAAAATGACTAAGGATCTCATACAATTCATTTCTTTATGAGCTACACTCAACCTGAGAGGAGAGTATACACTTCAGACCTTCACCTTGCTCTTTTTCCATCATCCTAGTTGTCTCATTAAGTCATTAAAATGGAATCATTTATGTACATATTCTGAAAAATAACCTGGAGCCCGGTAGAACATATTGGTTGTTCAAGAACATTTAGGGATATGTCAAATCAGAACTATAAATTATAAGGAGACAGAGAGAGACAGAGAGAGAGAGAGAGAGAGAGAGAGAGAGAGAGAGAGAGAGAGAGAGAGAGAGAGA